>NC_134878.1:48546503-48596503 GCF_041734735.1 Babylonia areolata
AACGGAACTCACGGCGCCCAGTGCACCAAGAACTGTGGGATGTGTGCCGATAACACCACGTGTCATCACGTGACCGGAAAGTGTGACGGCGGATGCCAGGCGGGCTGGACCGGACCATACTGCACCGAACGTAAGGACACATGCACCCTTGTTTCTTTATTTCTTTTCCTGGGTAATGCCCCACTTTAGCATCCTAAAGTCCTGGAGTTGAATTTAGGATTCTAAAGTGGGACGGATTGAATCCCACTTTAGCATCCTAAATCCCCGTGCGACTATACCTTTTTCCTGCTTTTTAGCTTCGGGTAGTCAGTCACTCGGAGAGACGTGAGAATTCGTCAATAACAGCCGGACTAACGGCTGATGGACATTGCAGGAAGAAGAACTGAGCGACTGATGGTGGAGAGAGCGGATGTTGGACGACTGACGTCCTAACAAGACGGTAGACAGTGACTAACTTCGCTGATTGAATGATGGAACTGGTCGTTAATTCCCATGGCTTGTTTATCGGTATAGCGTAAACTTTGTGTCGAAAACAACTTCAATGATGATTATGAAACAGGAAGATTAGTAAACCCATAACATGATTCCCATCGCATATTTATCGATGGCGTCACCTTTGTGCCGAAACCAAAATAATTGATGATTATGAAATTGACAGAAAGATTGGCAGTTCCTCAGCATAATTACATATAAAATGTGATTTTGAAGCAAGAATGTTTTTCCCAAGACAGTTACTGTGGTGGTGCATACTTGAATAATAAGAGAGAGAGGAGGAGAAAGTGGAAGAGCATAAACGTCCCCCCCCCCCCCCCCCCCAGCCCCTGTTCCTGCAACACATGATGATGATACGGATTCTTACATAGCGCCTGTCCTCGGTCAGAGACCGAGCTCAAAGCGCTTTATAAGCACGGAGTCATTTGCACAAAAGGCAGCCTACCTGGCTAGAACCGACTGACAGTTGCCAATGGGCGCTCATCATCCGTTTCCGTAGTGTATCATTCAATCAGGTTTTGGTCACACACACACACACACACATCCACACACCCACACATACACCCCCCCTCCCCCCCCCCCCACACACACTTATTCGTAGATCTGTCTGTGTGTGCGTGTGTGTGTGTGTTTAGTCAGTCGAAACATGTCCGTGATTTGTGTTGAAAGCAGTTATCGCAACCCCGAGGTGCATGCAGACGCCACGAACAGCCGGGTCTTTGACAGTTTCTCACCATCCCCAATTATCGTCACCTCCCCCCACCCCCTCCCAACCCCATCCCTCCCACAACCCCCTCTCGGACCCTGTTATCGTGGGGGAGATCTGTGTCAGAGTCAATGACAGCTGCTTCTGCTACCCCTCCCCCTCCCCCTGCACTTCCTCACCTACCTTCCTCCCTCTTCTGAGACAGTTCGAAAAACAACCTCTGAAACACAACGTCGCTTTATGCTACATCGACACTATTTTTGTTGGACCTATGACGCCTTGCCGCTCGCATAGGATAAGTGCGCAGTGCGATTCGCATACTAACGATTTTCACAAGTTAACCAGAACAGTCTTCTTCGAAAACATATTCCCCATGAAATCATCATCACACACAGGTAAACTTTCGAGAATAAAATTCATCCTCAGACCAAAAACAAACAAAAGCGAAAATTTCAGAAAATGAAGAGAAGCACGTTTGAGTTGTCAAACAGCAAACTGCTTTTCATGGGTGTTTTTCTGCGGGGGGGGGGGGGCTGGGGGGGGGGGGGGGGGGGGTTCCGAGTGTGTGTGTGTGTGTGTGTGTGTGTGCGTGTGTGTGTGGCTGACTGTCGATTGTATTACACGAAAGAAAGCTGGATCAAAAAGCATGACCAGACATTAACAACTTACATGCATAGAAAACATTTTCTTTGTATTTTGTTCTTCTCCATCAAAAGAAGTTTCGGATCAGTTAAGTATTAAATTTGTTTCTCGTTCTGGTTGTTCACCATAGACGGATTCTTTTGTCTTCCGAAGTCTTCTTTAAACCTTCATTTGATATGCACAAATGTAACAGCCTTAAATGTCGACTGTTGAGCCAGATCACCTAAGGTGTGTTAACGGGCATTATTGGGCCATTTGGCGGGATGGGGGATGGTGAGATTAACGACCAGTTGGCATTCTCCCTGAAGGGCAAGGTGCTCACAGTCCAAGACCATGGGTGGGCAGCTGGGTTTCGTTGTGTTGGTGTGAGATCAAGGTTGCGTTTCTTTCGTGTCAATGTGGGTGTGAGTTGGCTGGGGTCAGTTTAGGAATTAGGAGCAGGGGGAAACTCTTTATCTTCTGTTCCTTATAGTCCAGCCGACCACGCATGGCCATGAGGAGGAGGATGGTGAGGCGTAACTGAGGGAGAATGGAGTGATTCATGGTACTGATGAAGGATGCGGTTGTCGGCGATCTCCTGAAAGTTCGGAAGACGATTAAGCGTATTCGACTTCTTTGTCGTGGAAAAAAAAGGGAGTCCCACCGGCCGGAAAGGAAACATTTTTTTTTTGAGGGGGGTGGGTGGGGGGGGGGGGGGTTGGGGGGGGGTTGTCGTTCTGTTTTGTTGATTTATTTTGTTGTTGTTGTTTTGTTTTTTTCTTGAGGGGGGTGGGGGGTTAATTTCAAAGCTTCGGACACCACCACAAACACATGAAAGTCTTAAGTTTTGAAAAGACGGCAGTTATAAATCAAATGTAAAAAGTCAGCATGCTGCCTTTTCCGCTTATTTCCTCAAGAAGGATTTCCATGACCGTTACTTCTCTGCAAAATAGTAAGCGGTTGAGCCGACGCATGTGTGCACATAAATAAGACAAAAGATCGCACGGAACTCTGGTACCCTCACGCTTTCAGCGATTCTGATGTAATATGGGTGATCGCGTGACAGGCGCGTATGAGCGTACTCACGCGCTTCTACGAAAACGTACGCACACAGCACGACACACACACACACATATATATATATATATATATATATATATATATATATATATCGGGTGTCCCAAAAAAGTGAACTGCTTTTTGACAAGTATAAGTATTTTCTCAGTGATAGAGAAACCGAATTCATTGAAAATGTTCACACAGTAACCTTAGGGTATCATCAACAAATCTGCAAAATATCTAAACTATCAAATTATGCGAGTATTGTGAAATTCAAAACAGCATGTCAAAAAATCCAGTATCAGAGGAAAACTCACTTATTTCAGTTTATGCTATAGCGCTAAGTGTGGCTTCCATCTTCCTCCACGACTAAACGAAGCCGTTTCTTCCTAGCAGAAATCCTTTTACGTATTTCTTCCACCGATATCTCCTCCCAGACATAATTATCCTGTCCTTTAACGCCTGCTCGGTCAATTTGTCTCTCACTCCATGGCAAACTTTCTCCTTCAGAGAGTCACATATGGCATAATCCCTTTGGTTACAGTCAGGACTTTGTGGAGGCCATTCATCCTTCTTGATGAATTCTGGTGTAGCCTCCTCCAGATGGGCCTGGGTTACCCTACTTGTGTGTGAAGGAGCCCGATCTTGCTGAAACACGTATTTTTTTCCAGGATAAAGACGCCTACAATCCGGGAGAAGATTGTCATCCAATAACTGAATGTAGCTTTCACTATTAACCTTGGCTCAGTCAGTGTCAATAAAATGAATGTTTGTTTTTCCTTTCCAGGATACTCAGCTGAAATCATTATCTTTTTTGAAAATCTAGAAGTCTCATGATAGAGGCGAGATGGTTGAATTTCTCGTTTCCGTTTCCCATAAATGCGATCGTTTTGGCGATTTTTAGGTATCTCTAACGTAAAGTCTTTCTCGTCCGAGTAGCGGTCATTCAAGTTACGGCAGCGAATTTTTCTTTTCCTTCTAACATTTTGGCCCCTCCTTGATATCCGTATCCTCTTGCAGGGCTTCAGCTAAAGTTCTTTCTCCATTCTTTGCACAGAAGACTTGCTCACTTGTAAATCGTTTGCAACTTCTCTGAGATATTTGTGGGTTCTCCTCCTGGGATTGAATCAGTTCCTCAACACGGTCCTTGTTCTCCTCCGAACATGCAGTCTTGGGTTTCCCACTGCCAACTTTACGTGCTACTGACCCTGTAGTGCGTATTTTAGCGATGAGTCTATTTACAGTGACATGACTCCACCCTGGAAATTCCTTTACGATCTTTCTTCCACCCCAGCCTTTCTCCTTGAAACAGTTTTCTATGGTAACCGTATCACTTTCACTCAAAGGCATGGTTGATCCTTCAAACTGAAACTTTGAACAGAACTGATTTTGGATACAGACGACAATAAAAAAAAAAATCAATAGACATGACACCCAGACAGGCTATTTTTAGACTGACACTGATTGACAGATGCTAACACCTGGCAGCTGGCATGAACATGATGAAGGTCACATTGCACAGCTCTGATATTGGATTTTTTGACATGCTGTTTTGAATTTGACAATACTCGCATAATTTGCGTGCGAACTTTTAGATATTTTGCAGACTTGTTGATGATACCCTAAGGTTACTGTGTGATAATGTTAAATGAATTCGGATTTCTCTGTTACTGAGAAAATACTTGTCAAAAAGCGGTTCACTTTTTTGGGGACACCCGATATACTCGTAGTAGCGTGCGGAGAGTGAGAGAGACAGTGAAAGAGAGTGACAGAGAGAGTGTGTGAGAGAGAGAGAGAAAGAGAGAGAGAATGGGAGTGACAGAGAGACGTCGTGGATAGACTGGTTTACTAAGTCTTTCTGAAATTTGCGTCACTGTCTATCGGTCTGTTTGTCTTTGTGTATGTTTCTCTTTTATCAGTTTTTCGTTGTTGTTGAAATTTTAATTTACATCATTATATATTTATAATTAAACTTAGGCTTTGATAATGTGGTACTGTGATGTTTTCATAAAACGATAATTCACGAACCTCTCCGAAGTCTAATGAGTACGTGTTGTGAATGTGTGTCTGTGTCTGGCTGTGTGTCTTTGACTGTCTTTGTATCTGAGTGTGTGTGTGTGTGTGTGTGTGTGTGTGTGTGTGTGTGTGTGTGTGTGTGTGTGTGTGTGTGTGTGTGTGTGTGTGTGTGTGTCCCTGTCTCTATGTGCATGCGTGTTTCTGTGAATTTGTGTGCTTGGTGATCACCATATTCGTACACGATACTACAAACTTAAACGCTATCGATTCCCCAAACAAAAAAACTCTAAGAACCCGGAAGCTATCATGTTATACCCCAGTTAACTCTCTCCATACGAACGGCGAAAGATACGACGTTAACAGCGTTTCACCCCAATTACCATCATCAAAATATTGCAGGCGGAAGGCTCTTACTACTGAAGAGGTGAATGTTGACAAAGAATACCACAATTCTGACGACGGAAGCTAAAGGTTGGGTCATTCAGACACCCACTGGACATCCGAGGGTCCGTGTAGAGGAGAAGAGAGAGTGAGTTAATCCAATTCTTGAATGACTTATCGATCTTCACCCATGAACATTTTATACCCAAATCAAATCAATGCCAATGTGACTGATTAGTCCTTGTGTGTATGTGTGTGTGCGTGTATGGGTGTCTTGTATATTTTGTATCAGTTTAAAGTACTGTTGAATAATTTGGTTTTAATCACATGTCTATGTTTAATTATAATTTTTGCCTACGCTCTTTCTATGATCATTGCATGTGTATGATTGTGATTATTATATGCGAGGTTTACATCAACTTATTATATAAACTTGACATTTTATTTGAACATTTTCTATGTCTTTAAAGTATTCGTACTAAACGACTGTGATTGTCGTTCATTGTTTATGTAACATCATACACGATTTTCTCATTTTAGAGGTGGTACAGTATTCTGCATTTGTATGTCTGTGGTCTGTGCTTCTTGCAGGAACGCTTTTTGTTATAATTCATTTGCTGTCCAGTGGACACAATCAGTGCTCGTGACAAGTTGACCTTGGGATCCTACGAATGGAAACTTTTATCGTACGTAGATCCATCACCCAACAGGAAAAAAAAAACGCCCAAACACCGGAAAGTTACCAAAATAGTCACTTAATATCTACGAGATACGTCCTTATCACTCCCCGCCCCCTCCACTCTCTCTCTCTCTCTCTCTCGTTAATGTCATTTTGCTGTTGATGAACATCTTTTCACCAGAATGTTTACCTGACTCACTTCTAAAACAGGACTGTGCTTTAACCCGGAAAAATACTTCAAAGAGGGAATGATGTTGGCCTTTAGAAAGCTACAGTAAACGTGTGTGGGCGATTGTTGGTATATGTTTTGGAGATATCATCAGGGGAATAGGTACTACACCAGCGGACATAGGAAAAGACAGAGAAAGCAGTGTGTATAAATGTCTGTTGGTGTTTAATGGGCGGGTTTTCCACGTTTTATCTCCCTCCATCCCGCACTGCCGTGGCCTGATTTAACTGGTTGTGGGACCACAGAATGGAGACTGTAGTCTGGTCCTTTAATGCTTGCCGGAGATTGTTCTTGTTTTGAGAAAGTTGTCAGTCACCTTTAGAGGGTCTTTTATAAACCAGTTATGGCACGCGAAAGGCCCTGACACAAACGCATTTGCAGACATTGACACTACATGACCGAACACAAACATGCTCAGTCCCCGGCACACGAAAGCACACGCGCACGCTCTCACTGTCTGTTAATCCGTGTGTGTGTGTGTGTGTGTGTGTCCATTGCATGCTACATTTTGCTGTGACTCCTGTTGTTATGGGCCAGAGGCCTGACAATTAAAACATTTTTTGACTTGGACTCTCTCTCTCTCTCTCCTCCCTCCTCTCCTCCCTCCCTCTCTTACCCTTCGTCTGTCTAGCACACACACACACACACACACACACACACACACACACACACATAATGAACAATTATAGTGAAGCGTTGCTAAGACAATTCAAACCACTTGCAAACTACGGGACTATTTATTTACCCATCCCACTACCTTAAAAAGTCTTCATGTGTACTGAGACAATCTCAACCTCGGCACACGCGTTTCTGCACGTACAACGCCAGTCACAACCCCTGTGTATATATTTCCGGCATAATGTTTACGCTCTTAGAGAATTTTCTCCTTTTTTTTTTTCTTTCTTTCCTTTTCTGCCTTTTGTTTTTGAATGACGCGTACCCCCCAAAAGCGGGATTTGTTTATTATGATGGAGAGGAAGGAGGAGAAACGGGAAGGTGATAGGGGGCGGGGGCGGGAGGTGGGGGTTGAGACGGTCGCGGAGTTCGCGTTCATCATGTGGTTTCCTGATTCGTTATATATATATATATATATATATATATATATACATAAATAGACGCTCAGCTTATATCACAGATTGACATGAGCTTACACACGGCAGTTGGGAACGGCAACGTGAGAGCCATAATTATGATCATTGGTTTCTCCGATGCAGTTAGGAGCCTTAGTCTTCTGTTAAGGACTATGACTTTCAAACCAGGAGGCAAGACTGCACTGGCTCTCAGTGCTGCTGTCTTGGGGGGCCAGTTAGCCTTTGGGAATCATCCCGACACCGACTGTCCTAAAACCCTCTTGGCCGAGAGAGTGGGACATAGTCAGACACTCTCCACTATATCAGATTCTAGCTCAAATAGTTGGGACAGCAGTTACCTCCTATACTTTTCTGATGGTCATAGTTGGACACGACTGTCTGTCATCCAATCTTTTTTATCCATTCTTTTTTTTTTGGCGGGGGGGAGGGGGGGTGCAGGGGGAGGGATGAGCTCCATGATGAGCTGACCTTTTCACAAATGCGTGTTCTAAAATCGTGTGAATGTGTTTGGTTGTACAGTCTCCTCTCCATGTCCTCCACAACACAAGAGGGTACAGTACTAGATTGTTTGTCCTCTGTCTTTGTCCCTCCCTCTCTCTCTTTGTTTATTTTTTTCTCTTTATTTCTCTGTCTCTCTCTTTGTCTCTCTTTGCTCTTTGTTTAGAACTGCTTTGCTTATGGCAAATCAAAGTGAATAAATAGCAAGAATTTCTGTATTTACGTATACAAAGCCTTTAAGCAGCGCACTATTATGCTCAGATGAATTTACAAGTTGTTTACAATATAGTTTCATTGTGATTTTGCTGTCAGTATAGTTATTACAATTTAACCAAGCCAGTCTGCAGATTTGTATGATTTGCTCATGTTTATTGTATCTCTTTCAGAACGGGCCATGGCCTACACTGAATAAAAATTTCGACTTTTCTCTTGTCTCCCCCCCCCCCCCCCTGTTCCTCTCTCTTTGTCTCTCTTAATTTTTCTGTCCTCCCGCCCCCTCCCTACCCTCCTTCTCTCTCTCTCTACGTCGTTCTTTCACACTCACTCACTCTCTGTATGTCTCTCTGTCTCTGTCTATCTGTCTGTTTCTCTCTCTCTCTCTCTCTCTCTCTCTCTTTGTCTCTCTCTTTCTGTCTCTGCCTCTCTCTTTGCCTCCCTCCCCCCCCCCCCCTCTCTCTCTCTCTGCTGCCTTCCTTGTAGAGGGCCTAGACAAAATCAAAGCTCCCCGTGGAGTTGTCTTGGCATGTATTCTTGCTCGTGCAGTTTTGTTGGGTTTCAGTGTGGTTCCAGTTCAGAACACCGTGTGGTTTGTTTTTGTTCGTTTTTGCGGTGCGGTACATACTCGCTTTCACTTCTGCGTGCAGCCTGGCTGAAAATGGAACTATCTGCTATCTTAATCTCCATGGGATTAGTTTAGGAAATTAGTTTATTTTTTTTAATCTCCGGGGGATTAATTTGGGAAATAATTTTATTTTCTAATCTCCGAGATGAATTTATTTTGCAATATGAAGGGGATTAGCTTGGGAGATTAGTTCATTTTCTAATCTTCATGACTTTGCTTTTTTTTTCTTTCCTGCTGTTTTCCCCAGGATCTAACTTGTTTTTGAATTGGAACGTATGTTGCAGTGTGTGCAGTTCTTCCAAAATTTTCAGCGTTCTTTCTTTTTAAGTTAAGTCTCAGTTTCTGAATATTCATTTTGTTATCGTCTGTCACCACGCCCCAAAATATGGAGAAAAGGGATCAACTTATCTGAATCTATGAAACAATACGAACGGTTGAAATTACTTGTGGAATTTTGTAGTTATTCTGCAGGTACAAAACTGCTCGCGCACACAGTGCCCCCTTCCCCCATCCCATCACTCCCCCCCCCCCCCCCCCCCCCCCTCCCCTTCCTGTCTTGTCTTTTTACGCACCGACAAATTTATACTAATCGAGCGAAACCAACACACACACACACACACACACACACACACACACACGCACGCATCAGTGGACAACATAGTCTCCTTTTGCGGTTTATTTTATCTTATGTTTGTTTGGGTGTGTGTTTTTTTAGCCGGTGTTTAAGCGTTACCCTGGTTGTTTTTACCCCACCCCTGTTCCAACCGCGGACTATGGCCCGGAATAAAAAGTGAATATAAAAAGGGGGAGGGGGGGGGGGTATGAAAGGCGAGGGATGGAAAAGGAGTGGGGGATGGAAGCCGGGGGTCGGATTCAGGTCATGGTGGACGGAGAAAGGAGAGACAAAGAGGGAGAGGAGGAAGAAAGCCGTCACAAACACCTGTCAGCCTCGGCAAAAAAAAAACACGAGTCACGTCACGGGCAGGGAGGGTTTCCTCGTCATAGGGCTGATGGCAGAGGTCCTTGACAAATCATTGTAGGTCGTCTACCTGCCACCTTGCAGGACCTCTTTTTCAGTCTGTCTGTCTGTCTGTCTGTCTCTCTCTCTCTCTTTCTCTCTGTCTCTCCACCTGCATGACCTCTTCATCTTTTCTCTCTTCCTCTCCCCACACCCCTCCTCTCTATCTCTCTCTTTCTTTCTCTCTTCTCTCTTGCATACATACAAAGACGCACACGCATACGCACACGCGCGCGCGCGCACGCACGCACGCACACACATACACACACACACACACACACACAGAAACCCTTTCTACTGGTCCCTCTGAATTTCTGTAAGCATACATACAGTCCAGAAACACCATATTGTGCAGGGCCTAAAGAAAGCATCATAAATGGTTGATGAGTTAAAGAAAGGTACACAGTCATCAGCGCAGCATTTCAGTCAGCTGGCAAGACACGAATCCTCGTGAGCAAAGTTAGTGAGTGTGGAACTCCCAGTAGCTTTTGACATCGATGCTCCCGACTCACAAGTGGGTATTGACGCTTCAACTTACAAGCAGGCATTCGTGCGGTTCTTCCTATGTCGTTGACTTTGTAAGTACAGTGTTTCCCTTACAGGAAAGAACGTTAGCAAATAATTCCCTCCAAAAGACCGATAATTTAACAGTGTTGAAAAAAAAATCCCTGTTGTGGATTGACCTACTGACGGTTGACATCAGGGTTGTTTGCAGGTAAATTCCTTTTCTTGAAATGACATGATGCACATGGAATACTGAAGACGGTCCAGGCTGGCCCGTACCTTTATGTCTTACACTGTTCAGTGGCCTCGCTCTGTCTTTTACCAGGTTGCACTCCGGGGAGGTACGGACCGGACTGCGCGGGCACGTGCGGCCGCTGCTTGAAGGGCACGTGCGATCACGTGACTGGGGTGTGCCCTCACGGTTGTTCCCGGGGCTGGAACGGCGACCTCTGCCTGGAAGGTGAAGACAGTGTGTGTGTGTGTGTGTGCGTGCGTGCGTGCGTGCGTGCGTGTGTGTGTGTGTGACAATAAGTGAGATTCATTTTGATTCAGTCCTTTCAGGTCCTCTGGTCCACACGGACAGGAGAATTTCATAGTGTGTACACTCCGCAATGTGAAGAAACAGACATTTTTGACTCACTTGTGTAAACAAAATGAGTCTATGTTTTAACCCGGTGTTCGGTTGTCTGTGTGTGTGTGTGTGTGTGTCTGTGTGTCCGTGGTAAACTTTAACATTGACATTTTCTCTGCAAATACTTTGTCAGTTGACACCAAATTTGGCATAAAAATAGGAAAAATTCAGTTCTTTCCAGTCATCTTGTTTAAAACAATATTGCGCTTCTGGGATGGGCACAAAAAAATAAAGAATGAAGCCTAATTATATGCAAACTGCATTTACTGTTATATTTATATTTTTTGTATTCTCTAAACTTGGCACTTTGATCTGATATTCTGACCCAACAGCTAGAGCAGTCATTATTATCATTTTTGGCTCAAACAGGAACTTCTTTTGCTAAGCATGGAAGCTTTATTTATTTTGCAAACGTTTTGGTGCAGATAGAAAAAAAGGGAAATTACTCTGTAATTAATGCTAGTGGAGTTAATTTGCTTTAAACTGATCTTTCTCATCTTAAACATTACATTTTGAAACAAGAGAGGCAAGGCCTTCAAGACTCACTTGTGATGCACGTTTTTTTAAAAAATGCAAGCTTTTTATGTATTGAGTATAATTTCAAAATGTAATGTTTAAGATGAGAAAGATCAGTTTAAAGCAAACTAAGTTCCCCAGCAGAGTAATTTCCCTTGTTTTACTGCCTACACCAAAACGTTTGCAATAAATAAAACTTCCACGCTTAGCAAAAGAAGTTCCTGTTTGAACAAAAAATGATAATAATGACAGATCTTTTGTTGGGTCGAATATCAGATCAAAGTGCCAAGTTTAGAAAATACAAAAAATATAAATATAACAGTAAATGCATTATACTCAATACATAAAAAGCTTGGATTTTTTTAAAAGTGTATCACAAGTGAGTCTTGACGGCCCTGCCTTCCTTGTTTTTAAATGTGTGTGCGAGAGAGAGAGAGAGAGAGAGGCGAGGCGAGGCGAGGCGAGGCGAAACGCGGTCGGCTTTCCGTTAGGATCTGCTTTTGCCCGTTTTCCCCACTGAAAAGCGACCTGCTCTATAGATCTGTCAGTGCCGTTAGCTATAATACATGTCCACTGTGTATCCACTGCAAATGTGTGAAGTGAAGTCTTCCCCTCCTGTGACACAGGGATGATAGATGTGAGTCGGGGTTTGTTCCCATAAGTTGGGGCTGAGGGAGAGCTTATGTTTGTTCGCTTGCGAGATAGGCTACTACATCAATCCTGGCACCAGGGATTCGTCAGTTCAGGCCGACTGGTGGAAGAGATTTGTAAATGCCAGTTCGGTTTAGGCATATCTGCTGTGTCTACAATAAGAACCTTTTATGAAAAAAAAAAAAAAATGACATTCTAATAAACGCATTCAGCACACGTGCATTCGTACGAATACACGGGCTCGCATGCATTCACACACGTGTCACGTGTGTGTGTGTGTGTGTGCGCATGCAAAATTAATATGTCTGTTCTATTTGTTGTTTGTTTTTTTCGTTTGTCTCATCCAAAAGACTAGCACCCAGACCACTTCTCGGCGCAGTATTTACAAGCGGGCATAAGAGAATTCCCGAACCATGCTGACATCCAGGATAGGGAAGGGCTTGACGGGAAAAAAACGAAGAAGAAAAGTTTAATCCATCACCGTCGTAGATAATTTGACTTGGGCACTACTCCAAGGTTAATGTAAGCATAGACCTTGCTTATCTTTTACGATCTTTTACCCTCGCAAATAAAGAATTTGACTTGACTAGGACACCACTCCAAGGTTGATTTTTATTTCTCTCCCTCCGCTCCCTTCGTTTCAGAATGCAGCGGCGGGCGGTATGGAACCAACTGTTCCATGACGTGCGGGCACTGTCTGAACGGTACCCCGTGTGACAGTGTCAATGGGATCTGTTCAAAGGGCTGTGCGCCCGGCTGGAGAGGGGTCTTCTGCACCATTGGTACGTGTGTGTGTGTGTGTGTGTGTGTGTGTGTGCGCCAGCGCACGTGTTCCTAATTGTGTGTATGTTTGTGTGAGTGTGTGCGCGGTTGTGTGTGCGCGCTGTTATGTGTGTGTGTGTGTGTGTGTGTGTGTGTGTGTGTTTGTCAGCGCACGCGTTTCCGATTGTGTCAGTGTGAATCTACATGCTTGTCTGAATGTTGCATTCTACTTCGTTTTCTTAACATTTCACTTTTCCAATTTTTGTTCCTGATGACACAATCGGCTCCTGTTCACAACAGAGTGCGCCCCCGGGTTTCACAGCACGGACTGTCAGTTTTACTGCGGGCACTGCAAGGAGGGCGCCCCGTGTCTCCCCTCCTCTGGACAGTGCCCCGAAGACTGCGAGGAGGGCTGGTCAGGGCCGAACTGCGACCAGGGTAAGTGTAGACAGGCTTTTGTCTTCTTATTGGTAGTTATTTTGTGTTCTTAAGTCAAGCAAAGTTGGGATGACCATTTGCCCAAGAGGGGTCGGGGGGTGCGGTGTGGGGGTTGACTCTGCAAACGTTTTCTTTCTTGGTCATTTCCTTATTGGAAAAAACTGTGCGAGGCCGTGGCCTAGTGGTAACGCGTCCGCTTGGGAAATAAAAGAATTTGAGCGCAAGGGTTCGAATCCCACCCTCGCCAATATTTTCTACTCCACTAGACCTTGAGTGGTGGTCTAGACGCTAGTCATTCGGATGAGACGATAAACCGAGGTCCTGTGTATAGCATTCAGTTAGCGCACATGAAGGACCTCACGGCAAGAAAAAGTTTGTCCCCGGCACAATTCTGTAGAAAACTCCACTTTGATAGGAAAACAAATAACCTACAGGAAGAATACATCGCTGTAGCGATGCGCTCTCCCTGGCTAAAGCAGCCTGGATTTCACTTAGAGAAATCTGTTACAAAATTTCATATAATACAATACAGTACAACACAGTGCAAACTATTCCTATCTGATCCTAACTGCCGCCACGACCCAGTCAAACTGAGCACTGTAACAATAAAAAGTGGATATAACTACGTTGTGTGTACATTTTATGTTAAATTATCATTTAAATGTTTATCTGAGTTAATAAATGAAACACATTTAATTTTTTTTTTTTTTTTCATGACACTGTAGTGTTTGTTTTTCAGTTTGGTCACATGTCTGTCAGTCTGTTCGTTTTGTTTATTCTGTTGTTGTTGTTTTGCACATGATGTATACGATTAAGTCCAGTCGAGATGTAAAGATAATGATACGTGTGCTCGAGCCAAAAAAAAAAGAGTTTTTTACGCGTTTACAATGAAGTTGTATCATAATAAGATATTTTCTTCCTACCTCGTCTTATATGGATGACGATATAAAAACATCGGTGTTCATCCCTGTATTCTCAAACTACAAGGCTGCTGGTTAAAAAGTTTGAAGGCCATATTTGAGAAGTGGGTTCACATCCACAGTGTCTTGGGCGCGGCATAGGAAGGCGGGACCCAAACCTCTTCATCCGCCCTTTCAACTTTCCTCAGCCGAAGTCAGGTACACCATTCACACCTGGATGGGGTGAGGAAGATCGGAGTAAAGAGCCTTTCCCAGGAACACAACACCATGCCGAAACGGGGCTTCCAGCCCCTGATCACTGGTTAACACTGGATCAGAAGTCACAGCTCCTGACCGATTCGGCCAAGGCCAGCCAACTAACGATGTATTGAGAACGGTAATGGACCAGCGGGTCCTTCACACATGCTTTTCTACCTTCATGCCTCAGCCTTGGGTCATTGTAAGCGAGATTCACATCAACTTTTGATTAAGCAATTTATGCCTTTTAAGTATTCATATAGTTTGGAACCATCCCAACGCCGACTGTACTAAAACCCTTTCGGTCGAGAGAGTGGAGATGTAACTTGGGCAAGACATTCTCCACTGTGATCAAATATCTAGCCTTGACAGTCAACACAGCAGTTGCCTCCTCGGCTGTTCTGATGGTCATAGTCGGACACGGCTGACTATCATACATTATTTGACTATGATTCACGTGCATTGGTTGTGAAGCGTACACCACACGTAAAGGTCTCTCGTTGGGGAAAAAAGAAGTATTCAGTGATCTGTACTGTGCCACAGCCATGGTGTCGGAGACGGGTCCCCTGCAGATGGAGTCGCTGCTGCCTGCCGTGGTGGTGGTGTCGGTGGTGGTGGTGGTGGGCATGGCGGTGGCCGCCGTTTACTTCCTCGTCCTGCGTCCGCGCTCCAAGCCCGCCGGCCTCAACCGTCTGTACACTGAAGGGGTCAGTGTGGGCTGGGGTGTGTGTGTGGGGAGGTGTTTGGTAAATTGTTGTTGTTGTTGTTGTTGTTGTCACAGGTGTTTGTTTGTTGTTTTTGTTGTTGTTGTTGTTGTTGTTGTTTCTTCTTGTTGTCTGTTTTTTGTTTGGTAAAGTGTGTTGGAGATGGTGTGTATGTGCAAACGAGTGTGCGTGTGCTTTGTGTGTGTATGTGCTTTGTGTGTGTGTGTGCTTTGTGTGTGTGTGTGCTTTGTGTGTGTGCGTGCGTGCGTGTGTGTGTGTGTGCGTGCGTGCATGCGTGTGTTTGTGTGTGTGTGCGTGTGTGATTGTGAGAACGCGCGCACGCAGTAACCACGAAGTGCATATTCAGTGCAGCCTGAGCTGCTTAAGTTTGCACAAATGCACACACGACGTGAGAGTTCTTTTGAAATATTTTTTTTGTTTTTGTTGTTGTTGTTTATTTTTATACATTTTTCTACACCACGTGAGTTAGATATCTGCAGAAAATGGAAAATGTGAGAAACTAACGACAAATTTAATTTCACCATGGAATGCTATAAATATGCTGAATTAACGCTTTGGATTTCTGCAGTTTATTTAATATTGCATCTGGATTAAATGTAATAACCACTTCGGGATGCAAGGGGCTCTTTCGTTTGTAGATAGTGTCCCTATCTTCTAGAAAATCGGTGCTAGAAATGTCACCGTTTGCTCTCTCCATTTTCTACCCCATTTCTTTTCTTTCTATCTGCCATTCCTCTCTCATTTTCCATCTTAATGGTCCATATTGCTCCAAAAGAATCTTGTGAAGAATTTTGTCATGCATATTTTGTGTGTCTGATTGTATACGTATGGCCATTTGTGTTAAAGACAGTATGCGTGTTTGTGTGTGTGTGTGGAGGGGTGGGGCCTTACCACCAGGCCACCACTCCACTTATCTGTCACTGACTGAGCACACTTGTGTCTCGTGTGTGTGTTGGGGAGAGCAAGAGGGGCTGAGTGGGTGGATGTCTGCAGGGTGTGCATGAAAATCTGTCCTGCGTAACAAAAAGTCAAATAATGGGAATGTATGGGACCTGTGAGAACTAGACAGGTGGGGTTCTGAGTTAAGTTTGCGGCGGTCCTGAGGACTCGACTTCCGCTCACCGGTGAGAGCAGACGTGCTTTTCGTTCTCTCCAGTCCGGTGAATTTTCACGGGGTGGAGATGTTTTTTAAATAAGTGTCTTCATCATGCGGGCGTACAGTGTTGTTTCCTGTGTGCTTTAACAACTGTGTGTATTTATTATGTAGATTCCGGGACTTTTGTGTGTGTGTGCGTTTGTTTTCTTTTTCCGTGGTTTTTTTTTTTTTTTTTTTTTTTTTTTTTTTCACCCTTTGAACTGCAATGGTGTCAGTGGCAGCAGTACAGCATGAGCTCTACAGTATCAAAATACTTTGCGAAGACCGGAGGAAAGAGAAAGCCTTCGAGCACGTCGTCGGTGAGTGACACTAGTCCGAGTCAAGAAAAGACAAAGCAAGAAAGGAAAAAACAAAAACAAGAGGGTGAGAGTGACTCTGACAAAGATTGCAGTATGGCCCTCCACGACAAACTTGAAGAAATAAACAAAAAGTTAGAACTGTTAACTCTTGCTCAGGAGGACATTAAACATATTCGTATTGACATGGACAAAATAACAACTAAGTTAACTGAACAAATTGACAAATTAGAAGGTGAAGTGTTTGAACTTAAGACAGACAACGACAAACTGAATAAAGAAATGAAGACACTCAAGGAAGACAACTTAAACCTTCACAGTCAACTGAAACAACAACAGAAGGAGACTGACAATCAAAGGTTGGCGCAAAACGACATGGAGCAGCATGGTCGTCAGTGGAATCTCCGTGTGTTTGGGGTGAAGGAGGAGCAAGAGGGGAAGGTTGAGACAGTGACGGACTGCATCAAAAAATGCACCGACATTTTCTCCAAACAAGTAGGTGTGCAGGTGACGGCAGAAGACGTTGAAATAGCGCACCGCTCTGGCCGACCTGGAACTGGGAGACCACGACCCATTCTTGTGCGTTTTTTCGCCCGGCAGAAGAGGGGGGAGGTTCTTGAATCCAGGAGAAAACTTAAACAAACTGGGGTTTCCATTGGGGAAGACCTGACAAAGGTAAATTATAATTTACTGATGAGAGCGAACAAACATTCAGCCACGCTTTCTGCTTGGTCTTCCAATGGAAAAATAATAGTAAAAGTAAAAAATGGAAAAACATTCAAAATTGATGCCAATACCAATCTGGATGAAACACTTACAAAAGCTATGGTTTAAGCATATTTGACGGTTAAATGGTGAGGTGGTGGTTTTTTTTTTTGGGGGGGGGGGGGGGGGGGGAAGGTGTGTGTGTGGGGGGGGGGGGGGTAGTTATTTATTTTTTTTCAGTGCATGTAATGCATCTATTTCATTAATGGTTAATCTCATACTTAACACCTTATGATTATGAAATTATGTATGATGATTATTAGTATACTTGTAATATGTCTGGGGACGCCCCTCAGGCAATGTTGGCGAGTTGTGTTTTTTGTTTTGTTTTTGTCTTTTCTACCCGTGCCGTGGAATACACAAGAGTGTTTTCATTGTGATGATCTTACTGTTGGCTTAAAGGAAGGGAGGAGGAGGAAGAAAAAAAAAGGGGAAAAAAAAGGCGTCTAGAACAGGCGGATATCTTTCCATCCAAACTGTCGATAATTCACTTTATTTATTTTCTTTAAAGAATAGAGGGTGTTTGGGATTGGTGGATGTCCTTTCATATTTTTTCCGCCCAAATATGTTCTTTGTTTTATTTATTTGTTTTCTTTCTTTTTTTCACTTTGCTGCGCGTACGCGCACCCACGCACACACACACACATTCATGGTGTGAAAGTATGGAAGCACAAATATTTTAGTAATTTGTGATGAATCACATCATATGCAATGTATTGTTTTTATTTATTATATTTGTGGTTTTCCCGCACCCTTTCGATATACGTGTTTCTGTTTATAATACTATTGCCTCACCTGCATTACCTACTGTAAGTCTGTATTACCTACTGTAAGTCTGTGACTTGTTTATTTGATTTGAATGAACGAATCGGTGTTCTTGAATGATTTGACTTTAATATGATTTAATTAAGGTGGAGAACAAGAGATCACTTAACTGGTTAACTTTTCTTTTCTTTTCTTTTTTTTATTTATTTTTTTTTTTTATGATGGTCAGTCGACGGATGTGGGACAAAGGATGATATTAGTCCTGATTGTGTTTGGTGACGCATACCGATGAACATTAATTTTGGTCCATCGCCATCAGTCCTTTGGTTTTAGTAACCGAGGGGTTGGAAAACCCAGTGAGTGAAATAATGTAACTGAGTGTTCTATTGTTGCCCTGTTATGATGACGGATTGGTGCTGTAGGTATAGTTGATTCAAATGATTGGATGTTTGATATGATATGTGTGTGCGTGTGTGTGTGTGTACATTATATATGTATGTGTATAAATATATGTGTATATATATATATGTGTGTGTGTGTGTGTGTGTATGTATATGTGTGTGGGTGTGTTTGTGTGTGTGCGTGCGTGTGTGTATATATATATATATGCTTTTTTCTCTGGTATTAATCGATTGGTGAAACTGAATGCGTCTATGTAAAAAATTACAATGTTGATAAAAATTATTCTGATCTGCCAGTTGCAGGGGCACATGCCGCACACACGCGCACACATAACTTACTTTTGTTCCAAAACACTTGCACAACATGGGTTCATATCAAAACATGGAGTGGAAAAAAAAAATGTGAGTCATTTATTGTACCTGGCTCAGTGTGCTTTCAGATGGAAAATACATATGCTTGTGAGCTGCTGCTAAAACTGATTTTTTTTCTGTCGAAATGTACACTGTTGAACGAAGCACGCTTGCTTAAAGAACAAGCATTTATTTGTGTTTTGCTACAAATGACTTTTCCATTTGCTTTTTTGTTATGTCGGATATGCTTTATTTTATGTAGACTTAACTTTGAATGTCTAAGTCATTGACTGTTAATCTATGTGAGTCCTTTAGTTTCATATAACTGGACTCGGTTCTATTTTATCATTGAATCCATGACATTATAGTTTTGAGTTGGTGAAAGGGATGTGAGGAAGCGAAAGTGATGTTAGCGTCAATTGTGGATTGATTGTCCCATGATTGATTGTGGGATTGAATTCTCATGTTGTTTTTTTTTCCTGTTGTTTGTTTGTTTTTTGTTTCACATTGATTGTTTGTTCGCTTTTTTTGTTGCTTTTTTTTTTCCTTTTTTTTTTTTTTTTTTTTCCTTTTTTTTTTTTTTTTGTTGCTTTTTTTTTTTTTTTGGGGGGGGGGGAGGGTTGGGTTTTACCGGTGCATATTGTGAGTGTTTGATTTGTTGAAAATAGAAGTTGTGAAATTGTACTGATGTGGTTATATAGTGTTGAGGGAGGTGACCGATCATCAGTTACAAAATGCATGGTCGTATTTTCCCAGTAAACACGTGCACATTCTGTGTCTAAAATTAACGCATGGCACGGATGACAGCTACTCATGTACTGCACGCAGATGAATGAATTTTTTGTGTTTTGCTGAGAAATTGTTATTCCTTGCCTTGCTCTGCGCTCTCTCTCTCTCTCTCTCTCTCTCCACATACACCAGCACAGACGCGCATGTGCGCGCGCACGCACACACACACACACACACACACACACACACACACACACACACACATCATTTTAGAGTCCCGGTATATAATTTATAAGACAAAAAGAGCCATAGGGACTGCACTTCCGCTCGCGAGCGACAGTCCAGTTTATTTTGCTTGCTTTAAAAAAAAATTATTATTATTGTCACTGTTTTCATAGATATATGTACTATGTTTTGGGGTCTTTCGACCATATATATAACTATAATTTTCACAACTTCAAAGACTTTTCATGTTATCTGTATAAACATGTCCATGTGTATTTTGGGGTTTGTACTGCCAAGCATGGTGTATTTGGATAATTTCTTTCGTTGGGTTGGATGCATATATTTGTCATACTTCTTTATGGACAAACATGAATGGTAATATATCCATTGTATCAGTTAATTGTCAAGGTCTGAATAGTTCACACAAAAGACGTGATATTTTCCATTACTTGAGAAATAAGAAGTACTCTATTTATTTTTTACAGGATACGCATTTTGAAGAAAAGATGGAGAAATATGTTTCAGCAGAATGGGGATATACTTGCTATTTTTCAAGCTATACGTCGAATGCAAGAGGGGTCGCAATAATGTTTAACAATAATTTCGAATTTAAAGTGAAACGGACAATAACTGATAGTTCAGGGAATTTCATTATTCTACTTGTTGAGATACAAAAAATTAATTTCCTCTTTGTTAATGTATATGTACCAAATAAAGATGATCCTGATTTTTATGTGAATTTAAAACAAAAAATAAGTGAAAATAATGTAGAGAATGTTATAATAGCTGGGGATTTCAATTTAGTTCTTAACCCAACAATAGATTACCATAATTATAAACATGTAAATAATCCAAAAGCAAAAGTAGTCGTTGAAAACATGATAGAAAATTTAGATCTGAATGACATCTGGCGTGAATTAAACCCAGACTGCCCTCGTTACACTTGGAGAAGAACTAATCCTTTCCAACAGGCTAGATTAGATTTCTTTTTGATCTCAGACACTGTAGTATCCTTGATAGATGATGCAGACATAGAATATGGGTACAGAACAGATCATTCAGCTATTTCGTTGAAACTTAAATTCAGCGAGAATGTAAAGCGCAATACGTTTTGGAAATTAAATACATCTCTTCTAAAGGATAAAACATATGTGGATGAAATAAATATGGAAATAAATAATGTTAAAAAAGAAAATGCTATTAATATGTATTCTGATGACACACCGGATGATGAACTGGTGTTCTCTGTTCCTGATGACATTTTTCTTGACTTTCTTTTAATGAAAATACGATCGAGAACAATTTCTTATGCTTCAATGAAAAAGAAAAAAATGATAGAAGAAGAAAGACAGTTAGAAGGAGACATCTGTAACTTAGATAAATATCAAAATAAAAATAAAGAAGATATTAAAGTTCTAGAAATTAAACAAAAACAATTACAAGATATTCGAGAGAAGCGGATGGAAGGGGTATTATTAAGGTCTAGAGCTAGATGGATAGCTGAGGGAGAGAAGGTTAGTAAATATTTTTGTAATTTAGAAAAACGTCATTATGTTAGTAAACACATAGCCAAAATTATTGATCAATACGACAATGTTCTAACAAATCAAAAGGATATCTTAAATGAAGTACATAATTTTTATAGATCTTTATATGTGAATGTTGGGGTGGAACATTGTGAAATTGAAAATTTAGTGAATTATATTCCATGTTTGAATGAGTCAGAAGCAAGCGATTTAGAAGGTATGATTACAATGGAGGAAGCGGCACAAGTTATTAGAAATATGAAAAATAATAAGAGTCCAGGTACAGATGGCTTTAGTGCAGAATTTTTTAAAGTCTTTTGGAAGAAAATAGGAATATTTGTTGTTAGGGCACTTAATGCTAGTTTCAGGAAAGGAGAAATGTCTTCTGTGCAAAAGGAAGGAGTGATTACGTGTATCCCCAAAGGTGATAAGCCAAGACAATATTTGAAAAATTGGAGACCCATCTCTCTTTTAAATGTAGTTTATAAAATTGGGTCATCTTGTATTGCTAACCGCTTGAAACCAGTATTACCTAACATTATTAATGAAGATCAAACAGGGTTTATTAGAAATAGATACATTGGAGATAATTTGAGGTTGATATATGATATCATAGCTTACTTAGATAAGCATAATCTACCTGGTTTATTACTGAACATAGATTTCGAAAAGGCTTTTGACTCAATAAATTGGGATTTCATGTTTAAAGTGTTAAAGGCATTTGGGTTCAAAGAAAATATGTGTAGATGGATTAGTGTATTTTACACAAATATTAAGTCATGTGTGATTGTGAATGGTCAGGTCTCTGACTGGTTTGAAGTTAAGAGAGGTTGCAGACAAGGAGACCCTATATCACCTTATTTATTTGTAATGTGTGTAGAAATATTAGCTATAATGGTAAGGGAAAATTCGGATATCCGAGGAATAAAAATTAACGATGTTGAGAATAAACTGACCCAATATGCTGATGATACAGAATTTCTACTTGCTGGGGATAGGAAATCTTTTGAATGTTGTGTTACAACTCTTGATAAATTTGGCTGTGTCTCAGGTCTCTATTTGAATTCAAGCAAAACTAGTGCTATTTGGTTAGGGAGCAAAAAGAATTCTAAGACGCGTTATATGGAACATTTAGGTATGGACTGGAATCCTAAAAGATTCCGAATTTTATGGATTTGGTTTACTAATGATTTAAAAGAATGTGTAACTATAAACTATTCAGAGAGATTAGCAGAAATAAGATATTTGTATAAGATATGGGTAAAACGCCAGTTAACGCCTCTAGGCAGAGTAGCAATTCTGAAATCTGTTATTCTTTCCAAACTGACTCATCTGTGGTTGCTTTTGCCAAACCCACCGGATACATTTTTTAATACATGTCAACATATTTGTTATAAGTTTGTTTGGAACAATAAACCAGATAAAATTAGCCGTAAAACTGCTCATAAAAGTGTAAAAAATGGTGGCATCGGTCTTCCTGATGTTAAATTGTTTGTCTTATCTTTAAAGCTTTCCTGGATTCGTAAAGCTGAAAATTCAAATCACAAGTGGAAGCACCTCTTGCTGTGTAACTTCCCCCAATGGCCAGCTATTGATAAATATGGTCCAGAGTTTATCTTAAATTTTGCCATATATAACCAGTTCTGGACAAATGTGTTTGAAAGTTATAAGATTTTCTTTTATAAATGTGAACCAAAAAACTCAGCGGAACTGCTTGCAGAGCCATTGTGTTATAATAATCGTGTTCAAATTGGTAAAAGGTGTATTATATCCAGACTGCTCAGTAATCATGATGTGTATTGTCTTGCACAGTTTTTTGATGATGATGGTAAAGTTTTTTCATATGTACGCTTCAAAGAAAAATATGATTTGCACATTGATTTCCTTACTTATGCTGGATATAAATCAACAATAAACGAATTAGTTAAAAAGCATAATATTCATGTGGATAGCAACAGACACACAAATACTTCGCTCTGCTTCAAACACTTGTTTTCTGTTTCTAAAGGCTCAAGACCATATTATGATGTGTTGATTGAAAATGATATGAAACCAAAATGTTGTGAGAAATGGGACTTAAAGCTTTTGATGCATCATAACTGGAAATCTTGTTTTATGCATGCACACAAGATAGTTGATGTAAAGCTGAAATGGTTTCAGCTGAAAATAATACACCGATGTTTATGTACAAAAATTGTTTTAAAAGAAATTGGTGTTACGGATAATAACAACTGTAGTTTTTGTAGAGAACACAAAGACAGTATTGATCATGCTTTTTGGAAATGTAATTATGTGCAAATGTTTTGGAACGCTTTAACGGACTTGATACAAGAGAGATGTGTAAACGCAGGAAATTTAAAGTTAACAGAATCACTTGTGCTATTTGGACATGATGTGACAATAACAACTGATGCTGTTTTGTGTTTTATAATATTGTTTGCAAAGTATTACTTATATTTATGTAAAATTGAAGACAGCTTTCCACAAATATCGGTTTTTTTGAACAAATTAAAAAATCGATATAGAATTGAAGAATATAATGCATATATTAACTTTAACCATACCATTTTCTCTGCCAGATGGCTGCCTTACAAATTATTGATCACAAATGATTAGTAACCTGTTCATGATTAACGAAAAATAACCATCCATATTTATTTTCTTTTTATTGATATTCATAAGAAATGATTGAGGTGTTCACTTTCCGTAAACGTGTTCTAAGATACTTGACAGTTTGTATTCCTTGACAGCTTGTGTAAGATCTTAAGAAATGAATGATAATACTCCATGATGATAACCAACCAGTGTATAATCCAGCTGCTTGGCTGTTTCTATCCAAGTATTTATGGTGTTTGTTTGTTTGTTTTTTGTTCTTTGTTTTTGTTTTCTTCTTTATAAATGTCCATTAAGATGCTGTTGTTGTTGTAAAATGTCAACCTACCAAAATGGAATTAAAAAAATGTTTAAAAAAAAAAAAAAAAAGTTTGCGGCGGTCCTGTTCTCATCTGTGTTCAAAAATATGTGCATGTGTGCATACACTCACACGCACGTACGTAGGCGCACGCGCAACACACACACACACACACACACACACACACACACACACCAGGTCATTTCAGTCCTCATATAATGTGTCCCGCCTGAAGTTTTCCCCTCCCCCCACCTCTCTCCCTCTCTCTCTCTCTCTCTCTCTCTCTCTCTTGCTCATGACGATCATCTGTTGTGATGTTGTCAAGATAAAAAAAATAGCTGAAACTGCGTGCCAAATGGGCTGACAGGGAAAAGAAAAAATTCCTATGTCGGTCCGATAACCTGTCTGACTGACACAATGGCTGCAATATGACCGGGTACAGGCCAACTCCGAAGGAAATTCCTGGGCGCGCGCCTGTTTGTGTGTGTGTGTGTGTGTGTGTGTTTTGCGTCTTTTAATCATGATGTTTAGGGAACAACAACAACAACAGCATCAAAAAAGATGATGATATGAACTGCAACAACAACAAAAATTGTACATGTAGTTGTATAAATCTCACCAGAGACGTACTATCAAGCCGAGAGTTATTAACCCAGTGTACTTTACTGTAGTCTCTGAATTCATGCATGATCTGAGGGTGTGTGTGTCGGGGATGGGGTGTGGGAGGGGGAGCGAGGAGGAGAATGTGTGCGCATGTTGTGTATGTATGCTGTTGTGTGTACCTTGCGTGTGAATTAATGTCTTCTCTCTCTCTCTCTCTCTCTCTGTGTGTGTGTGTGTGTGTGTGTGTTTGTGTGCTTCTTGTTGCTTTCTGTCTATTTTTATCGTGTACGCGTTCGTGTGTGTATTTGTGTGTGTGTGTGTGTGTGCGTACACACACACACACACTAAAAATAAACAAAAAGCAAGAAGCGCATACATACACACACACACACACACACAAGGGACACACAACACACACACACATAGACACACACACACACACACACACACACACACACACAACACGTATTTTATGTGTATGTGTCACCCTCAGTCATCGACTTGGCAGGTCGTTTTGGCACCCACATAGTTTAAATGTCAAAAACGACCTGCCAAGTCGATGACTGAGGGTGACACATACACATGAAATACGTGGTGTGTGTGTGTGTGTGTGTGTGTCTGTGTGTCTATGTGTTTGTGTGTTGTGTGTGTGTGTGTGTATGCGCTTCTTGCTTTTTGTTTATTTTTAGTGTGTGTGTGTGTACGTGTGTGTGTGTATGTGTATGCGCTTCTTGCTTTTTGCTTATTTTCAGTGTGTGGGTGTGTGTGCGTGTGTGCGCGCGCGCGCCGGCATGTGTGTGCGTGCATATGATGACGCTCCTAACCCTGGTGGTTTCTGCACACCCACACCCCCCCTCCCACTCCCCTGTACTGTCCCACAGCAGGCGGAGTGCACGGACCCCATCCGGAACGCCTACGAGCAGATGGCTGGCGGGCCGTGGGACATCCCCCGCACCAGCCTCATCCTGACCGCCGAGCTGCTGGGCAACGGGCACTTCGGGCAGGTGAAGAAGGGCTTTGTCCGCATGCGGGGGGCCAAGGTGCCCGTGGCCATCAAGTCTCTGAAAGGTGTGGTGGCGAAGAGAAATCACTGTCGTGTTTTGTTTTTGTTTGTTTTTTTTAATTTTGTTTATTTAAGACAAAGGTGTTTTTTAATTAATCTCGTTGGAAGAAGACACATTTCGTTTTCTCTGTGTGTGTGTGTGTGTGTGTGTGTGTGTGTGTCTGCCTGTCTCACGCTCTGCCTGTCTATCCCACTGTATGACACTCTCTCTGTTTCTCTTTTTCTCTCTGTGTTTGTATGTGTCTGTCTGTCTGTCTGTCTGTCTGTCACCCTCTCCGTCTGTGTGTGTGTGTGTGCGTGTGTGTGTGTGTGTGTGTGTGTGTGTGTGTGTGCGTGCGCATCTGTTTGTCTGTCTGTCGCTCTGTCGAGTTTATATGTAATTTTATCCCCAGATTTCCACCAATACGTTAAATGCATACATTTGAGTACGCGTGAGTGTGTGTTTGTTGTACGTAGTGTGTGTACTATTCTGGTGGGCGAAGGTGTTATAAAAAAACTGCCTCAGAGCAGTAAGGAATGTAGTTAAAAAATGAAAGCGTTAAACAGTAGTATCCGTAGTTTTATAGAGATATAGAGAGAAATACACACAAATACATGTATCATAGGGTGGGTTAAGCAGAGATAAAACAAAGTGAATTGTTGGACGTGTTTTGCCCTGTGTGCACAGAGAACGCCTCAGAAAAGGACAAGAGAGACTTCCTCAACGAACTGGCCATCCTCAAACAAGTGGGCAAGCACGCCAATGTCGTCTGCCTGGTTGGCGCTTGCCATATCAGAGGTATAGCTATGTCTGTGTGTGCACGCTTGAATTTACGTGTGTGTGTGTGTGTGTGTCTGTACTTGACAGTGTGTACAAGTGTCTTTTTGTGTGTACATTTGTGTGTGTGTGTGTGTGTGTGTGTGTTTCTATCTGTAAGAGAGAAAGAGGGAGTTTTATTTTTGGACCTGAGGTTCCTCACACACACACACACACACACACACACACCATAGAACAAAACCATATCGGTATTTCTCGATGGAAAACAACTATTCTGGTAATGATTGCATTGTGCTACACACTTGTCACATAGATTTCTCAGTGTAAAACTTCGGACTGCCGTCCATGGTGAGAGTACTTCTTTTCTTGTCCACATGTATATTTGTCAAAGCTGCTTCAGAATTTTACCACGGACAACAGTCTCGCTTTCCAGTAAGTCCGTTCATAAATACACTATTGGTACATTTCACACAAATCTTTAGTTAATCTTCTCATCCTATAGACTATAACTCAAACCACCACGGATCAAACTCGAGTGAAGAAGTTAGGATAAACAAGAAAAAAAATCTAGTATTTGTGAAGCTGGCATCTTGGACCCACACTTCTGAATCGGGTGCTGTCTTACCCACTGGCCACAATAACACGAGTGCATTTTTGACAGCATCACGTGAGGAAGGACAGGTGATATGAAGTCTTTGTGCTGATGTGTCCATCAGATGTGACCGTGAATTACGGAGAAAGCAGCACCTTAGGCACGTGCGATATGTAACCTGCGTGTTTGACACAGATGACACAGCACCATCGACACACCGAAGAGAAGAACGCGATCCTTATCATTAGGGTTCCGTGTGGTCAAACAGCCCCGAAACACAAACAGACACAACATTCGTCGAAGGAGGAAGCGGGCGCAAAGCCTTCAAATAAAATTATCATTGACAGGACAGAGAGATTTGAACCTCAGTTCAGCAATGACAACACCAACTCGGAAGGAAGACTCCACGATAGCGCTTTAAAAAACGTAAAACTGGAAGCACCCCCTCCACCCTTCCAGCTACACACACGCTGAACTATCCAGCTCAGTAGGTTGGACGAATGAGGAGGGACACGCACACAAAAATACCTGACCACCACCACCTGAGCATGTCATGAGTTGTGACAGTGTTTTACGCCCCCCACTTGTGATGACGTGTCTGCCTTTGTCTTTTTTGCACACACCAGGTGTCATGTACGTTGCCATGGAATACGCCAAGCACGGGGACCTGCGTACCTTCTTGCGTAAGAGCCGGAAACTACGTCAGCACGACTACGGCAACTGCGGCGCCACCCCTTTCGTCAGCAAGACCATGTTGCTGCGTTTCGCTCTGGATGCTGCACAGGGACTTCGGCACCTGGCCGACAAACAGGTGACTGGGGGTGTTGGGGTGCAGGGGTGGTGGTGGAGTCTGAGAGGGAGAAGGGGGTGGTGAATAGTTGGTTTGTGTGTGGGTATGTGTGTGTGTGTGTGTGTGTGTGTGTGTGTGTGTGTGGAGGGGGGTGATAAGATTAGCAATACAGAGAGAGGGGAGGGGAATCAGTGTGTGTGTTGTGCATGCGCATGTGTGTGTGTGTGTGCGTTTCTCAGCGTGTATGTTTGTTTCTGCTTATTCCTCTTTGTGTTTGCGCGCGCGCGTGTGTGTGTGTGTATGTGTGTACGCGTGTGTATGTTTGTGTGTGTGTGTGTGTGTGTGTGTGTGTGTGTGTGTGTGTGTGTGTATGACTACATCTACAAAGAGCTTTAATAAATATTATTCATATCAGTCACTGCATGTCTTGTCTTTCATAGTGCTCTCTCTGTCTCTGTCTACATATCTCTCTCTCTGGTTGTCTCTCTCTCAGTCTCTGTTTCTCTCTCTGTCTGAGATAGGTTTTTTCTGTGTGTCTGTTCGTAAATGATTGTTTGAATGTTCGGTTGGACAAAGAATCCAGCTCCCAAGAGGCCATTGAGGGTGACGGGGAGGGGGGGGGGACATTCAAAGAGCAGGTGACACGGGAACAGGTGAACGGGACCTGCTTCCCTGCCGCTATCTCTCTCACCCGTACCTCCATAATCATTCGGATGAGACAGTATACCGAGGCCCTGTTTGCAGCCTGCATGCACTTAATGTGCGTAAAAGAACCCATGGCAACAGACGAGTTGTAGGTGGCAAATTTCTGTTGAAAAATCCAGTTTGATAGTAAAACCAGTCCACTTTCAGGCAGAAAAAAGAAAAAGAAAAAAAGGGGTGGGGGGTGCTGCATTTTTAGCGGCACACTCTCCCCTAGGGAGAGGGGCAGAATTTCACAAAGAGAAATTTATTGTAAAAAAAAAAGTAACACAATACAATACAATACAATACAACACAATACAATACAATACAGTACAATACAATACAATACAACACAGTGCAATACAATACAATACAACACAGTGCAATACAATACAATACAGTACAATACAATACAGTACAATACAATACAATACAGTACAGTACAATACAATACAATACAACACAGTGCAATACAATACAGTACAATACAGTACAGTACAATACAATACAATACAGTACAATACAATACAGTACAATACAATACAATACAGTACAATACAGTACAGTACAATACAATACAGTACAATACAATACAGTACAATACAGTACAATACAGTACAATACAATACAATACAGTACAATACAATACAATACAGTACAATACAGTACAGTACAGTACAATACAATACAATACAGTACAATACAATACAGTACAATACAATACAATACAGTACAATACAATACAATACAGTACAGTACAATACAATACAATACAATACAGTACAATACAGTACAATACAATACAATACAGTACAATACAATACAATACAGTACAATACAATACAATACAGTACAATACAGTACAGTACAGTACAATACAATACAGTACAGTACAATACAATACAATACAGTACAATACAATACAGTACAATACAATACAATACAGTACAATACAATACAGTACAATACAGTACAGTACAATACAGTACAATACAATACAGTACAATACAGTACAATACAATACAATACAACACAGTGCAATACAATACAGTACAATACAGTACAGTACAATACAATACAATACAGTACAATACAATACAGTACAATACAGTACAGTACAATACAATACAATACAGTACAATACAATACAGTACAATACAGTACAGTACAATACAGTACAATACAATACAATACAACACAGTGCAATACAATACAGTACAATACAGTACAGTACAATACAATACAATACAGTACAATACAGTACAGTACAATACAATACAGTACAATACAATACAGTACAGTACAATACAATACAGTACAATACAATACAGTACAGTACAATACAATACAATACAGTACAATACAGTACAGTACAATACAATACAGTACAATACAGTACAATACAGTACAGTACAATACAGTACAATACAATACAATACAATACAGTACAATACAATACAGTACAATACAATACAATACAGTACAATACAATACAGTACAATACAATACAGTACAATACAATACAATACAGTACAATACAATACAATACAATACAGTACAATACAATACAGTACAATACAATACAATACAGTACAATACAATACAATACAATACAATAAGTACGTGCAGAACCTGACAGGTACACAGTGGCGGGGATGACAACACTATGTCAAACGTACGTTACACCCCATGATGAATCCTTGCCTGTCCTTCTCTCTGTCTTTGTCTCTGTCTCTGTCTCTCTCTCGCTTTCTCCTCTCCCCCCCCCTTCCCCTTTCCACCATCCCTCATTCGCTCTCTCTTCTCCCTATCTCCCCCCCCCCCACCCCCTCACCCTACTACTCTTGCTCGCTTACTCTCAGTACGACAGTTCTAGGGTCAAGGAACAGAACCCGTGACAGTTTTGGATGCCCTCCTTTCTCTTGAAGCCGCTCTTTTCTCTTCTGTGTCGATCTGTCTTTGTTTCTCTCCTTTCTTCTCTTCCCCTCCCGCTTACCCCACCCCCCTTCTCTCTCTTCCCATTCTGTCTGCAAAGTCTTTGCCCATTACACCCGTCTGTTGTCCCCATCTCTCTCTCTCTCTCTCTCTCTCTCTCTCACTCACTCACTCTCCCTCTCTCTCTCTCTCTCTCACCCCCCCTTCTCTCTCTCTCTCTCTCTCTCTCTCTGTGTCTCTCTCATTCTCTCTGTCTCTGTCTCTGTCTCTGTCTCTCTCTCTCTCTCTCTCTCTCTCTCTCTCTCTCTCTCTCTCTCTCTCTCTCTCCTTATGTGTGTTTGCGTGTATGTATGTTCGCTTGGGCAAAGTGTATATCTCAGTTGTAAGCTTTCGTGCTTCCATGCTTGCAAATACAGTCACGTGAGCATGCTTGCGTTCCGTCGTATATGGCGGCATGTGTCTTTTTCTCAGTGTGAATTTGATCCATCTCTGTGCCTGCAGATCATTCACCGTGACGTGGCGGCGCGCAACGTGTTGCTAGGCGACCACCTGGTGGCCAAGATTGCGGACTTTGGACTGTCCAAGAACGATGAGACTTATGTCAAAACCTCCAGTGTACGTAATTAGTTTGCCGCTTTGACGTCAAAACCTCCAGTGTACGCCATTTGTCTGTTATGACGTCAAAACTAGTGTTAGTCTGCTTTGAGCTTCGAAACCTCCAGTGTACATAATTAGTCCGCATTGACCGTCACAGTGTAGGTAATTAGTTTGCTTTGACGTAAAAACGTTCAGAGTACGTAATTATTGTGCTTTGTTATCAAATTCTCTGGTGTTATTATGCTTTGACGTCAAAACCTCCAGAGTGCTTATTCAGCTGTAACGTCAAAACATCCATTGAACGTAGTTTATTCTGATTTGATGTAAAAATCTCCAGTGAACGTAATTTTTCTGCTTTGATGTTGGAATCTCTAAACGGAACTATTCTGCTTTGACGTCAAAACCCTCAGTTTACATAATTTGGTTTATGTCATTCTGCTTTTCATAATCATTCTGCTTTACATCAAAATATCCCTTGTATCTTGTGTATTTATTCTGCTGTGAGTCGCAACTTCTGCCTAAATGTTCATGGGAAGGGAGGAAGAGTTTCGATGCCCTTGTAACTATATGTACTTATGCTCAGTTTCTCAGATTCATCAACAACTTGTGTCATCATATTTTCCACCCCAAAGAATACAGTTCAGTATTGTGAAAGGCAGTAATTCATTGACGGGATTTGGGTGTGATTGACTGATTGATTGATTGATTGACTGATTAATTGATTGGTTGACTGGCTGATTGACTGACCGATTCATCAGAGGTAGCCTAATTCCTCGGCTTGGACACTGGCAATGAGCGTGATGCGTGATGTTATTACAGACACGGGTGCCGATTCGCTGGATGGCCGTGGAGTCTCTCTTCAACAACACCTACACGACACAGAGTGATGTGTGAGTTTTCTCTCTCTCTCTCTCTCTCTCTCTCTGTGTGTGTGTGTGTCTCTCTCTCTCTCTCTCTCTGTAGATCAGTCTTTCAGTCTGAAGGTCAGCCAAATGTCCGCCTGTCTGTTTCTGCCTCAGATCAGTCTGTCTGTGTGTATTATACGTCTGCTCATAGGTACAGACACACACACACACACACACATAAACAAATGGACACGTGCATGCGCACACACAGCACACACACACACACACACACACACACACACACACACACACACACACACAGAACAAACAAACAACACACACACACACACACACACACACACACACACACACACAACCACACACACACAACCACATGATGTATACCTTGAGTTACCTGTGTGTGCAGGTGGTCATTCGGGGTGGTGCTGTGGGAGATCTTCACGCTGGGCGGCACCCCGTACTCCTCCACAGACACCCAGCAGCTCTTTGCCTACCTGAAGGACGGCTACCGCCTCAAACGTCCCAAACTGTGCGACCAGAATACGTAGGTGTCCTGCACATGCAAAGGGGTAGCGGGGAGGGAAGGGGGTGGAGGGCTTGGGGGAGGGGGGTTGCATGCGTGCGTGTAGTTTGTGTTTGTTTGTGGGTGTGTTTGTTGTGTGTGTATGTGTGTGCGTGTGCGCGCGCTTCTGGTTTGTTTTTAGAGTGTGTGTGTGTGTGTGTGTGTATTTTCATATCAGTCTTTGTATGTGTGTGTGTTGTTAGTGTGTGCTTCTGGTTTATTTTTAGTGTGTGATGTGTGTCGTGGTGTGTGTGTCTATGTGTGTTTGTGCATGTGTGTGTGTGTTTTCAATGCTATGTCTGTCCACTTTAATTGACATTTAGGAGTGTGTGTCTGTATGCGCGCGCGTGCGCATTTCATGTGTTTTCATTTCAGTGTTTGTATGCGTGTGTGTTGTTTGTGTGTGCTTCTGGTTTAGTGTGTGTGTGTGTGTGTGTGTCGTGGTGTGTATGTTTGTGCGTGCGTGTGTTTTCAATACTTATGTCTGCCCACTTTAACTTGAGTAACATTTAGGAGTGTGTGTCTGTGTGCGCGTGCGCATGCGCGTGCGCATGTTCATATCAGTGTTTGTATGCATGTGTGTTGTTTGTGTGTGTGCGCTTCTGGTTTATTTTTAGTGTGTGTGTCGTTTGTGTGTGTGTGTGTGTTTTCTGTGCTTATGTCTGTCCACTTTAAGTAACATTTAGGAGTGTTTGTGTGAAAGAGAGAGAGAGTTTGTGTGTGTGTGTGTTGTGTGTGTGTGTGTGTGTAGTGGAAGGAAAGTAATGGTAATGGGGGTGCGTGAAAAACTTGTGTGGGGGTGTGGGCTCGTTAGCATGTGTGCATGTATTGTATGTGCACATGCGTATGTTCCTAGAGGGGAAGGGAATTGGTGATGGTGGTGGTGTGTGTAAATTGGTGGTGGTGGTGTGTGTATATTGGTGGTGGTGGTGGTGTGTGTAAAGGGGAAGTGGAGGAATGTTCTGGTGAATATGTGCGTGTTGGTTCGTATCAGTGCAACCGTGTGTGGGGAAGGGGTGGGGGGGGGTAGATGCTGTGGTGTGTGCAGAGTGGAGAGGAAGAAGGCGATATTGTTTGTGTGTCTGCTTGCATATAAGTGTTCTTGTGTGTGTAGGTCTGGTTGTGGAGGGAAGGGGTTGATTATACGGCGGTGATGGTGGTGGTGTGTGTGTGTTTCTGTATCATGAGTGTGCGTGCATTGTGTGTTGTGTTGTGTGCGCTTATGTATTTATGAACGGCATATCACCAGAGCTTAAGATTTTAACTAGAGCCCATCAGCAAGCCATATACTTTCCTCAGAGTTCGCGATGGCAAAACTATCAGGTGAACGAGCTGTGTTCTGTGCCTGCCGATGGGGTTGGACTTATGATCCAGCGATTAGAGTTTGAGGCCCTCTTTTAGACATGGTGATGTGTCCTTGGTAAAGGCAGTTTAGTCCGAATTTCCTCATTCCACCCAGCTGTGAATGTTGTTCCTGACTTTGGTCAGGGCAGATGAAAACGGCAGAATGAGGTGATTTAGCCCACCTTCCTATGCTGGTATGCCAAGTTCTTGACGCAATGAACATGAACTCACTGCTCCTACCGTCTCAAAAGACTTTTGGGATTTTTTACCTTTTTTATTTTTTTTATTTCACAGCTACGCCATGATGCTACAGTGTTGGAACGAGAATGCACAACGCCGCCCCACCTTCCCCGAGCTCTGTGGACGTCTGCAGCGTATGCTGGAAGATTGCCAGGTAGGCTGACAATTATGGTGATGTTTTTGGTGATGGTGATGATTAGCTTGACACCTGTCGTCATTATTGCTCACGACTGTTGCGCTGATGTTGGTTAGTGATGATGAAGATGATGATTTTTGTCATCACTGTTGCTCACGTTCGCAGTTGTTGGTTGATGATGATGGTGTTGATGATGATGATGTCGATAATGATGATGGTCATGATCATCGTGATCAACAGTGACACTGGTAGTATGTAGTCTACTGTTTCTCATTGTGGACACTGTCTACTGTTGGTTATTATTGTAGATGTTTTTGTGGTGCTGTTCTTTCATTGTCATCGTCTGCATTTGTCCATCTCCTTTCTTCCTCCTTGTCATATATTTTCTTTGTCCTTGTGCTTCTTCTTCTTCTTCTCCTCCCTGTGTCCGTCTTTCTTATCTTTGTTTCTTTGTCCGGTGTCCAGGTTTACATGAACCTGGCCACGGAGGAGGAGTCGCTGTATGCCGAGATCGACCACCACCAGCAGGCGGAGGACAGGGAAACATGATCCGTCCACATCCACCCGGGGTGGTACCCCCCACCCCGAACACCCCACCCTGATGTCACACACACACCCTTACGTCACGTCACCAGCTACATCATGACTGAGCTGCTTATGTCACGAATGCAGCAGTTGTTTGTGTGTGTGTGTGTGTGTGCATGTGTGTGTGTGTGTGTGACGTGGATCAGTAGATTTGTGTGTTTACCCACCAAAATGCATTTCCTGTAAATTAATGCGAGGGACGACTTTTTGAATTGTTGTGGATTAGAGCATTGAACTTCCGATCTGGGGGTCCCTGGGTTTGAACCCAGTTTCAGTGTCTGCTTTGGTGGGTTATGGGTGATGAAAGGTTGGTGTTCCCTCCTCCGCCCCCTTCCTTCCCCCACACACCCCCTAAGTCTTCTAGGTCAAGGTATGTCCTGACCTGCTGATGCCCTAATACGTTTTTAACTCCCTTTATGGTGTGTTTGTGCGTGGAGATAATGTATGCGTTTTAGAAGACCCTGTGATCCAGCCACAGCTCTGTGGCCTATGGAAACATGAACTAATCCACCCCCACCACCAACAAACAAACAAAAAATAACGAAAAGTGGAGTTGGGGTGCCTAAATAACAGAGGTTTTGTTTTGTTTTTGTTTTGACAAAAATGCCCACTCGATGACATTTGACAGAATGTGGGGAGCTGTAGTCCGCTAACACAAAAGACAGAGAAGAATTGGTGTCGTCATTTGCTTCATGTGAACTGAGAGCACATGAGACTTGATTTATCATTTCATTCAAAGGACAAGCACCCCTCCTACATGATGTCCAATTGAGAACAGTGAGTGCAGATCCTGGCCCTTTCCTACAGGGGACCTTTTGCTGCCATGGCAACCCGACCATTATGAACCCACCTCAGTAGGTCCGCACCTGTATCGGACTAGGTAGTAGGGTGTGTGTGTGTGTCTGTATGTATGTCTGTGTGCTTGTGAATGTGCACGTGTGTGTTCAAATGTACATTCACATGCTTCTTAGTGTGTGTGCTTGTGTGATTGACCATTTGTCCTAGGCTGTTATTTGATAACTATAAAATGCAATCTGGTTAGTCTTCTGGTTTTGATATTGTCTTAACTTTTCATCTCTGCAATGCTGGTGCAATGTATGTACATATTGGCGCTACACATTGTGATTGGCCATTCTGAGGAGAATCAGCTGACATTAATGATGTTACAGTTATGCCGTCTGTATCCAAACTGTACTAAGTCCTTAGATAGCACAAATCCAGCCTTTTATTGCGTGGATTGGTCACAAGTGTTGAAGACTGAACTGCAGAGGGTGCTATTACTGTTCTGTCAATGTAGCGGATGTGTATTTGTGTGTGCCAGACTGTTTGACATCACCCTGCTGAAGTTTAAAAAAACGTACATGTGGAACTTTGCTTGGGGAAAACACTTCATTTCAGTTACTTGACAACTAAGCAGTATATTACTGCAAACGTAATGAACAGCATGTTGCTGATATGAATACAATGACTGAATGAGTACAGTGACTGTGGTGTATCACTGATTATACTGGCAGAGTCTCAAGTCAGCTTAAAATGGTAAATGATGAACTACTGCTGACCACAAAGGAATGACAAGAATACTTGGCTGGAGAAGCACAAGACATGACCATCTCTGTCATGTTGTGCACAACATCGTTTATACAGTTATACAGTGTGTGATTGTGAAGCACCTTTGACACAAATAATGTGCTTTCTTTTCACTTGGAACTGTGACACCTAAAGAGAGTAGATGTGCACCATTCACCTTTCTCCTGTTCGTGAGTTATCCACAAAGGACATGTATGCGAGGAGGTGGACAGTCTTCGTGAAAACTTCAACAAGTTCCTATTGGTGCCTGCCTTCAGGAAACTTTGTGAACTGCCCAAACTTGGACAAAATGTGAACTGCCATGACTTTGTTTGACAAATGTGGAATGCCGTATCTCCAACAGTTGTGGAATTCTGTGACTTTGACAAGGTGTTGGGTGATGAGGGGTGGAGGGGAGGAGCAAGATGAACTAACATGAGAAACATGACGTGGAGTGCCAACCTCTGAATGCTGTGGATGTCTGCTTACTGAGCCTGCTGCTCCGCTTCGGAGGAGTGCAAAGCATGACATGCTGCTGCTCACTGCATTGTGACAAACCAAGTTCACAAAGATTTTAACAGCCACTGTGAACCGTTGTTATTACAGTATTCTTCTGTTGGACAGACTTTTCACTGTGCCGAGAGAGAGCTACAAGCAGGTCACCTCGTACACCACAAGTAAAGGGGAACTGTGCTGTTTTTCAACAACAGTTAAATACAAAGTATTGAAGAGCTACTCTTTGTGTGATTTTGTGCTGCCACCCTGAAAGAGGTTGATATGGATTACAGCTGTACATATTTTTTCATCTCTTTTTGGAGGAAATAGTATTCCAAACAATATGAAACATGTTCAAACATAAGACCACTCAAATAAAATTCAAAAGAGAACTATTTACAATTTTGGATGTTTACACATAAAACACACACACACACACACACACTTGCATGCACATACGCACACATGCATGCATGCATGCATGCACACAATTTTTCTTTCTCTTAAAATACCTCAGTTGGCTTATGTTCAACCCTAGTTGATAAAGATTTTGTTCTCTCTCTCTCCTTCACACACACACACACACACACACACACACACATTTCTCATGTGTCTTTCATAAGGCCCCAGCTTTGTAGCAGTTTTTCCACTCCTTTCAGTTGACAGCCATGTGTCAGACTTGACAAAGAAGAGGATAGTGAACAAAGTACAGCACCCTTGTTCGTCTGTGAGTTTGACCGTAAAACACAACGCGTTGTGAGAGCCTGGTTATTAACTGCTGGTCTCAGCTCTCCCACCTTGCCATCATTTACTGTTATACGGCCCAAAGTGAGGCAGTTTAAACTGTCGGACAACCATGTACATCTGCCGTAAATAAGGACTTCTTACCTCTTCTGTTCTTCAAATCTATTCCTCCTGCTTTCTCCTGAGAGAGGCAAGTTTCAGTTTCAAGGTGTCAAAAAGTGGAGACTGACCCACATACATATGCTGCACCACATCTGTTGTAAAAAAAATTTTTTTTTTCAAATGGAGCAGACACCTGATCTTCACGTAAACCCAATGCACTGATCAGCTCTTGAGAGCCTACCCTTAGTTTGAGTAAAACATTAACATAGAATTTAAAGGAAAAACATTACAATGAAATACAGCAAAATACAGTAAAGTGAATGATGTACATAAGTAGAGGGCAAATTATGGAACTAAAACAAGAAAAGAAATGGGCCACGCTGAGGAAACCTGTACGCACAGAGACAAGGAAGAGAAGGAGATGAACTATGGACTAGAAACAAGAAGTCCAGGTGGCGGTTCACACTCTGTCAACATTGTGACTGACATGGGACGCTCTGGAACACACACACCTCCTATTTTAGTCTAACATCGTTGAATATTCAGTAGTACAGGAATGATGAATGCAGAATGCAAAGGGTGAAGAGTTGATGTATGAATTCTCATTAAGTCATTGAGATAGGCCTCACTAAACCAGGTGACACAAATGTGGCTTGCTTCTGTTCATTTGATTTACGGACATCCATACGGCCTTCTGAAACATAATTCTCCACATGTTTGTTAAAAGCTGTAGGCATGATGTGTTCTTCCACAATATGAATGTATATTCACTTGTTCTTTGATTTACACTGTGTGCCGTTTCATTTAATTGTTACATACAGTTCCTGTCTTTTGTCTTTTCTTTTTTCATTCTCATAAACTGCTATGATCGTTCTCATTTCTTTGCTGAATATGCATGCACTGTGTGAAACAAGTGTGACATCTTGGCACACTTGGATTACTTGTGAAGGATATTAACTTATTTATGGAAGAAAACAAAAAGCAAAACAGTACATAAAAACAACTTAAAGAGCTTGGCTTACCTTTAATTCCTGCTGGTTAAAAAAAAAAAAAAGTGGGGAAGAGAAGGCTGAGAGGAATGAAGGGTTACCAGTGAAATTTATTTCAAAGCGTGACTCGCTCTACATGAATAAGACACTTACAGTTTTTCTTTTCCATTCAGACAAGGAATTTGTGTTTGCAGTATTAATAAACTTGCAAGCATTTTTAAAATCTACAGGCTACCTGTACCTGAATGATTTTATTCTTAGCACACACACACTCACTCACACACACACACACACTTTTAATGCACAAATACTTTGCAATCATACACAGTTGCCCATACCATACAGACACAAATGTATGCATGCATGTTCACACACACACACGCGCACATACACACACAGACATGTGCACGCATGCATGCACACACACACGCACATACATACAGAAACATGTTGCATGTAATGTAGATTGGGAAAGAGTGTTAACATGTAGCTGAATTTCATAATGTGTATATCCAGTTTCGAAAATCGACAGATGGTCTGTGTTATCCCCTACTATGTGCACAGTGTCATTTGATTTCATATTGAGAGGATCCAGTTGCAGAGCAATTGCACATGGTAGTGTAAGCAGGCTCAGAAAGTATAGAAGTGATATATGCAACGGTCAAGTGGTTAGTGTGTAAGTCTTTCTGTTCTCAGGGACCATGTAGTCTGTGGTTCAAATCCTCATAGTGCCAAGTGGGATAAGGGTCAAGGTTTTTCCAGTTGACCATTTGATCTGTATACATCATTCAGTGCCTTACTCCCCTTCATGTGTACTCTCATGGAGAAGATGAAGTGTGCACTTTTTTTGGTTGGGGGGGAGGAGGGGGGGAGGGCAATGGTCACTCATTTTCTTTCACATTATATGTGTCCCAGTAGTCTTGTTGATAGTTTAAGGTCATGTGGATGTTGGAAATGAAGAAGAACGTGTTTGCATCTTACATCCATTGTCATGTTTTTGTTGTTGGTGGTGTTACTAAGAGTAAGATAATATTGATGTGGTCTGAGTATGTTGTAAATAATAATTTGATTGATGTACAAAGGGCAGACAGACCAGATGGATGAAATGAAATGCGGCCACTTGTAATGCCCAGACTCTGCTGTTTTCATCTGGATGCTGTGTTTTGAGCTATGTTGTATAATAAACTGCCTTTGACAGACTGTTCATTCCCCGTGTTCAGTGCTGTATTGTGTGGAAAAAGTTTCTTTCATATAAAGACTATGCTGTCCCTACACCAGACCTGAGTTGTGGGCTGGGTGCTAGCCTTTTGGACGATACAACAAACAAGATCCTCCATGCAGCATGTTCTTAGCAGGCATTAAAAAACAACACAGAAACAAGTGAGTCATCCCTGGCAAAGTCTGCAAACAAAATAAAATCCACCTGGATAAGGTTACAAACACAAATGCAAGCAAGGAAAACAGAAAAAAATGGCACTTTACTGTGTTCATTTGCTCTCCCCAGACAGAACAGCTAGGCTTACAAAGGAATATGTTGTGACAAGACAGTGATACAATACATCATACTACACCTTGGACTTTTTTCTCTTTTTTTGTTTCACCCAAATCTAAAAGTGGTGCTGAACAAAAATAAATAAATGCTTACAAAAGTTGCAAGTGTCATGGCATTCAAATATTCTTGTAACATGTTCACTGACTGTCAGTGATTTTGTTGACGCATGTAAACAAAAAGTCTGTGTGTTGGCACAAGGCGAGTTGTAATTTGCAAACATCAGTCAGAATATACACAACAAACACTCGTCAGAATAATGACAAAACAAGTGTAATGACAACTTCAGTTGATAATGTACAAAAAAGCACATGTGCCATTGCATTCAGCTGAGTGTATAATGTCCAGTTCTGGACAGACACACGAAACACAGATGATTATAAATTATATCACTTCTCCATGGACAGGTAAAAAACCTGAAAAGGAAAGAGAAATATATCACATTCAGAAACGTTCTGCCAGTATCAAAAAAGTCAAATTCACTGAAGTCAGATTATCACATTTTCTCTTTTCCTAAAATCTCTATAGTAGTGTCTCTATTTCTAAAATATTTTTCCTCCCTGCTCATGTGTCTACATCTGAGTGTTTGCACGTATATGTTCTGTATGTGAGCATGCATTAAATATGTGCATGCACATGCGCACATGTATGGTATATGTGTATGTACATAAATGTGTTCTTGAGCTGTTTGTATTTGTACACAGTTAGTTTTATGTCACTTAAAGTTTGACGGTCAAGAAAAATCACAGAAAGTTTTATTTAATTTTGACTAAGATAAAACCATTCAAGAAGAAATGACGCACATGTATATGTGTCCCATGTAATTTTCTGAGGCACTGATAGTCAAACAGGCAAGGTACTTTTCAGACCTCAGTTTCACTCCCTTAAAGGGCCCCAGAGGTCTGCTGGAGGCAAAGCTGTGGACAATGGCACATCTATCTTGTTTTTTCCCCTGTCTCTAGGGTTCTGTTTGGGTTGGTACAAAAATAGATAATACTGCTGTTGTTTTTTGTATGTATGCCAAGCACAAACTTCAAATATTATCAGTCATACATGGCCCCAGAACATGTGCCTCTAAGCAAGACATTACTCTTCTCAGAAAGAAAATGTACAAAAGCAAATTATCACTTTTTTTTTTTTTGCCTTTTCCAAACAGTCCTGTTACATAATGTATATGTGTAAGCATGTTCATGTGTGTGTGTGTGTGTGTGTGTGTGTGTGTGTTTATAACTACAGACTAAAGCAGCCACTCTCTTGATGGTGATACTTTCAGCTGGTATGTTGGTATGTGCTGGTATGCTGATGTGTGTGTTCATGTTAACAACTCGTGTTCATGTGTGTGTATCTGTGTGTGCGCTAACAATGAGTGTGTGTGCATGCGAACGTACGTATGTGTGTGTATGTGCACACGCATGTCATGTCGACACCTCATACTGACATGCGTGCCCAAGCAAGCGGACACCTCAACGCCTCCTCAGGCAGCCACCCTCAGACTGGCCACACTGTCACCGCCAGGCTTGGGGGTGCTGGGCCCCGTGGTGGGTGGGATGGGCAGGTTGGTGTCCGTGCAGACAGCAGGGTTGTTAGCGGCGGGGGGGCCGATGGACTGGCAGCTGGGGGCCATGGACAGACGTCTCAGCTCCTCCTCCGTGCGCCGGCTGTCCACCAGCCGCTTGATGGCGATGAGGTGCTCGGCCGCCAGGAAGAACTTGCGGGTGAAGAAGATGTGCACCTGGTGTGTCCAGAAGTTGAAGCGCCGCGTCTCCTCGTCCAGCTCCTCCTCCTCCTCCCCGCCTGCGGACTCCGTGCGCACGTTGTGTCCCCCCTCGCCCAGCTCTGAGGAGGAGGTGGTAATAATAATAATAATAATGATGATGATGATATGCAGGCTTATATAGCGCAGTACCCCCATCTCAGATGGGGCTCACCGCGCTTTATGATAAAATATATAAATTTAAGACTAAGTGACATAAAAATATGCAAAGAATTTTTGTTGTTGTTGTTGTTGTTGTTGTTGTTGTTTTGATAATTAATCAACATAGTCTCACATTACACTGGCTAAAATATACACATTTCAAACTATCTCACAACACATTGGCTAAAACAACTCTTTTATTATTCCTGCTCGAAAATCTAGACATTGTCTCCTAGCTCTCAGGAGACACTGAATACAGAATACTTTATTATCTCAACAAGAGAAATACATTTGTGGTGTAAAACACATAAACAATAAACAGAAATCACGGTCATTCAACATGTATACATAAAAGACATAAAATGTTCAGATGGCAACCCGTAGATAACAACAACACAACAGAAACCTTTAAAAGGTAACTTAGAGGAAATCATACATACATCATCACAGCCATACATGTGCAACACAAAATCAATTAAAGGATATGAATAAAATAGGCATGAAATAGGAAACTAAAAGTAGACATAAGACATAAAAAGATTACAATAACAATGCAATTCAACAATACTTGATTTAAGATGGTACATTCCACATACACACACTCTGCCATACATTTTTTTTTTAAATCACAGATCTGATTATCAATTATTGCTGTTTAATAGCTGAATTGAGGTTGGTATAAAGGTGCATTTGGTTCTGTTTTGTTTTAAATTTTGGGACACAGAACCGTTTGCCTGAAGGTAAGAGTTGGTAATAATTTGAGAGATGCATACAAGAGAGTTGTTTTTCCTGCTTGACAATTCAGATTTGTGCCCCCCCCCCCCCCTTCTCCCAGATCTGAGGAGGTATTAACAAAAACTGTTTTTAAGTTTGAAAGATGTATACATCTCTTTCTATTTTCCTGCTTGAGAAATCAGACCTTGTGTTCCCCTTATACAAGTTCTGAGGAGGTGTGTAACATGGTGATGGTTTGGTTGTGGTGGTTGGGGGGGTTTTGTTGTAACAAATTTGGACAAGTAGGGATGGCAGGCATGACTGCACTGGGTGAGGGTGCAGGAGTGGCAGACCTTACCTTCCTCCTCATCCCCAGTGTAGCGCTGACCCCCCATGGACACCACACTGTGCATCAGAGGCTGGTTGTCCTCCGTGGCGTTGGTGCGTGTGCTCACAAAGGAGGCGCTCTTCTGCATGTGCTCTATGCCGTCTGTGAGACCACCAAACAGACTGGATTAAAATACTGAGACAAAACAAAAAACAAAAAAGAAATCCTGTTTGTTTTCTTCTTCTATTGGACAGAGTCCATTCTGAAATGTATTCGTACTTAACTCACTCAGTACGGCCAGTCCTCTCTTCTCCTCTACACAGACCCCTCGGATGTCCAGTGGGTGTCTGAATGACCCAACCTTTAGCTTCCGTCATCAGAATTGTGGTATTCTTTGTAAACATTCACCTCTTCAGTATAAGAGCCTTCCGCTTGCAATATTTTGATGATGGTAATTGGGGTGAAACGCTGTTAACATCGTCTCTTTCGCCGTTTGTATGGAAAGAGATAACCTGTTGTGAGGTGATCAACTCAGGATAGTTTTAAAACAAGTTGTTTCATAGAACTGCAGGCATGACAACCAGGTCAAGTCAGATTCCACACTTTGAGGAAAGCAAGGTAATCAGTACAAAAAATAAAGTATCAGAGACAAAACAGATGAAACCAAATATCCAAACTAATGCAAACAATGGGAAAGATGTCCGTACTGAAGCAAACAATGTCAAAGAAATCTTCATAGAAAGGCTTAGAATTATATATGTAAAAAAGTTGTGGCAAGAGAAGACCTAAAACCTGACAGACTTGTCAAGTCAACCATCAGAAGAAGGAATGACTAGCACTTAGGGTCAGGGAACTGCACAGACTGGCTGAGCAGACAGCAGACCTAGCAAAGGAATCTTAGTTTGAACGGAGTTTGTCATAAAATATGGCCGACAGTTTGCATCAGTTTTACAAGGCACAGTGTATTGCACTAAATGTTGTTTCATAAAACTGCAAGCTAGGTGGCCATGCCAAATACTTGGAAATACCAATTCAAGGCATTGTTGGGATTTCAGCAGCATATTCATGGATTATTTTTCTGCTGGAGTGGGCACAAGGCAGGGGTGAAGGTGGGGGGCTGGGTCGAGTTTGGACATGGAAACTGCCAGCTGCCAGTGGCCAAACAACAGTTATCAAGGAGCTCCCAAAGAAAGAGAAAGAGGTGACAGAGATGGAGAGAAACTTCTGTACACAATCCTTGTCACTGAACCTTACCTTCCCCGGTAGTCTGGACACCTCTCCTGTTGCCAACTGAATGACTGACACCATGATGAAAGCCACAGCCATAAAGAGAACAATGTATTGTATTGTACCGTATTGTATTATTTTTTGGACGGGCGCAATAGCCGAGTGGTTAAAGCGTTGGACTTTCAATCACCGGGTTCGAATCACAGTGACAGCACTTGGTGGGTAAAGGGTGGAGATTTTTACAATCTCCCAGGTCAACACATGTGCAGACCTGCTAGTGCCTGACCCCCCTTCGTGTGTATATGCAAGCAGAAGATCAAATACGCACATTAAAGATCCTGTAGTCCATGTCAGCGTTCGGTGGGTTATGGAAACAAGAACATACCTAGCATCCACACCCCCGAAAGCAGAGTATGGCTGCCTACATGGCAGGGCAAAAACGGTCATACACGTAAATGCCCACTCGTGTGCATACGAGTGAACGTGGAGGTTGCAGCCCACAAACGAAGAAGAAGAACAAGTATTATTTTTTGTCACAACAGATTTCTCTGTGGGAAATACCAGCTACTCTCCCGATGGAGAGCGAGCGCATCACTACAGTGAAGTGCCACATTTTTTTTTTTTTTTTTTCTGTCTACAAGTGTATTCATTTTCTTATCAAGGTGGATTTTTCTACAGATTTTTGGCAGGGACAGCATTTTCGTTGCCATGGGTTCTTTTACGTGCGCTAAGAGCATGCTGCACATGGGACCTCGGTTTATCATCTCACCCGAATGACTACTGTCCAGATCACCACTTCAGGTCTGGTGGGGGTGGAGAAAGTGGCGAGTGTGAGATTTGATCCTGTGAAGTCGGATGGCAGCAAAAGGAAAAAGTTAAAGCGAAACAAGGTGTAGGGTGTGGTGACAGACTGCACGTAGCACAGGTACAGTACCTCTGGCGCTGTTCTGCTGGCTGGTGCCCTCAGTGCCCACGTGCTCCGACCCTGTAGTCAGCACATTGCCCATGGACGTCTGGGCCTGCTGCCCACATACAGGGGTCCCCTTGTCATGTTTCATTAACAACAATCAACAACAAAAGTCACGGTCCAATAACAACAGTTAACAACAAAAGTTACAGTCCATTAATGTTAACAACATAAGTGACAAGTCCATTGACAGTGATTAACAACATAAATGAACAACAATCACAGTCCATTAATGATGATTAACAATGAAACTCACAGTCCACTAATGATAATTAACAAGAGAGTCACAGTCCATAAATGACAATTAACAACAAAATTCACAGTCCATTAATGATCATTAGCAAACAAGTGACAGACCTTTAACCATAATTAACCCCCCAAAAAATCACAGCCTATTAACAATAACTTACCCAAAAAAGGCAGTCCATTAATGATGATCAAAATGAAAAGTCACAGTCCATTAAAAACAATATTCACAGTCCATTAACAATTATTCTATAACAAAAACCACAGCCTCTTAACCCTTTGAGCCCTGAGTTCCTGAGCAATTTTAACTGTTTTGCCTGAGCTCCTGAGCCAAAATTTGCAAATAACTGGTATTAAACCCTTTGAGCCTTGACCACTGCTTTACCGGTGGCAGAGAAAAATGACATAATGCCCAGCCACCGGTTGAGCGGTGCATAAACACTTGAAGCGTGCAGAATCTCAACCTGGCCTGTCAGGGCAGAAATCAGGGACAAAACGTGCGAGAAAACAACTGTACACAATGCAGCAAGTAATTGAAAGAAAGAAGAAATTATGGTGCTTAGAGCCTCGCCGACCACTAAGGCCATCTCAAGGCTATCGCCGCGTCAATAAGCAACAACAGCAAGTAATTGATATGCTTGATGATTTATCAGAAGTAGAGTATGACAATGATTACTCTGATAGTGAAGTGGAATTCGAATCGGATGATTTTGCTACAGATAGTGATATTGAAAATGAATCTGAACATGCAGAATCAGTTGATCAAAGGAGGCATGTCAAGTTGAGACTCTGCACGCTTCATGGTAGAAATCGATCTTTTTTATCCAAAGCACATGCACAAAACACAGTGAAAAGGCACGGCAATGTTGGTACTACGTTCGCTGACGTCAGAACATTACGGTTTTTCTGATTGGCTCTTCAATATAAGTCAACCAATAGCAAAACATGACACAAGTGTTTACGCACCGCTCAACCGGTGGCCAGGCATTATGCCACCCCTCCCCACCACCGGTAAAGCGGTGGTCAGGGCTCAAAGGGTTAATGATAATTAACAACAAAAGTAAAAGTCCGTTTACATCCATTTACAATAATTCACTATAAAAGTCACATTCCATTAACAATGATTAACAACAAACATCACGATCCATCAACATCCTTCAACAACAAAAGTCACAGTCCATTAACAACAATTAACAGGAAAAGCCACAGTCCATTAACGACAATTAACAGGAAAAGCCAGTCCATTAACGACAATTAACAGGAAAAGCCACAGTCCATTAACAACAATTAACAGGGAAAGCCACAGTCCATTAACAACAATTAACAGGGAAAGCCACAGTCCACAATTAACAGGAAAAGCCACAGTCCATTAACAACAATTAACCGGAAAAGCCACAGTCCATTAACAACAATTAACAGGAAAAGCCACAGTCCATTAACAACAATTAACAGGAAAAACCACAGTCCATTAACAACAATTAACCGGAAAAGCCACAGTCCATTAACAACAATTAACAGGAAAAGCCACAGTCCATTAACAACAATTAACAGGAAAAGCCACAGTCCATTAACAACAATTAACCGGAAAAGCCACAGTCCATTAACAACAATTAACAGGAAAAGCCACAGTCCATTAACAACAATTAACAGGAAAAGCCACAGTCCATTAACAACAATTCACAACAAAAGCCACAGTCCCTAACTGATAAATAATATCAAAAGTTACAATTAACATTAACAATAATTAACAACAAAAGTCAGACCATTAACAATTAACAAGTAAAGTCACAGTCCATTAATGATGATTAACAGCGCCCCACCCACCACCGCCCCTAAAGTGTTGTTGCTTTGTTCGTTCAGCTTTTGTGTGTGTGTATGTGTGTGTGCCTGCATCTGTAAGTGCATGCATGCGTATGTGTGAGTGTTTCGTTTTGTTTTCTCCTTTCTTAAATGTTCCTTAGATGCCTTAAATTAAGGAAATGGTATGATGTAATTGTTGTTGTGAGAATTAAAAAGAAGAGGTGTGTGTGTGTGGGGGGGGGGGGGGGGGGGGGGGAGAAGAGAGGAGGCAGGCTATGGGAAACAATTACCACCTGTGTCTACATGTTCAGGAGGAAATCTTTCAAATGAAAAAATAAAACAAAATACTTTTTTTTTCAAAACTGAGAAAATAAAACAAAAAAACAAACAAAAAAACAAAAAAGCAAAGAAACTGTCAATAAACAATTTTTTTTAAAGAATTCATAAATACACACATATGCGAGCTTTTTGCTGTTTGGCATCTGGACCTCTAGCACAACACAGATGAGACCAAAAACAAAAGAGAGAGAGAGAGAACAAGACATAACAAAAAAGAAAAAAGAAAAAAAACAACAGCAGAAAACAACAGAAAGAATTCTCAATAAACTGGACATTTTCTTTAATTAAAAAAGGCCTCTCAGCAGAAGGGAAGAACTACAAGACTTTATAATACTATCAAACTGGCAGAGTCATTTTGGTACTGAGCAGCCAACAAAATGTGGCCGACAGAGCAAACCGACAGTCCTAGTTTGCATCAGTTTGACATAGTACAGTATGACAGCCAGTCATGTTTGACTATGACCATCAGAACAGCAGAGGAGGTAAACTGGGGAAACCACTGATAATACAACTCTCACATTCCTGTTGCCCCAACTGTAAGCTTATCTCATTCTGTGATATAAGCTGAGTGTTGGGCAAACATGATACAGCATATGAAACCAAACATTTTTTACTTAAAATTTTTTTTTTTTTTTTTTTTAAGAAAGGACTGAGAGCAGGAGAAAAGAACAAGAAGACCTTCCGACACAGCTGACTTGCCTCCCCTTTCACAGACCCTTCTCCGGTGGTCTTGACAGTGGCGGCACCAGAGGAGGGCGCCCGGGGAGTTTCTGAGGCCAGGACGGGACTGATGCCGTGGTGATGGGGGGTGTGGTGGATGGCCGAGTCTGTCCCTTCCTCCGCCCCTGCCTGCATCACTCATACACTTTGCAGTCCATTCACTCTGGCATGTACACCTTTATCTTTTTTTTGGGGGGTGGGGGTGGGGGGGGGGAGGGCATGGGGGGAGGGGCTAGGGGAATGGGGATGGAAATGCAAGTGAAGGAAAGAAAACGAAATATCAATCTGACAAACACTGCAGGTGTCTTTATCTCTGGAGCCTGGTTGATGCCGGGATATATTATGAAAGGAAGCATCGAGTGCACAGCCTTATCAGACCTAAATGGAGCTCCATAGCTCATCGTCATTCTCATCAACAGCAATTTAAACATTTAAAAAAAAACTGTCCAAGATTCTTGTGGCCTTTCATGCCCTACTCTTCATTGTGACCTCAGTTTGGATCCTCATCCACTTCCGTCCTTGGGGTGAGTTCCTGTCAAGGTCATCAGTGTCGGCAGATTCATGGGGTATTGTCGCTGGAGAGAGGTGGTGGCAGTTTTCACTTTGGAGTGGACTCTCACTTAGTCTGTCTCTGTGTTGTCTGGGATCTCCTCGTTACCCAGCAGTTGCTTTTTTTTTTGCTTTTTTTTTTCAATTTGATTGGGTCCCAAATCACTTCATGTGGACAGGCATTAAATTCAACATATAAATACCCCCAAAAATATGAATACAAAAATAAGCTTTAAGTTTTCTGGTCATGAAAACAGTGAGGCAAAGAGAGAGAGAGAGAGAGAGAGAGAGAGAGAGAGAGAGAGAGAGAGAGAGAGAGAGATCAAACAAGGAACACATTGTGAGTCTTGATTAGACGAAGGGACACAATTGTATATCTTTGTCTGAGCAGGACTAAGAGTACTTGTTGCTTCCCTTTGTCCAATTCAGCTGAAATTTCAACATTCTGCCATATCCAACTGTTACTTGAGTTAAAAAAAAGAAAAAAAAGAAAAAAAAAGACTGTTTTCTAGCTCTGTAATGGTTCATTGCATACACATTTTTATCATTGTACATAATGCAATGTAATGTCAAGGAATGTCAGCTGTGTCATGTTAGGTCATGCAATGTAATGCCGTATATGTGATGCCATGTCATGTCAAGCACATGTACACATATGCATGCATGTACATACTCATGTATGGATGGAAGAAAGAATAGGTGTATGGACAGATGCACAAATGGATTTATCTATGCTTAATGTTAGGTTTTGTACGTTGAAAATCATTCCCAAAAATAAAAAAAATAGAAACAATGATGATAAAAATATTTTCAAAAAACCCAAACAATACTTGTTTCTTGTTTCACATAAAAAAAA
>NC_134878.1:48599003-48634003 GCF_041734735.1 Babylonia areolata
CGCCATATAGGCAGCCATACTCCGTTTTCGGGGGTGTGCATGCTGGGTATGTTCTTGTTTCCATAACCCACCGAACGCTGACATGGATTACAGGATCTTTAATGCGCGTATTTGATCTTCTGCTTGCATATACACACGAAGGGGGTTCTGGCACTAGCAGGTCTGCACATATGTTGACCTGGGATATCGTAAAATTCTCCACCCTTTACCCACCAGGCGCCGTCACCGTGATTCGAATCCAGGACCCTCAGACTGACAGTCGAACGCTTTAACCACTCGGCTATTGCGCCCGTCATGTTGATGATCATTTTTTTGAGGAATAAGGTGGCAGAAAGGTTAAGACGCTTATCTGCTAATACAGTGTCCTTAAGGGTCTGGGTTCCATTCCTATTTTCGCCCTTTGTCCCAAGTTTGAGTCATTCTTAAAAAGCAAGTTCCCATACACAGCACACACTTGGCGCACTGAAAGAGAACCCATGGCTACAAAAGTGTTGAACTCTGGCAAAATTCTGAGGAAGAAATCCACTCTGATATATGCACGCACTCAAAGCCTGATTAGCACGTTGGGTTATGCTGCTGTCAGGCATCTGCCCAACTGATGTGGTCAAGCATATATGGATTTGTCCCAATGCAGTGACACCTTCCTGAGAAACTGGAACTGAAACTCAAGTTAAAAATAGATATGACAACACATTTGTACATTAACCACCAGATCAGCTGTCCATCTTAAGAAACAGACAGACATGTCCATTGTAGTAGGTACAGGAAAACAAAACAGACAGACATGTCCATTGTAGTAGATACAGGAAAACGAACACTTGAAGGCTTGTAGATACACCTACAGGAAAAAAAAAAAGAAGTGCCCCATGACCTGCATGCAACTGGGTTGTATCAAAAAAAAAAAAAAAAAAGAGAAGAAAATTAAACAAGAATAACAACAACAGCAAATACCCAGGAACCACACACACCAGACGAAGAAAAATCCAGTCATGTGTAAGCACTCATCAGACCTTTCAAAATGGAAACATTGTCCATCATTAGGAAAACACTCAGACATTATTATTTCCCCATTTTGTTCACTTATTTTCTTACTATCTTATGTTGTGTCTTGCATTCAGCTGAAGAAATGTGTTTTTCTCTCAATCTTAAAAAAGTATGGAAGACCCATAGCAAAAATAAACAAACAAACAAAACGGTTGCAGGATCCACAAAAAAAGAAGAAGAAAAATTAATGTTTTTCACTTGTGTGACCAGATCATAAAGCACATTTTTTTCCTTCACTTACTGAACAAAATTAATGAATAAATGAATAAAAAATGTCAGTCTTTCCTACTTTTAGTTTATCATGGGTTTCTTCTTCTTTGTTCGGGGGCTGCAACTCCCACGTTCACTTGTACGTACACGAGTGGGCTTTTACGTGTATGACTGTTCTTACCCCATCATGTAGACAGCCATACTTCATTTTTGGGGGTGTGCATGCTAGGTGTGTTCTTGTTTCCATAACCCACCAAACACTGACACTGATTACAGGATCTTAAACGTGCATATTTGATCTTCTTTTTGCATATACACATGGAGAGGGTTCAGGCAAAAGCAGGTCTGCAAATATGTTGACCTGGGAGATCAGAAAAATCTCCACCCTTTACCCACGAGGCACTGTTACCAAGATTCGATCAAAGGACCCTCAGATTCAAAGTCTAATGCTTTAACCACTCTGCAATTGCCCCTGTCTCCATCACGTGTTTAATTTTACTTTACACACACAAAATGCCGGACCACAGACAGGTGTGTACACAAGCCACAGCACCTTCAGCAGGAACAGGAACTCCCTCATTCTGAAGGCCGGCTCCTTGGGCGCATACTTCCTGGGCTTGCAGAGGTTCTGGAAGATTTCGTACGTCTGATCCATGTACACCAGAGCATTGACAGCTCGCCGCGTCTCATAGTAAAAGTAACCTGACGAACAAGACCAACAAACCAGCAGCTAAATCACTACCCTACCCAAGACATTGACCCTTTCAGTGCTAAGCCTATGTTATACTCAGTGACAACTATTTGCCAAAGGGTGTTTTGGTCATGGAGAAGTCATATTTTTGTTTTAATTCTAGCACACAAACTACTCAAAGAAAGTATACATAACCTATGCTTTTGTTGAAGAAAAATAAACACAAGTTCAAATTGTGACAACTTCACATAAATTTAATTACTTTGCAATAGGAAAATTCCTACAATGATGTGGACTGAAATTTCCATCCTGGGGTCCTTTTCTTGCACAACGAAAGGGGAGAGAATTTTCTATCCAGGGGCACTCAAGCGGTTATGGTTAAGTCACTCCAGAGGATGGAACACAACAGCGTTCCTGACGTAAGGTAGCATTCCGGACGACGGAATGCTATAGAGCTTTCGACAATTAAAAATGTTTCCATGTTTTCCTCATGGGGTAGCATAACAATCGCAGCTACACCGGGCACTGCGAACGTGTCAAGGGTCGAATGGAAAAGTTCTTCATGAGATTTTGTAACAACACACTCCACTGCCAGCCAGCGAGTTCAGGACCCCACACGACAAGCTAATCTGCATATGTATCAAAAATGGCGTCGCAGGCGATACAAGTGGAAAATTTTGGGACAAACTAGATCACGACAGTGGCTTTTACCATTGCTGAAGTGACTGAAATGCTTCAAACTGAAGGTGTCGACATCAATGAGGATGATGAAGACATTGAATAGTTTCAGTTTCAGTAGCTCAAGGAGGTGTCACTGCGTTCGGACAAATCCATATACGCTACACCACATCTGCCAAGCAGATGCCTGACCAGCAGCGTAACCCAACGCGCTAAGTCAGGCCTTGAGATTGAATAAAGTATCTGCAGTGAAGAAAGCTACCAGCAAGAAATTACTGATAGAGACGCAGTTTCTGAGAGCAGTGAAGAGGGATGGGGGTTGGCGTTCACACAACGTGAGGAGAGGGGTCAGTGGGTCAAGTACAGTGCATTTCATTCAGTTACTTTATGTTTTGTAGTTTTTGTGATTTTTTTCCTAATCCTAATAAATGGGTCGTCTGTAGGGAAAAGCAAGGGAGAGAACTATTCGTCTGGAGTGAGTTAAAGGCCACAGGGGCAGTGAATTCATATCCACTGTGTCTAGAGCTCAGCCAGGCACAATCCTCTCCTTTGGTCGCTTTTAACCTTCCCCATGCAAAGTCAGGTTCCCATTCACACCTGAGTGGACTGAGGAAAGTCAGAGTATACAACAACATGCCAAAACAGGACATCAGAACCTGGTCACTGGTGAACACTGGACCAGACGACCAATACCTTACTGATTCTGCCACATGTAAATCATGTATGAGGCAATGGTGTGTCTCCATTTGATAGAAGAAAGAGAGAGGAAGTAAAACGACATTTAATATTCAAGTATTATGCACAGCTACACACAAAATTTCAAGCAGTTTGTAACTTGATGATCTTGTTTTGAGGTTGTCAGTCTTAACATATACATGCATGCACACAGACACACACACACACACACACACACACACACTTTCACTTACTTGCATGAGTACACAGTAATTTCCCCACACCCCTCCACCCACTCAATTTTTTTTCCCACCCTCGTCTAATATCACTTAAAGTGAAAAGACGTTAAACTAAAGAACAAACGAACGAACACACACACACACACACACACATACACACAAACGCTAACACACACTCACACATAGAGCTCACCCTTCACATTGCAGGCATAACGCAGAATGTTCTCAGTGATCAAAGCATTCAGACACTTGGCCAGCAAAGGTGATGACTCCCTGGTTAAAAAAAAAAAAAAGTGGATAAACAAATGATAAAGACAGAGAGAATGAAACGCATACTGTCACGAAAATTGTCTGGGAGTAAATTCTGACATGGGGTACAGACTACAGAATATTCCATGTTAAGGAAGAAGAAAAAATGCAAGAGTGGAGAAGATTCCTGGAAGAAGTAGGAAATCCAAAAGGGTGTTGCTGCTAAAAAATTTTCAAGTTTAGCAAGTCATCCTTATAAACTCATATTTCACAACCAAATTCAAGATCTATCTGTCTTCATTAATACTTTCATCTGACAAAGATGTGACATGCCTATATGTGTAAATGCGGTGTGTGTTGAATAACTTGCTTGCATTATAGCTCAGTTGAAAGAGCTCTGAGCTGGCATTCAAAAGGTTGTAAGTTTTGATGCTCCTCAGCTCCAACATAAAACAGATATTCTTGTTGCCCATCTCAATGTTTGACCATTACAGTGGTTCAGAATCATATTACACAAGTCTTCTCCACCCCTTGGGTCTCCTCTGGTGTGTGGCCTCATGGTGACTTAACATTAATAGATCCCTGTGGACTGCTGGTGCTGGGACACAGCGATGGTCCAACCTGGGTGTGGGTGTGTGGGGGCGGAGGAGGGAAAGGGGGGTGGGGGGGATTCAGAATGAGTGGGGTAGGAGTAGTGCCACTGAAACAGTGCAGATAATGGGGCAGCTAAAAAAAACAAAACAAAAGAAATCTTCTCCTCCCTCTCCTGGGACTGTTATCCTCAGCAGCCATCTAACATGAGGCGGGAATCAATGTTACACCTGAAATGTCACTGGCTAAACTGAATTATACAGTGTATCCACCCTGGAAGCCAACCTTGCACAAGGCTGTCTCACTGTACGTGTCAAAACGTCATGAAGTTCACGCATGCAATGAAGCATTCAAACACCTTCAAATTTTCACTGCACACACACACACACACACACACACACACTACTCACTCAAAGCGTTCGCCATGAATCTGATAGGAAAGGATGACGAGGTAGTTGACAAACTGGCGTTGCAAAATGCGTTCGTAGGGATTGTGAAGTTCATAATTGGCCTTGTTGAAGTCTGAAGACAAATGAAATCATTAGTCAGTCATAGTTTTATATTATTGGCATTTAACCAATGCTGGGATAATTTCGATCCACATCAGATCATTTCAGACACATGTAATGATATTCAAGTACAAGGTACAAATGTGAATTATCTACTAAACATGGGAAAGTGTGTAGCAATTGCAGGCAAAATGAATGCACACACTGACAAGAAAAACAAGAGAGGAAAGGCCTTCAAGACACTTGTGATACACTTTAAAAAAAAAAAAAAAAAAAAAAAAAAATCCAAGCTTTTTATGTATTGAGTATAATTTCAAAATGTAATGTTTAAGATGAGAAAGATCAGTTTAAAGCAAATTAAGTCCCCTAGCATTAATTACAGAGTAATTTCCCTTGTTTACTATCTGCACCAAAAACGTTTGCAAAATAAATAAAACTTCCATGCTTTGCAAAAGAAGTTCCTGTTTGAACAAAAAATGATAATAATGACTGCTCTTGTTGTTGTGTCAGAATATCAGATCAAAGTGCCAAGTTTAGAGAATACAAAAAATATAAATATAACAGTAAATGCAATTTGGATATAATTAGGCTTTATATTTTATTTTTTTGTGCCCATCCCAGAGGTGCAATATTGTTTTAAACAACATTATAAGAACTGAATTTTTCCTATTTTTACGCCTAATTTGGTGTCAACTGAAAAAGTATTTGCAGAGAAAATGTCAATGTTAAAGTTTACCACAGACACACACACACACACACACACACAGACAACCGAACACCGGGTTAAAACATAGACTCACTTTGTTTACACAAGTGAGTCAACAAATTGCCTGTTCATTTCTCTTTACACTTCTTCCTCACGTTCTCACTTTTCATGACCTGTAGTCTTCCTCATATATATACACCCTTCAGTTCACTCATCTGGATAACACACACACACACACACCACACACATCTAGCTGAATATCATGAAATTCCTTTCCTCAAACTCTATTAACTCTGTGTGATCTTTGTGTGTAAGTGTGTTTGTGCATGAATGTGTGCATGCACGTTTGTGAATGCATGTGTGTGCATATGTTTAGGATTTTTACTGAATGCTTAGAAATCATGTTTGCCATTACTAACATTGTTATGATTGTGGTTATTATTATCCACAACCACTAAAAACGTGTTTAAAAAAACGAGCACTTCACTCCAATTTTTATCAGTCCACCCAGACTTCAGCCAGGAAAAAGGTAAAGTAGTGGAAGGAAAGAATCAAGCCCCACCTTCCCACACAGGGCCCGTATGGCTGTAGAAGGTTATTGGACCTTTAAACCAACAAATTATCTAAGCCATTACCTATGCATTCACTGAAAACTATCCTGAAATCTGTCACTGCCTGGAGAACTACTGACAACTATCCTGAGTGCTGTCACTGCATGGAAAACTACTGACAACTATCATGAAAGGTGTCAATGCATGGAGAACCACTATCCTGAAAGCTGTCACTGCCTGAAGAACTACTGACAACTATCCTGAGTGCTGTCACTGCCTGAAGAACCACTGACAACTATCCTGAAAGCTGTCACTGCCTGAAGAACCACTGACAACTATCCTGAGTGCTGTCACTGCCTGAAGAACCAATGACAACTATCCTGAGTGCTGTCACTGCCTGAAGAACCAATGACAACTATCCTGAGTGCTGTCACTGCCTGAAGAACCAATGACAACTATCCTGAAAGCTGTCACTGTCTGAAGAACCAATGACAACTATCCTGAGTGCTGTCACTGCCTGAAGAACCAATGACAACTATCCTGAAAGCTGTCACTGCCTGAAGAACCACTGACAACTATCCTGAGTGCTGTCACTGCCTGAAGAACCACTGACAACTATCCTGAGTGCTGTCACTGCCTGAAGAACCAATGACAACTATCCTGAGTGCTGTCACTGCCTGAAGAACCACTGACAACTATCCTGAGTGCTGTCACTGCCTGAAGAACCACTGACAACTATCCTGGAAGCTGTCACTGTCTGAAGAACCAATGACAACTATCCTGAGTGCTGTCACTGCCTGAAGAACCAATGACAACTATCCTGAAAGCTGTCACTGCCTGAAGAACCACTGACAACTATCCTGAGTGCTGTCACTGCCTGAAGAACCACTGACAACTATCCTGAGTGCTGTCACTGCCTGGAGAACCAATGACAACTATCCTGAAAGCTGTCACTGCCTGAAGAACCAATGACAACTATCCTGAAACCTGTCACTGTCTGAAGAACCAATGACAACTATCCTGAAAGCTGTCACTGTCTGAAGAACCAATGACAACTATCCTGAAAGCTGTCACTGTCTGAAGAACCAATGATAACTATCCTGAAAGCTGTCACTGCCTGAAGAACCAATGACAACTATCCTGAAAGCTGTCACTGTCTGAAGAACCAATGATAACTATCCTGAAAGCTGTCACTGCCTGAAGAACCAATGATAACTATCCTGAAAGCTGTCACTGCCTGAAGAACCAATGATAACTATCCTGAAAGCTGTCACTGCCTGAAGAACCACTGACAACTATCCTGAAAGCTGTCACTGCCTGGCGAACCAATGACAACTATCCTGAAAGCTGTCACTGCCTGAAGAACCACTGACAACTATCCTGAGTGCTGTCACTGCCTGAAGAACCACTGACAACTATCCTGAAAGCTGTCACTGCCTGAAGAACCACTGACAACTATCCTGAAATCTGTCACTGCCTGAAGAACCACTGACAACTATCCTGAAAGCTGTCACTGCCTGAAGAACCACTGACAACTATCCTGAGTGCTGTCACTGCCTGAAGAACCACTGACAACTATCCTGAAAGCTGTCACTGCCTGAAGAACCAATGACAACTATCCTGAGTGCTGTCACTGCCTGAAGAACCACTGACAACTATCCTGAGTGCTGTCACTGCCTGAAGAACCACTGACAACTATCCTGAAATCTGTCACTGCCTGAAGAACCACTGACAACTATCCTGAAAGCTGTCACTGCCTGAAGAACCACTGACAACTATCCTGAGTGCTGTCACTGCCTGAAGAACCACTGACAACTATCCTGAGTGCTGTCACTGCCTGAAGAACCACTGACAACTATCCTGAGTGCTGTCACTGCCTGAGGAACCACTGACAACTATCCTGAGTGCTGTCACTGCCTGAAGAACCACTGACAACTATCCTGAGTGCTGTCACTGCCTGAAGAACCACTAACAACTATCCTGAGTGCTGTCACCACTGACAACTATCCTGAGTGCTGTCACTGCCTGAAGAACCAATGACAACTATCCTGAAAGCTGTCACTGCCTGAAGAACCAATGATAACTATCCTGAGTGCTGTCACTGCCTGAAGAACCACTGACAACTATCCTGAGTGCTGTCACTGCCTGAAGAACCACTGACAACTATCCTGAGTGCTGTCACTGCCTGAAGAACCACTGACAACTATCCTGAAAGCTGTCACTGCCTGAAGAACCACTGACAACTATCCTGAAAGCTGTCACTGCCTGAAGAACCAATGATAACTATCCTGAAAGCTGTCACTGCCTGAAGAACCAATGATAACTATCCTGAAAGCTGTCACTGCCTGAAGAACCAATGACAACTATCCTGAAAGCTGTCACTGCCTGGCGAACCAATGACAACTATCCTGAAAGCTGTCACTGTCTGAAGAACCACTGACAACTATCCTGAAAGCTGTCACTGCCTGAAGAACCAATGAGGAGGAAAACTCACTCTTGCCAATGAAGCGGTCCATCTCATTCAGCATGACCTTGTGGTGGTGGAAGCGGCAGTCTTTGAGGAAGCGCCAGAACTGCATGTGAGTCATGGTGAAGGTGTTGTCTGGGCTCTCCTCATAACCCAGCTGGCTGTAGTAGTTGTAGATCTTACGCAGGCTGCTGATGTGACGTGTGATCACGTACAACACCTGCACATGTGGATGATAAATAATAACAATATGAATTCATAAACAGTCTACTGTCCACATAATGCTTCAGGCGTTTTACAAAAACGGGTAAACAGAATCACACACACACTGTTACACTACACATGTACACACACACACACACACATATAAATATGCACAAATATAAATACTTGCACACACACAAACATACACAAGAAGTACACAAAGGGAACAACAGAATGGTGTGGAGGTGTTCTTGATTAGTTTAATTACGGAAGTGGGTTTTCAGGGAAGGCTTGAACCAAGTAGATGAAGAAAACCACCTAATGTGCAGAGGGAGCTGGTTCCAGATCTAAGGGTCATGGAAAGAGAAAGAACACTGACCACAGAACATTGCTCAGGTCAAGGTTGCTTAAGTGGAGTGGTGGCCTAGTGGTAACACATCCACCATGGAAGAGAATTGGAGAATGCAGGATCGAATCCCACACACACCAGAACTTTCTTCCCCTCCAACAGACCCTGAGCAGTGGTTTTGGCCGCTAGTCATTTGACTGAGACCATGACAGACAGCAGGATCCCGAAGATGCTCTTGTATGGCCAGCTGAGGGAAGGCCAACGCGAACTTGGAAGACCCTGCAAGCGCTTCAAGGACACCTTGAAGACAAACCTCAAAGCCTGTGACATAGAAATCGCTTCCTGGAAACTGATGCCCTTGACCGCTCTCGCTGGAGGATGCTGTGCTCTAGTGGCATAAAGATGTCTGAAAACAAGAGAACACTAGCCATTAAGGAGGAGCTTGAGCGAAGGAAGCAGGGCTCAACTTCTGGAGACGTTTTCCGTTGCAACACCTGTGGGAAGTGCTGCGCATCCAGAATCGGCCTCTTGTCCCATATGAGGACACACACTGACAGATAAGCCTGCCTGCCTACTCGTCTGTCGGTCCGACGGGAGACTCCATTGCATTTGACTTGAGACCATGAACCCAGGTCCCACGCACAGCATGCACTTTGCGCACACAGAAAAACCCATGTTACCAAGAGAGTTGTCCCTGGCAAACTTCTGTAGAATAATCCACTTTGGTAACAAATACAATTGCAGACAGGGAAAAAAAAAGGGGGGGGGGGGGTTGCCCTGCACTGTGGCAATGCGCTAGCCCAAGGAGAGCAGCCTCATTTTCACACAGAGTAATCTGTTGTGGCAAAAAACATAATCCGATACAATCCAGTCCAATCCAATCCAATACAATACCATAAAATACCATACAACACAATACAATAGAATGTAACCCAACACAACATGATACAATAAGATACGATACGATACATGACAATACAATAAAATCCAACACAACACGAGACAATACAATGCAATACAATACAACACAACGCAACATAACACACTGTGACTCATCGTTCCTGCTTTCAGCCTAGTCTACCACACTGGGCCACATCAGGGCTGATGAGCGCAGGTTCAAATGATAAAAAAAATAAAAATAGCGTCATCATGTGATGCAGGGTAACTCTACACTCTTTTCATCCTTGGCTGCTCACCTGACTGGCCTCCTCCTCTCTGTCGGCCTCTGGCAGTTCATTCAGCAGGTTGTCGATCTCCAGCTGGAAGTTGGGGCTCACCGTATTGCGACTCTCGTTGCTGTGCACAGACACATTGTCTGCACAGAACAGAGAACACACACATTAAAAAAATTACTAATGTACTGAGCAGCAACATGATATCTTCTTCTTCGTGTTCTTCTTCTTTTTCTTCTTCAACTTTTTTCTTCTTCTTGTTCTTCTTTTTCTTCTTCTTTCACCCATAACACTGTGAAGAGTCACACAACAAACAGAACACAGCAAATAATCATTAACGCAGGGGTTCAAACAGTGATCAATAAGACAATATATTCTTCTTCTTCTTCTTCTTCTTCTCCTCCTCCTCCTCCTACTTCTTCTTCTTTTTCTTCTTCTTCTCCTCCTTCTCCTCCTACTTCTTCTTCTTCTCCGTCAACTCCTCCAGATTCCTCCACTTCTGACAGTTGTGTGTCAAAAGCCTGTGTCTCTGCAGAAGGTTTTACTGTCCATTCTGCAATGTTATCAGTCCACTGTTGTTTCTGTCTTTTTTATATGTATACAAAATACACATGTGTGTGAAATGTTTTCAATGAAATTCGTGTAAGAGTTCCAACACTGACTGAATTAATGTAATACTTCAAACTCTGACCAGTAACACAATATATACATGTAAATTTTATACAACTAAAATCTTTGATCATAAATATTTTTTAAATGAACACCTGTAAAGCCAGTTCTTACTTCATGTAATCTTTAAAAAAAAAATTTTTTTAAAGCGCATAATAATGTGATATTTTTAAAAATGTGAAAAAACAAGAAGTAAGAACTCCTGTCACTGTTCAATGATACATTATGTGAGATGGGGGCAGGAAGAGGGGGTTGGAATTGACCTCATCAGTCACTATATCACATCATTTCCATGTCAAAAGCTGCTGCAGCCTATATTGAGACGTGTCTCTGGTGAATATGACAGTGGTGGATTTAACAGCAGCAGACACTGATGAGCCATTATTCTATCAGGACAGAAACAATAGTACTCCATCACCAGTGAAACAGATCACAACAGAATGGAGACAAGACAGACAGCCTCCACCTAGGAAATGAGAAAATCTGATTGCACAGGATCGAACCCCGTACTCACCAGTATTTTCTCCTCCACTAAACCTTCAGTGGTGGTCTGGATGCTAGTCATTCAGATAGGACGATAAACAGTGCTCCCGTTTGTAGCACGTACTTAGCACACATAAAAGATTCCACAATAAAATAATTGTCCCTGGCAAAAATCTGTAGAAAAATCCACGTTGGTAGGAAAAGAAATATTCCTGCTGGCAGAAAAGAAAAAAGGAAAAAAAACAACAACAAGAGGGTGGTGCTGCACTATAGGAACGCCGTCCGAATTTCACACAGAGAAAGCTGTTATGTTAAAGAGCAATACAACACAACACAACACAAAACAATACAATACAATGCAGTGTAATGCAATACACTACACTACTCTACACTGCACTGGACTGCACTGCATTACACGACACCACTACACTACACTGCACTGCACTATATTCATTACACTACAGTACAATACACTACACTGCACTGCACTGCACTGCACTGCACTGCATTACACGACAATACTACACTGCATTGCACTGCACTGCATTCACTACACTACAATTCAATACACTACACTGCACTGCACTGCACTACACTGCACTGCATTCAGTTTCAGTTTACTGCATTACACGACACTACTACACTACACTGCACTGCACTACATTCACTACACTACAATTCAATACACTACACTGCACTGCACTGCATTACACGACACTACTACACTACATTGCACTGCACTACATTCACTACACTACAATTCAATACACTACACTGCACTGCACTGCATTACACGACACCAACTACACTACATTGCACTGCACTACATTCACTACACTACAATTCAATACACTACACTGCACTGCATTACACGACACCAACTACACTACATTGCACTGCACTACATTCACTACACTACAATTCAATACACTACACTGCACTGCACTGCATTACACGACACCAACTACACTACACTGCACTGCACTACATTCACTACACTACAATTCACTACACTACACTGCACTGCACTGCATTACACGACACCAACTACACTACACTGCACTGCACTACATTCACTACACTACAATTCACTACACTACACTGCACTGCACTGCATTACACGACACCAACTACACTACACTGCACTGCACTACATTCACTACACTACAATTCACTACACTACACTGCACTGCACTGCATTACACGACACCACTACACTACATTGCACTGCACTACATTCACTACACTACAATTCAATACACTACACTGCACTGCACTGCATTACACGACACTACTACACTACACTGCACTGCACTACATTCACTACACTACAGTACAATACACTACACTGCACTGCACTGGACTGCACTGCATTACATGACACCACTACACTGCATTGCACTGCACTACATTCACTACACTACACTGCACTGCACTACACTGTACTACACTACACTACACTGCACTATTCTACACCACACTACTCTACACTGTGCTACATTAAACTACACTCCACTACACTACACTACAAACCCCCACCTGAAGGCAAGGGAGTCCTGGTTCTGATACCGTCCAGATCAGGTGTAGTGGCTCCATCCATGTTGAAGTCTGGGTACTCCACAATGTGATCATGTTCAAACATGCCTTCATAAACACGGCCGTTCTTGAACATGAATTTGCCCTGTGGAAGATGAGGGGGTGGTGGGGGGGGGTTGGGGGGTGGAAGTGGGGAACACAAATAAGAGCATCAAGTTTCTGTTTCACAAAACATGTCAGACATCAATACTAAAAATCTGTTCAAATAAAAAAAAAATTCATACAAATCTGAAGACCAGTAATATGATAAACAATAGTTTTCACTGCCTTGTGACTTTGATCTCTTGCACAGACATCAGTTGTTCCTTATCACATGGACTGCATACTCCAAACGCCATATCATCTCTTAGATAAGCTGTCGTCTACTTGACAAAAATTATTTTGTCACTTTGAGGAAAAGCATGCACATATATATTTATATATGCCATCCACACATGATTCACATGCACATATACATACATACACATGCATGCATGCACACATATCCATGCATATGCACACAACACACATACACACATGCGTGCACACACACACACACACACACACACACACACACACACATGCAATCCCCCCCAAAAAAAGCTTTCATCTGCACCTTGCCATGCTTCATGTTGTTTTTCCAGTATCCACTGTAGGAGGCACCGTTGGCGTAGTGGAATGTTCCAAAGCCATGCCGCAAGCCGTTGACCAACTCTCCGTCGTACATGTTGCGCATGGGATACTGGGAGCCCGGAACACGGCCAAGCAACCAGATGTGTTGGCCCATTCCATGCTGCAACCAGAGTCAGGATTAGAGTGGGTGGGTGGGAGTTGGCTTGGAGGGAGGGTGTGTCTTCTTCTTCGTTGTTGAGGGCCCAAAATCATACAGACTTATTATTCTGGCACCTAAAACTGGGGGGTGGTGGGGGGGGGGGGTGGGGGGGGGGGGTCGCTACTAATATTTTGCAGTTGGTGTTCCTTGATGATGTGAAGAAGAGGTAGAGGTGAAGGTGGCATCATTCCACTGCTGTTCAGGGGAATTGGGGTTGAGGAGGGACAGAAGGTAGTGGGATGGGGGATCGGGGTGGGAGAGGTGGGGGTAGGGTGGGGGAGGTGGCGTGGGGTGTGGGGGGCACTGGAAGTGTTGTTTACTGCTTGGAGACCCTTGACACAAAAGTGTCAAGTGTTTTGGCCTCCACAGCTATGTGTGTGTGTGTGTGTGTGTGTGTGTGTGTGTGTGTGTGTGTGTGTGTGTGTGTGTCTGTGTGTGAGCTTGTGTGTTGTGTGTGTCTGTGTTTGTGTGTCTGCATGTGAGTCTCTGTGTGTGTGTGTGTGTGTGTGTGTGAATCTGTGTGTGTGTGTGTCTGTGTGTGTGCTTGTGTTGTGTGTGTCTGTGTTTGTGTGTCTGCGTGTGAGTCTGTGTGTGTGTGTGTTTTGTGTGTGTGTGTGTGTGTTTGTCTGCCTTTGTATGTGTTTGCCTCTGTGTATGTGTGTGTGTGTGTTTGTGTTTGTTTGCCTTCGTGTGTGTTTGTGTGTGTGTGTGTGTGTGTGTGTGTGTGTGTGTATGTGGATGCAATACCAGTAAAACACTGCTACCATTGAAATCACTGATCCTAAATGATTACAGCTATTTTTTGAGGAAGGTTATTTTTGGTTATTTTCATCATGCCAAACAATTTTGGAAATATATGCCTATGCTGAAAATAATTCATTACCACCATCATGGTCACAAGTATTGCACTGGTAATTTATTGCACTGTGTTGTGCTGTGTTGTATTGTGTTGTGTTATACTGAATTCCTAAGCACACACGTTTCTACTAGGCCATCACTCCACTCCTTGGGGCAATGAAGAGAAGGGTCATTGCCCCATCTTCTACTCAGAAAAAAACAACAAAAACAACAGCTAAAAACAAAACAACAACAAGAAAATACTGGTGAGTGTGGGAAATGATCCTGTGTGCTCAGATTCTCTCTCTCTTCCTTGGCGGACATGTTTCTACTAGGCCATCGCTCCACTCCATTGGGGCAGTGAAGAATCATTCCCCCATCTCCTACTCAGAAACAAACAAACAAAACAAAAAAAACCAAAAAAAATCAGGAACAGACCTGGATCCCGTTCTCCCACTGTCCATTGTAGATCTGGTTGTGGTCAATCCACTTCATGGTGCCCTGGCCGTGCCGTACGTTGCTGAACCACATGCCTTTGTACATGTTGCCTGAAGGGTACTGCCGCACTCCCCAGCCGTGCCGAATGTTCTTCACCAAGTCCCCATCGTAGTAAGACTTGCCCTCGCTGTCGTAGTCCACACGGCCCTGAAACAGTGGACATGTCACAGTCAGCTGTAGGCTTTCTGTGTGGTACATTACAGTACAATAAAACTAAATACAATATAACTAAATACAAAACAACAAAACCAAATGCAATGCAATACAATATGACTAAATACAATACACAAAATACAACTAAATAGATCACAGTCAGTCCAGCTTTCTGTGTGATGCTGTGGATATCAAATTTCTGTTGTTGTTGTTGCTGGGTTTGTTTTTTCTCTCCACATTTTTGTTTGATTTTAAAACATCAACATTTTCCAAAGCAATAAACTTGGAAAGCAACAGGAAACATGCCACACAAAATTCCTCTTTTCTAGAATTGAGTTTGATTCCAGTATGCATAACATCAAATGAGAAGCAAAGACAATATTAGCAGGCAAAAAAGAAAGAAAGAAAGAAAGAAAAACTGGAAGAAAAAAAAAAAAAAAAAATTTAAATGAAAGGAAAAAACACACATCCTGACAAACAAAGACAAACAGACAGACTGGCAGACAGGTTGATGGACACAGACTAAAAGACAGACTGAACATATGTTGGATAGTATCATGAAGTGTTGTCATTCATTTGTTAAAATCTTTGCAAAATAAATGCGTTGGGTTATGCTGCTGGTCAGGCATCTGCTTGGCAGTTGTGGTGTAGCGTATATGGATTTGACTGAACGCAATGACGCCTCCTTGAGCTACTGATACTGATACTGAGCAAAATATAAAGGATCCTTTTTTTTTTCTTTTTTTTTGGCGGGGTGGCCAAGGGGGGTGGTGTGGGTTGGTTTCTTTTTTTTCTTTCTGGTAGAGGAGTATCCTTTATTCCTTCATGTGTCAAAGACATCAAAACAAGGTTCATTGATTCTACCTGTGTGTATTATCAATGGTAAGAAATGTAAACATAATCAAGCAAAGAGGTTTGGACGGTGGATGGTGGGGGAAGCACAGACCTATTGTGCTGGTCAGATTCCTGAAAGCTGACCAAATTCTAAAAAAAATATATATATACATATCTTATGTGTAAATCATAAGAAACGGAAAACAAAAATATGTTTGTTTACTGACTTTTCCTGTGCGATACCCTTGGTCCCAGTCCCCGGTGTAGGACATGAAGTTGTCTTTCCAGCGAAAGGTTCCCTGACCATGACGTAAGCCCTTCACCACGTCTCCATCATAAGTGCTAGTGTTTCGGAAAAACAAAACAAATAAGCACATTGTTTCAATGTGAAGCCAACATTTGAGTTTAAAACAGTTTCTTGTATTCCTGCAAAACTTCTTGAATATATGACTTTTAAAAAAATTTTTATCAATTAACCTCTCCAACAGAATATCAACAAATTTTGGATTTCTTGCATAAAGTCTTGAATATTCACACGTTTATATCTATATACCTCTCCAACAGAAAATCACTGACTACTTGTTTATAGATATTTTATAAATTTCTATAACATATGTATGTTCTATGCATGAGTGTATTCACACCCACCACACAACAGATACACAGACTTTATGCATGAGTGTATTCACACCCACCACACAACAGATACACACACACAGACACAGACACAGACACAGACACACACACACACACACTTGTAAATCTACTTCCACTTAGACACCAAACACGGTGATAGACATGTAGAGAGGGAAAACAGGGGGAATGAGACAGATCAATAACTTTTGAGTACAGCTTCTTTTGAAGACATCAAGTATGTACAATGTATCTAAGAGCCATCATCATTGCAGTATATAGCATGAGAGAGAAATAATCTTTATCCATGAATGCTGTCTGTGTTTAAAGTGATCAAATGCTGACTTACCTTCCATCATTCCACCTGTACATTCCCTTCCCTGTGATTTCATTCTTGAAAAAGTCTCCCTGCAAAATAATTAGCCGATGCACACATACATAGAAGGATAAAAAAAAAAAAATACAATGTCAAATGCCAAATGAAAACAACCATATGTATTAATCATGTAAGAATCATTAACACAGCAAAATGAAAAAAAAGTCATTCTCTCCCCTTGCCAATACAACACACAGACACAGACACACACACACACACACAACACACACACACAACACACACATACAACACACACACACACACACACACACACACATTCATCCCACATACTTTCTGGTATGCTACTCTTGGCTTTTACAGTGATGTCAGACATCTAGCAGTGAAAACCAAGCAACTAAAGAACAAAAAAACAAAAAACACAAAAACGAAAACACTTGTATGCTGACCTCATACTCCACCCCATCAGACCAGGTGTACTTGCCCCGACCATGCATGAACCCCTCAGCAAAATGGCCCTGGAAAGAATAATATGCATAAACTACAGTGTAAACCAACAAAGCAACCCTTTTATCAAGACACATACTTCTGCAGACTTTGAGATGTAACATGGCCTTGAAAAGAATGTAGGTTCTGTCATGAAGCACAAAAAAAAACAAAAAAACTGGCACCTGTTTGTGTGTGTGTGTGTGTGTGTGTTGTGATATGGTATGCTATACCAAAGTATAATACGGTGATGAGTTACTTATCTTAAGCTTTAAAAAAATAATAATAATGGACATTTATGTAGCACGAATCATGCACACATGTTTGCGCACACACACACACACAATAATAAAAGACATACACAAACCTTATATACATGTCCACCCCTGAAGTAGCAGGTGCCGTCTCCTTCATACTGACCTCGTACTTTTTCTCCTTCATACCTGAACATTACAAAATAAAAATGAAAATAATTTTTTTGGGGAAAAAAGTATTGAGACACTGTAATCAGTATGCAGATATATACACATGTGTTTACGATTATTAATTACAAACCAATCACAAACTAATTATTAAAAGCAAAGAAAGAAGAAGGGGGGAGAAAAACGAAAAAATCTTTCTTGTGTTCTTACAGTTCAATTATCAGCTCCGGCAACACTGGTTCATCGTAAACAGGCTCCGGGGATGGCTCCTTTGGAGGCGGTTCTTCTATGATTGTTTGTTCTTCCGATGTACTGTCCTGGGCTTCGCTAAAGGGCGTTTCTGTCTTTTTCTCCTCAAGTGCCTCCTCTGTCTTTTTGGCACTTTTGGAATCCTTTCCCTTCTTGCCCTTCTCTTTTGTTGCCATGATCGCCTCTGACGCCGAAAACAATAGCACGCTCGCAGCTATGGAATTAAATCTTCAAACCTCAAATGATTTTTTTTGGTTATAACATGTATGACGATAATCTATCGCAATGATTGACTCGTAAAACATGTTCAACAAAATATACTATTGGACTAACATATTGTTGGTTGTTTTTTTTAAATAAATATTTTGTGCGATTCTGATCGTACGTTGAAAGTCGTTTCCGGTGGTTCCGGTGGTCGGCTGCGTGACAAGAGAACGAGCAAAATTACACGGCACATTACCCAAAGAAAAGGACTGCAACAATGAATGCTGCAGCCACAAACAACAATGATGTTCGTCGACCAAACAAAATTACGAGGTTGTAACAGACATAGTTACATTTCACATGCCTTATTTTACTTCCACTAGTTCCAGTATTTTAATATGTGTGTCGACTGTCGTGGATGGTCATTGGGATCGGTCTTACGATCATCGTCAAAATCGCAACTTTTGAATCATGTGTCATTGAACGAGTCTTAGCAAGACCCACAGATTAGTCAAATAAATGCTTATATCGTGTTTATTACTTAAGGTTTTTGTTTGTAGCCAAGTCTGTATCAGTGAATGATGCTTGTGTTTACCAAATCTGTTCAGCATGCATTTCGAATACATGATTTACTTACAAATTTCAAACATTCAAGTAAACAGCTGTGCAATATTGCATGTAATTTTACTGCAGTGTGTGTGTGTTAACATATTTTGAGTGGATGTTGAACTGGAGTGGGAGGGAAGAAAAATCCTTTATCTTGATAAGGATATGTTCCAGGTACAAAGCCCAGAGTTCCGGTGGACCGCTTGATGATCCTACCCCAGAATACATGAATTTGCTGGGTATGGTCTTCAGCATGTGTGGACTTATGATGAAGGTACAGCATTTCTCAATAGTTTTATTGCGAGGAACTTACAACTAATTGGTGACTGTGTAAGTATTAGTGTATATCAGAATTTTTCTTTTTTGAAAGCTACAGAAACCCTGAAGTAAAGTCTTCTGCAGTTTCTGTTTATTTCAAACATATCTTTCATAGTTTCATTGTAATTATTATGCATAAAACAATTCGTCTTCTTCAGATAAAAGTGCTAAAGGTATTTGTTGTTTGTGCAAATTTCCATTTGTTTTTTCTCAAGGAATCTTACATTGGCAGCAAAGGACATTTTTCATATGATGCTGTAAGGTGTAAGTGTGAGTATTATACATAATAATAGATTTTTTTTTAAGTTGTACATTTTGTATTGATCTGTAAAAACTGCTGTAGGAGATTATGAGAATAGATGTGCTTCACAGATGATGATATTTTTTTTTTTAAGTTTTATATTCTTTTTCCAGCTAAAGTGGTCTGCCTGGGTCGCTGTGTACTGTTCCTTCATCAGTTTTGCCAACTCCAGGACCTCTGAAGATACCAAACAGATGCTCAGCAGCTTTATGTGAGTCTGACCAATTGACTAACTGTAGTAAACACCTTAATCAATGTGGTTACTGGTGTTTCTAATGGTGTCTCTTCTAAGCATGACTGAGGCAGAACAAATGTTCCAGTCCATTTTCAGTGAAGTATATGAGAGGAAGGGGAGCGGTGGCATGGAGGGGAATGGAGGATTATTAAAGTATAAAACTGCTTTGAGAAGTTGTAAATTTTTTTTATGAATCTGTTGTAGGTAGGGTTTGGGTTGGGTGGGTTTTTTTATAGTTAAGATTCAGTTTTGTTTGATTGGTTATTTTTCTTTTGTATAAGTTGTGAAACAGGGGAAATGTTCATTTGCAACACTGGATGGATTTGAAGACCACTGTGTGAACGATTGTGCATGTTGGAGAGTGAATGTTATGGAAGAGACAAACACACAAACAAACTCAAACTGCATCTGTTGCATGGATCCAAGTTCCTAATGAAAGAATAGATTAAAAGTCAGTAGTAGGTATAGCAATTCTCTTAAGATCTGCTTGAAAGAGTTTAGATTTAAGAGAGAAAAAAGTTAGAGGAAAAAAATTGAAATCTTAACTGTGTTCAAGATTTTCTCTTAATACCTGTCTACTTTCCATTTCATCATTTTTGCATTCACTGTGACTTCCACACTACCATTCCACTTCAACACACAGCATTAGTCTTCAAATTCCATGACAAAAATAGTTCACCATGGAAAGTGTACAGACTTTGGTAATATATGACAAGCCAAACTATTCATGATTGCGATGACCCATGAAGCCACTGCTAAAACTGTGGTCTGGAGTGAAAGGCTTGGAATATGTAGGTTCGGCCGCTATGTAATGCTGTGTAACTATGGTTGATGGATCGTATTTTTACCACTTTTCACTTCGCCCTAGCAAGTGCAATACTACATACATTGAGCTGAAAAATATATCGAAAATAAAACCACCTTGGTTCGTTCCTCTAAGTGTTTCTTTTTTTGTGTTTAAGGCAGTGTGAGTGAAAATGATCACCCAAAGTAGAGTAACCTTCGCTCTTCAAAACGCAGCACAGTAAAGAAGTTTGCTGACATCTGCTTCTAGTCTGAGAGGGTTGGTGACAAAAATAGGTTACGGACATTGCTCCTTACAACCAGTCGACTAAAGAGACCTGTCAAATAAAAGACCACGTTCTCTACTTTTACATGGGCTAATTTTCCAGTTGATTTATTTTCTTGATTTTTGAAAAATACATGGCTCAAATTTACCTATTTTTTATGACGCTCTACTGCACTTCCAGACAAACTGAATCTTCTAGTCAAACCCACCACTGAAAAATTCTTTCTTTCTTCTTTAAAATGCTTTATAAAGTGACCCGAAAGCTTTTAAGGAGCAGCGTCCGTTTAACGAAAAAGTGGGGACCTTGTATTTTTTATACAACTTGATCTATTTTTAGATCTGAGGTTTCAGTTCCCGGCTTTGTGGAAGTCTTTGTCGCAGAGCTCAAAGTAGTTGAGGGTTTGATTCAAATACAGGGGAGGGGGGGGGACTTTTTTTTTTCTTTTTTTTTTTTAAATTTGGAAACCAACTTTACATTACTTATTTTGGTAAGTATTTGAATGATAGGTTTCATAATTTTAGTTCATGTCATCATTTTCTGTTGAATGAAATAATTTTCTTTTCTTTCTGACAGTGAAAGACAGCCAAGAACTCCGTCAAAATAGCAGACAAATTTTTCAGTGAGAAGTTCAACTGGTCTTGTTCAACTTTGTGATCACACAACATACTAACTCTTATGTTTTATTTCACACACACACACACACACACACACACCACAATACAACACCCTCCCCACCGCCCCCCACACACACACCCACACCCACACCCACCCACCCACACACACCACCACCCCCCAGCCCTCCCACACACACAGAGTGAGAGAAGAAAACGTAATCAAAATAACACTACCAGAGGTACATTTAATGCTGTATTGTAAGACTGTTGTTTCCTTTCAACCTTTTTATACTTCAGCACTGATACGGAGCAGGCATTAGTTCAGCTGGATACATGTCTGTACTTTAGAACTGGTACGATCAGCGGTGCTGATTAATAGTTAATAATGATGGTTATACTAGAAAACAGTTACATAAAGTGATGCATACATATTGGTTTTGAAACACACACACACACACACACACACACACACACAAATCCTGAAAAATATCTAAAAGGAGAATCATTTTTATCATTAATTGAGCATATTATCCCAGATTGTCTGGAATAAACTTCTTTTTTTTCTCTTTTTTTTATTTTTTTTTTATTTATAAAGCTTATTATTTTCATACAATCTTATCAAAAGCTGTCATTTATCAAGATTTATTGTTAACATTTGCTGTCTTGTAAGTCTACAGTCTTCCCTGAACCTGAAAATATTTTAAATGTTTATGTAGATGCAATAGTTTTTAAGTTTCAGTCATTTTAGTAATGCTACCATCAAAACTGCAGGATCAGATACCAGAAAATAAGCATTTTATGACACTGGCATTCAGCCAGTAACATTAACAGCCAACTAAAAAAAATCAAAGGTCTTCATCGTACTGTATAGATCATATATGAAGAGTTTTGATGATGATGAGAATGCATTAAAGGCAATTGTACACGGGTTCCAAAATGCCATTTTGTTAGACTGGCTAAAATCATGGAATTTTTTGAAAATTCAAAACTCTATATCTCAAAAGCTATTTGAGATATTGCTTTGAAATTTGGTGTGGCTTTTTACTTTATTGCACACTTTCGTCCTTGCAAATTTGAGGCTTCTGCTATGAATTTGAAAATTTGGCCAGACCTACCTACTTGGAATATTATGTTTGTTATGAAGCAGAGATGTCTTGTTTCAGGTTGTCCATCTCTGCAGTGGTGATGTCATACCTTCAGAGTCCACAGCCTATGATGCCCCCATGGTGAAGATCTGTTGAAAGCATACAATTTAGATGTTCCACACCACGTTTTATTGTATACAATAAACAAAACTTTGAAAAAGAATGTTTCATCATGTGGTTATCTTGTCATGTGGTTGGCATTCATAGTGCAATGTTTTGGATGAATTATGAGAACAGAAATCATCCATGAGAGCTTGAAATTAAGTTGTTTAAGTTATGAACCAACAATAAAACGATGTGTGTGATCCTTGAGTACTTGTCATAAAGTTAGATGACTGAATTGTGAAATGTGTGTGTGGGTGATTACTGATTTTTATGACATTTTCATTTGTGTAATGTGAAGAAAAGATGTGATCATCATTTCAAATAAAACTTTAACTTTTCTTTGGTATGTGATGTATAACTTTTCTTTGGTATGTGATGTGTGTGATTTGAAAGAATGATGGCTAGATCAGTAGATGATAGTGAGTTTTATGAAACATTTATTTCTTATGGGGACTATAACAAAGCTTCGGGCTGGCTTCTTTCCTTGTGGGAGTGTCTGTGAAGGACCATTTTTCCCCACTTTAACTGAGAAAGTAGAGTAGGGTATATGCATATTCATCCCATACATACCAGCAAACTTTTTTCTTCGCATCTTTTTTTTTTACCATATATATTAAATCATCAGCGGATTTCCAACAAAATGATTTGAGAAAAGAAAGAAGTGATTTCATTCTGTACATACAGAAAAGGAAAATCTATTTCTTTCAGAAACATAACCTCTGCCATTGTCTTGCCAGTGCCTGCCTTCAGCTGTTGATGTGGCTGCATTCATATCTGTGACAAAATGTTTTTGCACAGATTGTTGTGGAGTGGCGTCCAAATGGTAATGTGCCCGCCTAGGAAGCAAGAGAATTTGAGTGCACAGGTTCGAATCCCATACCAGTATTTTCTCCCCTTCCACTGAACTCTGAGCTTGTCATTCGGATGAGATGAACTGAGGTGCCATGAGTAACACGCATTAGCACACACAAAAAACAACCCATTGCAACTAAATGGTTGTCCCTTCTGTAGAAAAATCCACTTTGATAGGAAAACAAATGTACTTGAAGGCAGTAGACAAAAAAAATGGATAACACTCTAATGTAGCGACATGTTCGCCCTGGGGAGATTTAAGATTGTCTACGAGTGTTAATTACTGTCCTATAAGTGTGAAGGGTGGAGACTGAGGAGGTTGAGGCCGCATGAGAATATTTGATGGTTACCTCAGACGTGTGGCCCGTCAGAGCTAGAGCTGGAAGGTCATGTTCCTGTCAGTTTTTGTTCTTGACTTTCCAGCACTTGCAGTTTCCCTCCGTTCTTTTATCATTTTTACACTGTCTATCACTTGCACTCTTTCTCTCATCCACAATCATAAATTAGGTAAACATTATGAACTCTTTCTCTCATTCTCTAAAGTAGAAACACAAGTACACACAAAGAAATCCATCTCCTTTGTCCATTCTCCAACTCATCCCTCTCACTCTTTTCTCTCACTTTCCCTCCCCTTGAAACATACATTCGCAAGAATGTTGATACACATATGTGCAAGCGAGCAAGTTTATTTGAAGCTGTGCTGTCAGAAACAAAAAAAGTGTTCTAAAAGAGAACCCACTTGGTCAAGATGAGGGGTGAGTTGTCTAAAACGATGCAAGATCACTGCATTTTGCAGGGGCCTTAGCTGCCATGATGATACCTTACTACCCTTTCTTTTCCCTGTTTCCCATGCCTGGTAATACAGGCTAAAATGGGAAGAATTTTGTAACTTAATGTAAATTGACTCGATTTGTCACACTCTGGAAACCATTTTCACTGTGAACAGCAATTATTGTGTAATTTTGATTTTGTAACAGTTTATTTTCAAACTTATGGTCCATATGTACAAAGATTTACAGCATAAAATATCACAGCATAAGCAGAACACTCCATCAACCCCAGTACATGCTTGTCACAAGGATTTGATTATAATTTTTCACAACTGTACATTATGCACAAAATTTATAAAATATCACAGCACATCCAAAACGAACGTTAATTCATATAATTGCTTTTCATGAGAACTTTCTTGATCAGACAAAGTTCTTTATGTTATTTTTAATGATAATATTATATCAAAAAGACCAGGAAAATAGAAACAATAATTAACAATATCATATTCGTTTCCTCTTATAACACACACAAAAAAAGCCTCTGCTGCAAGTGAAACAAGTTTCTGAAAAAAAATATATGAATAGATATAAACAGATGATTTATCAGAAACTGATCATATCTTTGTGTTCAAGTGAATGTACTTGCCAGCAAGTTTCATCACATTAACATTGTCATCCCACATGAAATCAAGAAACTCTTCAAATTCAATACAGATTTTACATGCATTTATTATCATTAATGAGGCTTTGAAAACAGTCCTTCTGATGAGTGTAATGAAATATTCAAGACTTTTTTTTTCAAAATCAATAAACAAGATTATGTGTGAGGCTGGCTGATACACTGAACCAAAAACTTCCCATTGGGATTTGCAGTAAAACGGGCATTGACACCTGCTGGTCACAACGCTGATGGCAGACCACAAAACATTGACTTGCCCAGAGTTGTAGGTTAATATGACATAACTGCACAACAACACTGCTTTACAATGTTAAATGTTGTGTTGGATGCTGTCTTTTTCTGTTGTTTTCGTCGAAAGAAATACCGACTTTGCTCCATTCAAACGAACTTTTTGGTCAGGACTAACAAACTTGTTCAAAAGATACTAAGTGTGCTTGGTTTGCAGGTGTTAAGGTTATATACTGAAAGTGAAGAGTAAACATGCTGTGCCTTGTTTGTTTATTTTGTTTTTTAAAGGTGCATAGTAGCACATGCTGAACGCAAAATGTCTGCACATGTATCATGCACACTAACACTAGCGAAAGATTGAAATGAACACACCACAGCAAAAAAAGGAATATAGCAGTCGTAAACTCTGTGATGGAAAGTCAATATTTTTTTTGCTTTTGGTCTTTCTTCTTTTTTTTTCTTTTTCTTCTTCTTCTTTTTTAATTTTTTTTTATATAGATATAGTATTCTTGAATTGTTGTTATATTCTAATACGACTGTTTCCGAAATGTATAAAAAGAAACAGTTTGGCGTCAGTTCGTTGTAGCTAAAAAGGTCACTGAGAGTGTTATCCCTTAAATCTTAATTTGCAAACGGCGGCTAACTTTTGGGATGTGAGCATCGCAACTGCTTTGCAGCATATTCAGAAAGCAATCTGCACTCAGTGGGATACTTAAACACATGTTTCCTGTCATCATGACGTTTTGGGCGAACTGAAAGCGCCTGTTTCTGTTTTCACTTGTTGATCAGCACATAACTGACTTCATTCAGAGCTCTCTTTTTTTCTTTTTTTCTTTTCTTTTTTTTTTAGTGGGGCGGAGGGAGGGATAGGAGAGGGTGAGTTGGGGGGAATCATTTATCATCCATCTTTCATACTCATGATAGCAGAGCACTGTGTAGGACTCATATTAATGGTACTGTTTAAAAAGAGCAAAAAATAAATCAATGAACGTTCGTAACAATGCAACAGAGTGTGTTACAACACTTGAACTGGAAATGTGCATTTTAATAAAAGGTAATGAGAGTATCTTTCACGACTTTTTTTTTCGCACTTAACCATTCCATCCTTTCATGAACATGAAAAGAAAAGTGTAATTTGAAAACGAAGAGGTTTAGTTCAATGGCCGGTTCTCCGAACACCACACATGTTTTCACAAAAGGCCACTTCATTGCTTGGTTGAAACGTCTTCATGTACAAAGACCAATGCATTTGCAACAATTAACGCACACGCACAAAAAAAAAAAGTTCCGAATACGGGAGAATGTTTAAATATTACCAAAAACATTTCAGACGAAATCAAAAAAGGTTTATTGGTGGTGATGTTGGGAGAGAGAGAGAGAGAGAGAGAGAGTGTGTGTGTGTGTTCTTTGTTCTTTGTTTTCGGGGGGGGGGGGGGGGGGGGATAAAGTTTTGTTTAATCATTATGAGGACTGAACATGATTGTATTCGGCCTTTTCAAATTCAAATCTTCACCAGTACAATCGGGGTATTAGTGTTGCTGTTGTTTCTTTGCTTTGTTTTGTTTTTCTGTTGTTGTTGTTGTTTCTCTTTGGGTAGGTAAAAAAAACCCAAAAAAAACAACAACAAAACATGCCCGGCCACAGAACAGCACAAGGACTATAATACACTGACAGCAGTTCACGACTGAGTCGGTTGCAGCCTGAGCATCGATCAGCCCAGAGGTTTCTTTTTGCCCGGAACGATGCGGCGCGAGTTCTTGGTGAGGGCGGGAAGGGAGGGTTTGAGGGCTCCCATGTTGTACGTGGGACCCTGGTGCTCTGCAGTCATGTCCCCTCCACCCAACAGCATGTCCTTGATCTCCTTGATGTCTGTGCGCATGCCCTCGTTCTGCTGCCGCAGCACGCGCATCTCCTCCCACTGGCTCTTCATCACCTGCAATCAGACAGTGCCGGGTTCGGTCACAACACTGTGGTGGTTATAGTATTGGAAGAAGGAGGAGGAGGAGAAACGCATGAAGCGGTGTATGTTACTCTCTAGTGAACTCGCGTATTCGAATGTCTGTGCATGGATTCAGTCATAGCCACAGTCACAGACAGACACAGACACACGCACGCACACACACACACACACACACACACACACACACACACACACACACACACACACACACACACACACACACACACACACACACATAGTGATAAAGAGTTTTCTCTATATTAAAATTAATGCTTTGCTTTTCTAAAAAAAACCCAAAAAAACCCCAACTTTTTTCTAAATATTCAGTCATTAGTTTATATGAGTGATTCAATGTAATGTTTAGTGTTAGCATGCAGTATACGTCAAATAATAATCATAGAAATTCCATCCCAGTGTGGCCTCTCGATAACCTAAAACAGATATCGTCCTGTGGACAGCGGGTACAATGGCAGACGAGAGGCTGTGTGTGGGTAGGGATGGGGATGGAGATAACGTGGGGTGTGTCACATGGAGGTAAAGCCTTTAAAACGGCGTGAAATAAAAGGAAAAACAACAGAAAAGAAAAAAAGGAAAGAAAAAGAAATTCCATCCCAGTGCTTTGAATCGTGATTTTTTTCCCCCCAGAAACTACTTTCATACAAATACTTTTTAGCCCCATCATCTGCACCGTTCCAGAGGCATTACTCCCACACTGCTCATTCCGAGTTCCACACACAGTACACGGCCACTCCCGGCTTCGTAGCAATCTCAGTCCACATGGATCCATCGATGTTTGTTCGCAGCCAGGAAGTCATATGTCACAGACGGAGACTCCACTGATGATGAGTCACTTCGGAAGTGACCAGCAGTGCCTGTTCTGATTTAGTATACTGAGGACACCACCTTCTATATACTAAGTCCCATACTGACGACAATAATCGCTCAGTCGCAGCGCCCGACTCAGAGTGGACTGGAGACCGCCACCACTCAGCTCAAACGACAATCCCGAGCAATGAATCTGCCGACACTGAAGACCTCGACAGGGACCCACACAAGGCATGGAAGTGGAGGATGTAGAAACTGGTCACCAAGACAGCTGGGCCACAGAATCTGGGACTGTCCTTTTTTTTTGATATAATGAATGATAAAATTAATGATGATGGTCGTGACAATCGGTTTGTCGCCCACACAAGAAGATACAGCCCGCTCCCCACGCCCCCCCCCCCCCCCCGGCTCTCCCTCCCCCCCCCCCCCCCCCCCTCTCTCTCTCTCTCTCATAACTTTCTTTAAAAAAAACAAAACAAAAAAATACCGCTATATTACAAGCAAAAGCAAGCTCCTATACATAGACTGTATCTTGTTGTGTATAAACATATACCCACATCGCGCATCTTCTCCACCTCGTGCCGCATGGTCTGGTTGGCGCGCGCCAGCTCCTCCTTGAACTTGATGTGGATGTTGTGCTTCTCATGCTCCAGATGGCGCAGCTTGCTGCCCTGCGTGGCGATCACCTCCTTGGCCTTGTACAGCTCCCGCTCCAGCTGGCTGAGGTTGCCGCGCAGCTCCTGCACCTCGTTGTTCAGCCTGTGGATCAGCTCCTCCTTCTCCCGGTACGCCACGCCCGACTCCAGCTTCTCTTTCTCCTCCTGGTCTCAGCGCAGTGAAGTGGTGGGGTGTAGTTAGTGTGGAATGTATTGTGCATAAAACAAAGGTGCAACTCGTCATATTCCTAGACTGAGACGCGCGCGCGCGCGCAAACACACACACACACACACACACACACACACACACACACACACACACACACACACACACACACACACACACACACCTCCGTATCCCACCAACTATCCCCACACCACACTAAAGTATATCCCGTCCCACCTCTCACGCACACACACACACACACACACACACACACACACACACACACACACACACACGCACACACACACACACACACACACAAACGCACATGCACACACACACACACACACACACACACACACACACACACGCACACACACACACACACACACACACACACACACGCACACGCACACACACGCACACGCACACGGACACACACACACACACACACACACACACACACACACACACACACACACACACACACACACCCTGTCTGCTGTCGGTCAGTAACGCACCTGCAAAATACTGAGATTCTTCTGGATGTCGTCCACATACACTTTGGAGTCCTCCACGTCCTTCTGAAGAGCGTTGATGGTGTGCTGCAGGCTGTGAATCTCCGACCGCTTCATGTGGTTCTCCTCCGTCAGGCTCTTGACCGCCACCTGTTTGGCAGTTTACAACAAAATTAATGTGTTGAAGTGGTGACTTTTTATGTATATATTGATTATGCATACAGTGGAGTGATGGCCTAGAGGTAACGCGTCCGCCTAGGAAGCGAGAGAATCTGAGCGCGCTGGTTCGAATCACGGTTCAGCCGCCGATATTTTCTCCCCCTCCACTAGACCTTGAGTGGTGGTCTGGACGCTAGTCATTCGGATGAGACGATAAACCGAGGTCCCGTGTGCAGCATGCACTTAGCGCACGTAAAAGAACCCACGGCAACAAAAGGGTTGTTCCTGGCAAAATTCTGTAGAAAAATCCACATCGATAGGAAAAACAAAAATAAAACTACATGCAGGAAAAAATACAAAAAAAATGGGTGGCGCTGTAGTGTAGCCCGAATTTCACACAGAGAAATCTGTTATGATAAAAAGAAATACAAATACAAATACAAATTAACTTTTCAGTTGTAAGGTGCTACCAATGGCCTGGATGGCGCCCCTCCATTGCTCTTAGAGCCGTTAGGGGATGCTGGGGCGATGGTGGGACGGTATTCTGGTCTACCTCTTATGTTTATAATGGTTGTAGTATAAGCCTACATTGCTTTTTTCCTTAAATCTGCATTAACATGTATAGTGTGTGATTCAAATGCTCGTACATTGTAATTGTTCATTTAGTCTTATCGTAATGTTTTATATAAGGGGTCAAATTTCATCCACTTTACTCAGGCTCCGATGACTTTTTTTTTCACAAAGTGACATTGTATTTACTGCATTGGGCTGTACACATACATATATTTTTGCTCCTGTAATTAATATCATAATCTCACTGTGGCTTTTTTAAATAATCATATTTTTGGTTTACTTATCCCTGCCAAATGCAGTGCTCCTGTTTGGATTATTTGTGGCAAATATAGTGTATGTGATGTTGCATCTTATTGTGACTTGTTTTATGCAGTGTACTTAGTATCGGATCTTTTGTATTTTTCTTGTTCTGTATTTTCATTGCCAGGCAATCTTATATTTAGTTCATGTATATAATGATCCTGTTTTTAAATAGCATGCAGGTCAGTTACTGCCTAAATAGCTTTAATTTTAGGCTCTGGCAGTATAAAAATGTTAAGAAATCATCATCGTGGTGACCTGGTGGGGGTAACGCCTCCGCCCAGGAAGTGCGGGATCGAATCCCCACACTCACCAGAATCCCCCCTTCCATCCCCCCATACCCCCACCCACCCACCCTCCCACACCCCCCTCCCCCCACTTCACTAGACTTTGAGTGGTGTCCTGGACGCTAGTCATTCGAATGAGACGATGAACCTAGGTACTGTGTGTAGTATGCACTTTAAGTCACATAAAACAACACTTAAAGCAACAAGAGACTTGTCCCTGGCACAGTTCTGAAGAAAAATCCACTTTGATAGTATGACTGCTATCTTTTTTGTACTGAACTTGCTATATAATTAACAATTTATAATGACGAGTTTATAGGAATAGTTCTTATTCTGAAATTGTGTTTATCTTGAAATATCTGTTTGTTATTTGTTTTTGTTTTTCTCTGACTCCTCATTGCGTGCCAAATCAAATCGCTGTTGTTGTTTTTAATTACTTGCTTGTGTGTATCAACTTTCACATGTTTTACTTTTTTTTTTTGGTAATCTTTTTCACCCCATCTACTATACCTTGAGTGGTGATCTGGACTCTAGTCATTCGAATAAGAAGAAAAACCTATGTCCGTTATGTGGCATGCACAGTGTGCAAGGAAAAGAACCTACAACAAGAAGAGAGTTGTGCCTGGCAAAAATCTGTAGAAAAATCCACTTCGATGGAGAAGCAAATACACTTGCAGACAGACAAAAAGGGCACGCTGCAGTGTCGTGTTGCGTTGTGTCGCCTTACGTCGCGTTGCATCGCATCGTATTGTGTTGTGCTCTGTTGCGCTGCGTTGGGTTGCATCACATCGCATCGTGTCGTATCTGAACGTATCGTAGCGTACCGTATCATGTCACGTAGTATCTTATCGTATGGTATCCTATCCTATCCTATCATGTCCTATTCTTGCCCTGTCCTGTCCTGTCCTGTCCCGTTCTGTCCTGTCCTGTCCTGTCCTGTCCTGTCCTATCAAATACTGTCCCGTCTCGTCCCGTCCCGTCCCGTCCTGTCCTGTCCTGTCCTGTCCCGTCCCGTCCCGTCCCGTCCCGTCCCGTCCTGTCCTGTCCCGTCCCGTCCCGTCCCGTCCCGTCCCGTCCTGTCATATCCTGTCCTGTCCCGTCCCGTCCCGTCCCGTCCCGCCCCGTCCCGTCCCGTCCCGTCCCGTCCGTCCCGTCCTGTCCTGTCCTGTCCCGTCCCGTCCCGTCCCGTCCCGTCCCGTCCCGCCCCGTCCTGTCCGTCCTGTCCTGTCCCGTCCCGTCCCGTCCCGTCCTGTCCTGTCCTGTCCTGTCCTGTCCTGTCATGTCCTGTCCCGTCCCGTCCCGTCGCGTCCCGTCCCGTCCCGTCCCGTCCTGTCCCGTCCCGTCCCGTCCCGTTCTGTTCTGTCCTGTCCTGTCCTGTCCTGTCCTGTCCTGTCCCGTCCCGTCCCGTCCCGTTCTGTCATGTCTGTCCTGTCCTGTCCCGTCCGTCCCGTCCTCGCGTTCCTATCCTGTCCTACCCTATCCTATCAAATACTGTCCTGTCCTGTCCCGCGCTGTCCTATTCTGTCCTTTCCTGTCCTGCCCCCCACCCCCACCCTACCCTACCTACCATATCCTATCCTATCTTATCCTGTCCTGTCCTCTCCCGCCCTGTCCTATTCTGTCCTTTCCTGTCCTGCCCCCCACCCCCACCCCTACCCTACCCTACCTACCCTAACCTATCCTATCTTATCCTGTCCTGTCCTCTCCCGCCATGTCCTATTCTGTCCTGCCCTGCCCTGTCCTGTCCTGCCATACCCTATCCTATATTATGTTCTGTCCTGTCCTGTCCTAGTATGTCCTGTCCTGTCCTGTTATGTTCTGTGCTGTCCTAGTATGTCCTGTCCTGTCCTGACATACCCTATCCTATTATGTTCTGTCCTGTCCTGTCCTGTCCAGTCCTAATATGTCCTGTCCTGTCCCGTTCTTCCCAACCTTATCCTATCTTATCCTGTCCTGCCCTGTCCCGCCCTGTCCTATCTATTCCCATCGTGCTGTGCTGTATACCTCCTTGTGCCTCAGCTCCTCCTTCAGCCCCGCGATCTGCTGGTCCCTGGTCTGCAGCTTGTGGTCGGCGTCCTGCTGCAGCTGACTCCGCGTGGACTCGTGGTGTCGGGAGTCCACCTGCAGGCGGAGTCTGAGGGCGTCGATCTGCTGCACCAGGCTTCGGTTCACCACCATAACCTGCCGTCAGATCAGCAGTGTGTCGGTATTGTTTGTTTTGAATTGAAGGGGGGGTTACAATGCAATGAATGAGTTCTCTGTCTCTGTGTTTCTCTGTCTGTCTGTCTGTCTGTCTATCTCTCTCTCCTTCCATCACTCTCTTCCACCCTTTACCTGGTCAACAACGGAGAAGTCTCCCCTCCGTCTCTCTCTCTCTCTCTCTCTCTTCCCATCTCTTTCTCTATACCCTCACCCTCTCACACACACACACTCTCTCTCTCTCTCTCTCTTTCTCTCCTCTCTCTCTCCTTCTCTCTCTCCCCCTATCTCTATCCCTCTTACTCTCTCTCTCTCTCTCTCTCTCTCTCTCTCTCTCTCTCTCTCTCCCTCTTTCCTTCAGTCTCTCTCCTGCCTTCCATCCCCTCTCCCAGCCTTTACCTGGTCCACCACGGAGATGTCTACCATCTCTCTCTCTCTCTCCCCCCCCCTCTCTCTCTCTCCCCTCTCTCTTTCTCTCTTCCTCTCTCTCTCTCCCCTCTCTCTCTTTCCCCTTCTCTCTCTCCCTCTCTCTCTCTTTCCTCTCTCTCCTCTCTCTCTCTCTCTCCCTCTCTCTCTCCCCCTTCTCTCTCTCTCCCTCTCTCTCTCTCTCCTCTCTCTCTCCCCCCCCTCTCTCTCTCTCACACACTGTCTTTCTCTCCTCTCTCCTTCTCTCTCTCCCCCTCTCTCCTCTATCCCTCTCTCTCTCTCTCTCGCTCTATCTCTCCCCCTCTCTCCTTCAATCACTCTCTCCCGCTCTCCCTCTACTCTCTCCCACCCTTTATAATTATTACCTGGTCCACCATGGAGAAGTCCTTGGGGGAGCTGGGCTGACTGGACCAGGCCACGGGCACCCCACCAGCACCACCACCAGAGTCCCCCGACGCCCCACAGGCCTCCGTCTCCTCCCCGCCCCTCCCCGGCGTCGTCGCCTGTAGACTCTGACCCACGACGTTCATGCTGCCTTTGGTCGTCGTCTGTGCAGAACGGGAGGAAGGACGGAAGGAAGAAAGAAAGGAAGGAAGGAAGGAAACAGAGGGTAGGTCTGTATATGGGGGTATTCGTGTTGATTAATTGTGTGCTAACTTCAGTCATTATATTTCTAAGTGTTGGATTTGTGAACCAGCTGGGAGCTTGCTTCTGGTTGTGGTATAGCGCTGGTTTTTTTTTAAACTCATCTTTATCATCATTACTACGACTATTACTACTACTACTGCTGCTGCTGCTGCTGCTACTACTGCTATCATCATCGCTAGTAGGAGCAGCAGCAACAGCAGTCGTAGCAGCAGGAGCTGTAGTAGTAGAGGTATTTGGTCAGGAAGGATGCAGCAGAATGAAAACAAAACAACAGACATCAAAGGCAGGTGCCAGCATGGTGCATCAGATACGGATCGAGTATCTCTGGCCCCCATATCACTACAGCCATGGACATCACACACACACACACACACACACACACACACACACACACACACACACACACACACACACACACACACACACACACACACACACACACACACACACACACACACACACACACACACACACACACACACACACACGAGATTTGACCCCCAGTGGCTCCGTCACTGTTATTGTACTGCTCTGGAAATCTGCGGAGACAGAAGAGAGTGGCTGAGACATCAGTGCAAACAGGTACCAGAGCATGAAAGGATAGGAGAAAGAAGGGAAAGATTTCACCAGATTTTATTCATTTGTTCAACCATCCCCTTGGGGTATAAGGGAGGGGAGAAGGGGACAGCAATAGCCGAATAGCTAAAGTGTTGGACTTTCAATCTGAGGGTCCCACGTTCGAATCTCGATGGCGCCTGGTGGGTAAAGGGTGGAGATTTTTCCGATATCCCAGGTCAACATATGTGCAGACCT
>NC_134878.1:48639003-48721503 GCF_041734735.1 Babylonia areolata
GGAAAAAAAATCGAGTGGGTGGTGGGGACGGGGAAATTGCGGTGTACGCATGTGAGTAAGTGAAAGTGTGTGTGTGTGTGTGTGTGTGTGTGTGTGTGTTACATATAGAAAATGGTTGATTTACGTTTTGTTTTTAAAAAAGCATAACAATATAACATATTTCTAATGAAAAACTAACAACTTTAACAGTGAACCAACTGAACTATTTACAAGAAGTTGAAAAAGTCATACATTAGCAATGAACTCTGTGTGTGTGTGTGTGTGTGTGTGTGTGTGTGTCCGTGTGTGTGTGTATGTGTGTGTGTGTGTGTGTGTGTGTGTGTTCTGCCTGTTAAGGTTAATTCGGTGCGTAGATATACGCAGCATGGTACTGTGTCATGGACAGGGGGCCTGCTGTTCACATACTGTCGACGGGCAGAGCTGTCTCTCATTCACCAAACAAAAGACCCCCTGGACGTAACCAGATAGTGATTATTTGCGGTTCTGTGAATCCTAGCTCGAGCTTTGGTGGAGGAAAATGGTTATCGGTGTGTGTGTGTGTGTGTGTGTGTGTGTGTGTGTGTCTGTGTCTGTGTCTGTGTGTGTCTGTGTCTGTGTGTGTGTCTGTGTATGTCTCTGTGTGTGTCTGTGTGTGTGTATGTCTGTGTGTGTCTGTGTCTGTGTCTGTGCCTATGTCTGTCTGTCTGTGCGTGTGTGAAAGATAGAGGAAGAGAATGGATGCGCGCGCGCGCGCGCGAGTGTGTGTGTGTGTGTGTGTCTGTGTGTGTGTGTGTGTTGGTGCTTGCATGTTAGTGGGAGAGAGAAAAAGAGGAATAGAGAGGCAGTCATAGCTTTCAGTCATAATTCACTGGGTTTTCACACACATACATCTGTATTCGTAAACCCTGGTAAAAAAAAAACAACACAACAACTTAGAGCGAAACGAAAGTGTACTCATATATACTATCATATATATAGCCTAACACACATACACACACAGACATATATATATATATATATATAATATATATATGTGTGTGTGTGTGTGTGTGTGTGTGTGTGTGTGTGTGTGTGTGTGTGTGTGTAATACGTCCTCCCAGGAAGCGAGAGAATCTGAGCGCAAGGGATCGAATCATCCTACACTTGCCAATATTTTCTCACCCTCCGCTGGACCTTGAGTGGTTGTCATGCGCATGAGCACGTGTGTAGCATGCTCTAAGCGCACGTAAAATAACCCACGGCAACAACAAAAAAAGGGGGTTGTCACTGGCAAAATTCTGTAAAAAGAAAGGTCCAATTTGACAGGAAAACAAATATATATATACATACTTGCAAGCAGGTAAAAAAAAAAAAGAAAGAAAGAAAAGGGTGGCGCCTAACGGAAGAGACCCGCTCTCCCCTGGGGAGACAGAGCAGCCCGAATTTCACACAGAGAAATCTGTTATGGCAAAGAGTAATACAGCAGAATACAATACAGTCAGTGCAATACCATACCATTCCATACAATACGATACAACACAACACAATACAATAGAGAGAGAGGGAAGAAAGAAACAGAGACAGACAGAGACAGCGACGAGAAAAAAATATATATACACACACACATATATATATATACTCACATTAGTTCTCTGATGACTAGGGCGACAACCCGGACACAGTGTGTTGTACCGTCACTGAGGGACTGTGATTCCTACGTATCTGGTCTCATACACCCTTCAATAGCTGTTGTTATCTCCGCGATCACCACACACGACTTCCATGGAACCATGAAATCCGCCCGCTCCCCCAAAAATAATATGTAGCTCCTCCCCCAGCGAAACGTACAACCAACTATTTCTTCTGACGTTTATGTATCACCACGTCCAAGTGCAGGCTGCTCCTATACACGGGTGGCAAGAACAAACCCTCTAATTAGCCAGCAGGAAACAAGCACAACTCACACGCACACGCACAAAAACCGTTACAAATCAACTGATCACACGCCCCAGAAAGCTCTGTACTCCAAATGGCGTTTTCCTGGGAGGTACATGGGTGCCTCTGTTGTTTTCACAAGTTCGTCTGTTCCGCAACTGTACAACTGTCCGTGGCCACTCGATTTGTTGTGTAGCTTTTTAGTGTGTGTGTGTGTGTGTGTGGTGTGTGTGTGTGTGTGTGTGTGTGTGTGTGTGGTGTGTGTGTGTGTGTGTGTGGTGTGTGTGTGTGTGTGTGGTGTGTGTGTGTGTGTGTGTGTGTGTGTGTGTGTGTGTGTGTGTGTGTGTGTGTGCAGAGTATGCGTCACAGCCTTTCTACTGTTAACGCGTACGTGCGTAGCACGAAACCATGCAGACCACAGCTGCTGTGGGTATTGGCTGTGAGTATTGATCCACGGATCGATCAAGTCTGTAGTGTCAATACAGGCACCTTGGCACCCGATCAGCTCGCCCCCACCTCGTCCCCCACCCCCTTAACTCCCTTCCTCCCACCACCTTTAAGGTACAGTTGTTGGACCACCCCTCCTTCCCTTATACACCCTTCCCCCACCGCTCCTCTCCCCCTTCTCCCTCTCCCCGCCCACTCCGATCGACCTTTTAGTCCTGCACCCCCTCCCGTTTGCATTTTGCCCGAACATGTTCCCGGCAAGCGCCTGTAAGTTATTCTTCTTTCGTTTCACCACAGGCACCTGCACTGATTTCTTGAATTTGTTTCTTCGTTTCTTTCTTTGGTTATTTGCGAATGTCTTTCTTTGTTCAACGATCTGTTTAGTTTACTTTTTTTTTCTTCTTTTCTATCGTTTATTTGTTTCTTCATTTGTCCAGCATGTATATGAACACATAATGACTGGCGTCGTAATATACAGCGCGGAACAAAACCCTCTCTCTCACACACACACACACACACACACACACACACACACACACACACACACACACACAAACAAACAAACACACCGGCAGACACACACACACACACACACACACACACACACACTTCCCATTTTTAAAACTCTGCTTTAATGGTTGCTGTGTCACATGTATTGCGGCGGTGAACAGCTGCATAACATAAGCAACAAAAACGAGTGCAATAATAACAACACTACTACTAGCCTTCCTGCATTACTGTGTTCACCTTGTTACCTAAGAGCTGAAAAAGCTGCCTTTAATAGAATATTAACCATTCTGCATGTTGTATAATAAAAGGAAATAAAATGAAATAAGATAAAAACAGATAATTCTGGGAAAATAATTGATGGACAACAAACAAAAATGATACATATTAATAACGCTCATCGAAATCCGTGCGCATTTGGAAAACATGGAATGTTGTTTCAAGGAAGCAGCACACGAGAATTGAAACGTACTCATTTTGCACCTACACTGGTTAGCTGCTCTCTCTCTCTCTCTCTCTCTCTCTCTCTCTCTCTCTCCATAATTTTACTTACTATCAGTATCAGTAGCTCAAGGAGGCGTCACTGAGTTCGGACAAATCCATATACGCAACACCACATCTGCCGAACAGATGCCTGACCAGCAGCGTAACCCAACGCGCTTAGTCAGGCCTTTAGAAGAAGGGGGAAAAAATTAAACAAATTAAGAAGAAAATGAATATTAAAGAAAAATACTTAAAGACCGAAATTAAGAGACATACTGGGAGCTTGCAAAGTTGCGAGTAAGATATATATATATATATATATATATATATATAGAGAGAGAGAGAGAGAGAGAGAGAGAGAGAGAGAGAGATAAAATACCACTTCTATTAATCATTCAGAAAACGTGCATGCACTTTGCGCACGTACGTTAAAGAAGCAACGGAATCAAAACAGCTGTCTCCTTGGCAAAAGTCTGAAAAAAAAAAAAAAAATCAACCAATATATATTTTATGTACGTGCGCGTGTGATTCATTCAAACTTAACAGTATGACAGAAAATGAATGACGGGAACTCTAAAGGCAGCCAGCTGTCAGTCTAGCTACCCGGGTAGGCAGCCTGTTGTGCAAAGGACTCTGTGTTTGTGAAGCGCTTGTGGTCTCTGGCTTATTAATTAAAATAGGCCCTATATGAAATACCAATGATGAAAGTCCACTCAATGAAGCTCACGGCCTACGTAGTGAAGCAGACGGCCAGACCAATGAAGTTGCAGACCCCCAACTGGTGGTCGTACTCCAGGCCGGAGCCACATGTGAACTCGGTGCCACCAGACCCAAAGCATGTGATGAACTTGCTGCAGTCCGAGCACTTGGGGTACTGGCCCAGGGGTTTGTTGGCCACTGAGCACTGGTTCGTATCCGTCAAACACTCGCTTTGGAACACTGCAGGGGGTGGGAGTGGGGTGGGGTTGAACAGGTCAAATCAAATTAGTTTGGAAAAAAAAAATATATATATATATATTAGTCTGCATGGAAATCAATTGATGCAATCACGGGGCTACATATTGTCACAAATCTAACCTCAATCCACAATAACTCTCGATAGATTCGCGGCGCGCGCGCGAGCGCACACACACACACACACGCACACACACACACACACACATCTCTCTCTCTCTCTCTCTCTCTCTCTCTCTCTCTCTCTCTCTCTCTTTCTCTCTCTCTCTCTCTCCATTATATATATAGATATAGACCGATACAATCAAAATTCTGCAGAAAAATACACTTAAAAAATAAAACAAACACCCTCACCCTCCAACACACACACACACACGCGCGCGCACGCACGCCCGCACGCACACACGCACACACACACACACACACACACGCACGCACGCACGCACGCACGCACACACACACACACACACACACACACACACACACACACACACACACACGGGTGTTGTTGTTTTGTGGCGACCCGCTTTCCCCAGCGAAATCTGTTGTGACAATACAATACAATACAATCCAATACAATACAATACAATACAATACAATACACTCACCTGGAACTGTGGGTACAGTTGGACTTGTCGGACTGGTCGGACTTGTTGGACTTGTCGGACTTGTAGGACTGGTTGGACTTGTCGGACTGGTAGGACTTGTTGGACTAGTTGGGCTTGTTGGACTGGTTGGGCTGGTTGGACTTGTCGGACTAGTAGGACTTGTGGGACTGGTTGGGCTGGTTGGACTTGTCGGACTAGTAGGACTTGTGGGACTGGTTGGGCTGGTTGGACTTGTCGGACTAGTAGGACTTGTGGGACTGGTTGGGCTGGTTGGACTTGTTGGACTGGTAGGGCTGGTTGGACTTGTCGGACTGGTAGGACTTGTAGGACTTGTCGGACTGGTTGGGCTAGTTGGACTGGTTGGGCTGGTTGGACTTGTCGGACTGGTTGGACTTGTCGGACTTGTCGGACTGGTTGGACTTGTCGGACTGGTAGGACTTGTTGGACTGGTTGGGCTGGTTGGACTTGTCGGACTGGTAGGACTTGTTGGACTGGTTGGACTTGTCGGACTGGTTGGGCTAGTTGGACTGGTAGGGCTGGTTGGACTGGTAGGACTGGTTGGACTTGTCGGACTGGTAGGACTTGTTGGACTGGTTGGGCTGGTTGGACTTGTCGGACTGGTAGGACTTGTTGGACTTGTCGGACTGGTAGGACTTGTCGGACTGGTAGGGCTGGTTGGACTGGTTGGACTTGTCGGACTGGTAGGGCTGGTTGGACTGGTAGGACTGGTTGGACTTGTCGGACTGGTAGGACTTGTTGGACTGGTTGGGCTGGTTGGACTTGTCGGACTGGTAGGACTTGTTGGACTTGTCGGACTGGTAGGACTTGTCGGACTGGTAGGGCTGGTTGGACTGGTAGGACTGGTAGGACTTGTTGGACTGGTTGGGCTGGTTGGACTTGTCGGACTGGTAGGACTTGTTGGACTTGTCGGACTGGTTGGACTTGTGGGACTGGTGGGACTTGTGGGACTGGTTGGGCTGGTTGGACTTGTAGGACTTGTCGGACTGGTAGGACTGGTTGGGCTGGTTGGACTTGTCGGACTTGTTGGACTGGTTGGGCTTGTCGGACTGGTTGGACTGGCTGGGCTGGTAGGACTGGTTGGGCTGGTTGGACTTGTCGGACTGGTTGGACTGGTTGTTGTCCTACAATTGAGTGAGCATGCAGTCCATTTTACTACCCACACGTACGAATGATGGAAGAGGGGAGCATATTGGTTTGGCTTTGGGTGTAACCGCTGCTTCAATGGAGGCATGAGTTCGTGCACTGTGACCGTGGTGGTGGTGGTGGTGGTGATTCAGTTGGAAGGTGGACAGTTTCGTGTTGGGCTTTGTAAATGATATGAACCATACCAATATCCATGATGACTGCTTACAACAAGGAATTCTTTTTTCTGTTTTTGATGGTGGTGGTGGTGTTGGTGTGTGTGTTTTTGTTTTTGTTTTTATTTTTATTTGTTGTTTGTTGTTGTTGTATTGTATAGTATTGTATTGTATTGTCACAATTGTCCTATTGATCAAGAGACATTGTATTGTATTGTGTTGTATTGTATTGTATTGTATGATGAAGGATGAAAGGTCATTTTGGATGACTGATGACTTGCGCGATGAGTTTGTTTAAAGTGAAGAGGAGTTGCGCAACGTCGACCTCACTCTCTCGTCCGGGTCCACCAATTTCCAGTGGCAAGACTAAGTCGAGACGACTGGAGGATGAGCACGGATGCAGTGGATGACCAAGATATCCTTTCGGTGTCTCATCTTGCTCTCTGCACTCCACAGTGCGTTGCTGTAACCGCCTTCCTCTCCGTTGAACCGATAGGTTTCTTCCGCAGATTCTGCCGGATCCAGACTTCGCATACATGGGTAGACACACCCCGGGGGCCAACTGCGTGTGGCATGCACACAGCCCAGTGGAGCTAGATGGCCGTCGGTGGCTCTCCTGAGCCGACGCCCTTTTATGGATCTCCATAAGGGTGTCTAGCCACCCGCCTCACCAGTCCCAGAAGGGAGTGGTGGGAGTGCCGGTTTAGTCGTCGGCAACCCGACCCTGAACAGGTTGTACTGGATTACAGGTTACCAGTAGCAGATCTAATGACCTGACCTGACATCACCCCCAAGTCCTGTGGCGACAGGCGAGCGACGAAACGACAGGTGTGGGTACACTGGCAGTCGCAGCCGCAGACCTGCACGCAGGCGGCTCAGGCCATAGGGTCGTTCTTCGTCGACAGGAGCAGCGATGGAGCTCGGCAGCCGTCTGAGCGTCTGAGCAGCCCTCTTTAGGAATGCACTGCTCACCTCCCTGGCATGAGGAAGGGGCTAGAAAAGGTGCCCTAAAAATTGCCTGCTCCATATCACCCTGGCCAGCATACCGCGGCTGGCGGGGACCCTACATCAGCGGTCGAAACAAAGAGAAAGAAAAGAAAAAAACAAGGATCGTTCCTCTCACCATTGGTGCTTGGAACATAAGGACTCTCCTGGACAGAGATAACGCGGACAGACCCCAAAGGAGAACAGCACTAGTTGCATCCGAACTCGCCAGATACAACATCGACATCGCAGCCTTGAGTGAGACTCGGCTTGCAGGCGAAGGCGAGCTCTGTGAACGGGGATCTGGTTACACCTTCTTCTGGAGTGGACGAGGAAGCAAAGAGCGACGTGAGGCTGGCGTTGGTTTTGCAGTAAAAACAGCACTTGTCAGCAAGCTAGCTGGAATCCCAAAGGGAGTCAACGATAGGCTTATGACCATGAAACTCCCACTGGCATCTGGCCAGAAGCACCTCACCATTGTCAGTGCCTACGCCCCAACCATGACCAACCCGGATGAAGTGAAGGCGAAGTTCTACGAGGACCTTCACTCTGTCATTGCTGCCATCCCTAAAGCAGACAAGCTCATCATTCTTGGGGACTTCAATGCTAGAGTTGGCTCTGACTACATCTCCTGGGATGGAGTGATTGGAAAGCACGGTGTGGGCCACTGCAACCCAAATGGATTGCTTTTGCTTCAGACCTGTGCAGAGCACGAACTGCTGATAACCAACACAGTTTTCTGCCTCCCTACCCGTAACAGGACGTCATGGATGCACCCTCGCTCAAAGCATTGGCATCTCATCGATTATGTCATCGTCAAGAAAAGGGATAGGCAAGATGTACGTGTAACAAAGACCATGTGCGGCGCCGAGTGTTGGACAGACCATCGCCTTGTAGTCTCGAAGCTGAATATTCGAATCCAACCCAAGAGACGCCCCCAAGGCCAGAAGGCTCCAAAACGGCTCAACATCGCTAAGCTGAAAAGCATCACCATCAAACAGTCCTTTGTGGAGCTGCTGGAAGATCGTCTGGAATCCGCCTCTCTGGACAACCAGAATGTGGAGTCTGACTGGAGGACCCTGCGTGAGCTGATCTATAGTACAGCTTCAGAGACCCTTGGACCCATGACCAGAAAGCACAAAGACTGGTTTGATGAAAACTGTGATCAAATCAAGCAGCTTCTGGATGAGAAACGCTGTCTGCATCAAGCCCACCTGAGCAACCCAAAGTCCACATCAAAAAAGGATGCATACAATGCCATCCGCAGGATTGTTCAGCAAAAGTTACGCCAGATGCAGGATAAGTGGCTGAGTGACAAAGCTGATGAGATCCAGGGATATGCTGACAGGCACGATATGAAGAGGTTCTATGATGCCTTAAAAGAAGTCTACGGCCCCACATCCTCAGGATCATCCCCCCTCCTCAGTGCAGATGGGAATACCTTGATCACCGAGAAAGAGAACATTCTCGAACGATGGGCTGAGCACTTCAACAGTGTCTTAAATCGCCCTTCCTCCATAAATGATGAAGCCATAGACCGTCTCCCACAAGTCCCCACCAACGAAGCACTGGACGATCCGCCAACACTTCTTGAGACCCAGAAAGCAATCCGTCTGCTATCCAGTGGCAAAGCACCTGGCTCAGACTCCATACCAGCAGAGGTCTACAAGGATGGAGGCACTGTGCTGACTGAGAAGCTTCATCAGCTGTACTCACTCATGTGGAAAGAAGAGACGATCCCCCAGGATTTCAAAGATGCATCTATCATTCACTTGTACAAGCGAAAGGGGAACCGGCAAGCCTGTGATAACCATCGGGGCATTTCCTTGCTCTCCATCGCAGGCAAGATACTTGCCAGGATCCTACTTAACCGCCTCACAGCACACCTTGACCAAGGTCATTTGCCTGAGAGCCAATGTGGATTCCGGAAAGAGCGCGGAACCACTGACATGGTGTTTGCTGCAAGGCAGCTGCAAGAGAAATGTCAGGAGCAAAATGCTGATCTGTTCTCCACCTATGTCGACCTCACTAAGGCCTTCGACACCGTGAGTAGAGAGGGACTGTGGAAGATCATGGCCAAGTACGGATGCCCTCGGAAATTTATTTCCTTGGTCAGCCAATTCCATGAAGGCATGCAGGCTCGAGTCCAGGACAATGGTGAAACATCTGCTCCTTTTGCTGTCACAAATGGTGTCAAGCAAGGCTGCGTCCTGGCTCCAACGCTGTTCAGCCTCATGTTCTCTGCAATGCTTACTGATGCCTTCAGAGATGGCGATGTTGGAATCGGCCTAAAGTACCGAACAGATGGCAAGCTGTTTAACCTCAGAAGGCTTCAAGCAAAAACGAAGGTCATGACAGACATCATCAGAGACTTTTTGTTTGCTGATGATTGTGCCCTCAACGCTGGATCTGAAGCTGACATGCAACTCAGCGTCGACAAGTTTGCCACTGCCAGCAGGAACTTCGGCCTTACCATCAGCACGAGGAAAACTGAAGTTTTCCATCAGCCAGCCCCAGGGAAACCCTACGTTGAGCCCAACATCACAGTCAACGGTCAGAGACTCAGTGCGGTGGAGCGGTTCACATACCTTGGCAGCACACTGTCACGAAATGCGACCATCGACGATGAAGTGAACGTCAGGATTGCAAGAGCAAGCGCAACTTTTGGTAGACTCAATGCAAATGTCTGGAACAGAAGAGGCATTAGTCTTGAGACCAAGCTAAAGGTCTACAGAGCAGTAGTTCTCCCCACACTACTGTACGCCTGCGAAACTTGGACAGTGTACCAACGACATGCCAAGAAGCTGAACCACTTCCACACAACATGCCTAAGGAAGCTACTGAACATCAAGTGGCAAGACAAGACCCCAGACACAGAGGTGCTCGCAAAAGCCACCCTTCCCAGCATCTTCACCATCCTGATGCAGTCCCAGCTTCGCTGGGCTGGACACGTGGCGCGCATGCCAGACCATCGGCTGCCCAAAAGGCTCTTCTATGGCGAGCTGCAACAAGGGAAGAGATCACACGGAGGTCAGAAGAAGCGCTTCAGAGATACTCTGAAAGTCTCTCTGAAAGCGTTTGATATCAACCCTGACTCCTGGGAGGAATCTGCAGTGGACCGTGACAAATGGCGCGCTGCTGTGCACAAAGGCGCCAGGTTGTGCGAGGCCAACAGGACTGCTGCAGCTGTTGAGAAGAGGCAGGCCAGAAAGTCACGGGCAAACAAGCTCCCTGACAATGATATGCCTGTCTTTGTCTGCCCCAACTGTCAGCGAACATTTCGTGCGCAGATTGGACTATTCAGCCATCTGCGCACTCACAGATAGATTCATGAGCATCCTTCCCCCCACCCCACCACCACCCTCCCCCCATCCCCCATCCCCCATCTGGATGACAACGATGGTCATCATCGATCTCGATGGACACACCACCACCATTGTATTGTATCGTATTGTATTGTATTGTCACAGTTTTCTTATTGATCAAGAGACATTGTATTGTATTGTATTGTATTGTCACAATTTTCCTATTGATCAAGAGACATTGTATTGTATTGTATTGTATTGTATTGTCACAGTTTTCTTATTGATCAAGAGACATTGTATTGTATTGTCACAATTTTCCTATTGATCAAGAGACATTGTATTGTATTGTCAGTTTTCCTATTGATCATGACGCATTGTATTGTATTGTATTGTATTGTATTGTATTGTATTGTATTGCATTGTATTGTATTGTCACAGTTTTCCTATTGATCAAGAGACATTGTATTGTATTGTATTGTATTGTCACAGTTTTCCTATTGATCATGACGCATTCCATTGTATTGTATTGTATTGTCACAGTTTTCCTATTGATCATGAGACATCGTTTTGACACAGTTTTCCCATTGATCATGACACATTGAATTGTATTGTATTGTATTGTTTTGTCACACTTTTCCTATTGATCATCACACGTTGTATTGTATTGTATTGTCACAGTTTTCCTATTGATCATGAGACATCGTTTTGACACAGTTTTCCCATTGATCATGACACATTGAATTGTATTGTATTGTATTGTTTTGTCACACTTTTCCTATTGATCATCACACGTTGTATTGTATTGTATTGTCACAGTTTTCCTATTGATCATGACGCATTGTATTGTATTGTATTGTATTGTCACAGTTTCCCTTTTGAGCATGACGCATTGTATTGTATTGTATTGTATTGTCGAAGTTTTCCTGTTGATAATGACAAATTGTATTGTATCGTCAGTTTTTCTATTGATCATGATGCGTTGTATTGTATTGTATTTATTGTATTGCATTGTCATAGTTTTCCTATCGATTGTGAGACATTGTATTGCATTGGATTGTCACAATTTTTCCTGTTGATAAATACGCATTGTATGGTATGGTATTGTACTGTATTGTGTTGCATTACTTTCTTCTCACAACGGATTCCCAGCACTTCATTTGCGAAATTCGAGCTGCTCAGTCTTCCTATCAAGGGAGAACGCGTCGCCAGTGTGCAACCCCACCCCCACTCCCACCCCCACCCCGCACCAGTTTTTTTTTGTTTTTTGTTTTTTCCCTGTCTGCATGCGTATTTGTTGTGGTGACTATTAAAATGGAATTCTCCTGCAGAATCTGGCCAGGGACAAAGTTCTTACTTGTTGCTGCAGTTTGTGTTGTTGTTTTTTGTTTTTGTTTTTGTTTGTGTGTGTGTGTGTGTGTGTGTGTGTTTTCATATTAGTGTGCTTTGTACTTGCTGCACATGGGATCTGTATTTTGTCTCCTCCTTTTTGTAGACTCTCTATCTCTCTCTCTCTTCAGAAAAGACGAACAAACCTCCCTCTTGTTCTCTCCCCCCCACCCCCCGGCCCCCCCCCCCCCCCCCCCCCCCCCCCCCCCCCCCCCCGATCCCCAAACCCCATACTGTCTCCATCAGAATCACTCTTCCCCCTCCCCTCCCCACCCCTCCTCTCCCTTTCCCCGCCTCCTCCCTTCCACCCCCGGGAACCGGGCCTACTCCCACCCCTTACGCCCTCGCACCCACCCAGCAAATAAAGAAGAAGAAGAAAAGAAAAGAAAAAAAAATATATATATATATATATATCTCTGTGTGTGTGTGTGTGTAAACTTCAACCCTTTCCCATTCTTTCCCCACATCAGTACTTTTCTTATATGCCTCTCTTTTTGTAATACAGCCCATTGATCTCAACGATTTGATTGTTTATAATTGTAACCCTCCCTCCCTCCCTCCCCCCCCCTATTTGTTTATTTATTTATTTATTTATTTATTTTTATTCGTTTATTCATTTATTTATTTATTTTTCTTGTTATTTTTTTTTAATTCATTCATTTATTTTTTTGTTATTTTTTTTATTTCTTAAATTCTATCATTATTATTGTTGTTGTTGTTGTTTTTATTATTAATATCATCATCATCATTCTTAATCTTCTTTTGATTATCTCCCCCCATACACCTTTATTTTCTTTCTTTCTTTATTTATTCTAAATCTCTGTTTATTTTCTTTATTTATTTATCATTGATTTTTATTTCATTTTTCTTCTTATTGTTATTATTTATCGTTTTGTTTCTCTACTGTTGATTGAGTTATTCAGTAAGTTAGGTTTTAAGGAACTTATTTCTTTGACAGTAGAAGAAAATAGACAATTGCAATTCATTAGGCTCTGGGCGAAACCTGGCATAGTGAAATTGCATCACAACATGTACGTCATGGCGTGCTTGCGTCATAATAGCTACGTAAGAGTGACCATGGTAACATGTAAACAACTTATCCCATCCCTTGAGGAAGGAACGTGATCGTTCCGAAAATTTGGAATATTTGACAGATTGATGTGTTTGTCTTTCTTTTTTCTGTTTTCTCTTTATATATATAACAAAGTTGAAAAACAACACCTATTTTGTTAAACAAAAAAATAAAATCTGAATTTTCGCTGCCACCCGGCAGCTTGGTCACAGACTACACTTATAACACTGAGGTGACGTAATGCTATTTTTTACGTCATCCTTCTGGCCTTACATGACGTCTTCCACTACGTAAAGTTATGTAGTAGTAGTAGTAGTAGTGTAGGGACTGGCATTTGACTGCCTAGGCCTCACGGCCTTTTTATGTCCCCTTCAATATCGGTCTCCTTTTATTTGTGGGATACATATATGTTTTCTTGTACATGTTCTGTAAATCGATTACTCATCAAAGTCAGTAAATTTCTCTTTTAAATTGATGTTCATGTCAAGGAGATTTTTGAACACATTAGTATTTTGTGCAAATTTAGTTTCCAAAGGTAGTACATTCCATATATGTGCAATACTATTAGCTAATGTTCCTTCAATTGTCTATGTACACATCACTCTTTTTCACTCTCACTCTCTCTGTATCTCAGTGGTATATGTATATAACTACATATAACCTCACCCACAGGTGGCCAGCCCGATGAAGTCGCAGACCCCCACGAGGAAGTCGTAATGGAGGCCGGAGGGACAGGTGATGATGGCGCTGGTGGCCCCGTTGCACTTGGCGAACATGGTGCAGTCCGTGCAGTGCGGGTACTGGCCGATCGCCAGGCTCCGGGTGACGCAGTCGGAGGCTTGGTCCACGCACTCACTTTTCGCTAAACAAGAGGCACGTAAGGCGATATACGTGGTAGTAGTAGTAGTAGTAGTAGTAGTAGTAGGGCTAGTAGTAGTGTTATAAAACACACACACACACACACACACACACACACACACACACACACACACAGGCTCATACAAAGGCCGGCGCGCGAGCACGCACGCACGCACACACACACACACACACACACACACACACATGCAAACGCGCGCACGAACACAAACAAAAACTACAACAAGAACTTATGTACACGGGCGGATAAGGAGCAGGCGAATTGACTGATTAAACGGAACTTACCTGGATGTTGAAGTTTATTCGGAGTTCTACCCAATGAGAGGGCGCCCCGAAAGACTTATAGTATGAGTGTGCGAGCTAGCTGTCTGGGCAAATCAGTTCGAGTCTAACTCGTCTGGGTGTCGGTCGCTCACATCACAGCTTGCGTCAATCAGTTGATGCGAGTTTTTGTTCGCGTAGCCATAGACACTAATATATCACTAATTCTAGTGTCTATGGCGTAACTGATTTCAATTTTACGCCTCTTGATGGGATACCTGCATGATGTATGATACAGTAAAAAGACTATTGCAGTTCTTTTTTTTCTTTTTTTTTTTGTGTGCATGGATGTGTCTGTTACCTGTGTTCTTTCCTTGATACTATGGATATATACTTCTGTGTTTGCAACAGACATTCCGCGATAGCGAGCTTTTTCAACAGCTTTTGGTTTTTAATAATTGTTTGTCACACTTCTGGCCATGAGAGAGCCCCTTACAAAGAGTCGCAAGGCAAAAGGAAGCCAGGGTTACGCAAGCGCGGTATAAGGGGTCGCCAGAGGAAAGCGTTTAGCGCGGTACAGTACTTGTGACTGATTGCTGCCGCGCTGATGCTGTCCTATACCTCCGTTAGTAGGACACTGCGGCAGGTGACAGATACCGTACAGAAAATAAGAGAACTCTTTGGGGTCAAAAGGAAACAAACATTTTTAATTTCATCTATTATATACTAAATTGGTAGAAAACGCAAATTTACTTTTATGAATGTTTTACAGTTTCTTACCAGTCAAGACATTTCATAAAGAATGAAATCGGTATTATACCGACTGCAAAGATGAGTTTACGAAGGCAGCACGGGATCATTTAGTTCGTAAGAACAATTATGTTGACATTTTACGCAATGCACAACTTGGAAATACTTCATGCTCTTCTTATTAGCGTGTTATATATGAATATCTAAATACGTGTTAACTAGGTTTGTTTCAATGAACATTGTCGGAGCACTGTCCAGACAATAAAATTAATTCAGAGAGCATGGAAGGCTGATGATGGCAAAATCGACCAACATCATGTCTTGATGTAAAAAGAACAGTATGAAATACATATTTTTCTTTGGAAAAGAACCGGTATTTGCAAATGTGACTCACGAACCCTGGCGCAGTACACACGTCAGTTTAGCATGGAAAAGAAAATGTATTTGGCTGGTGTATGCAGGTGGCAAAATGAAGTGCATCAGATAGTTATGAAGAGCAAAGACTGCCTGGAAATGAAAATGGGTCAGTCTCCAGAACTTTGTTGGAAATAGCGGTCTCTCAGTCTGATTCAGTATAAACATGTCTTTACAATGATTATTCAAGTGTTTCACATATTATCAGGATTGCAATTCATTAGAGAAATGTCTGCAATAATTTTGCGAGAATATGGTTTGTTCTTGTGTCTTAAATGTGTTGAAAATTATTAAAGACATCCAAAATTTCGGCGCCATTTTGTGACAAGGCAATGTGTCTGAACATGAAGTGGTCAGAAACAAATAAGTACAAACCTGATTAAAATCCAGTACATACAGACCTGATCTATATTCATTTGTTGTGATAATAAAACATTGATCATCAATAAAAATGGTACATTAAGTTACGCAAAAACCCCGCGTGACAGACGTAAACAACCCGTTCCTCTTGACGTGTTTTTTTTTTTTTTTTTTAATTCATTCAAAGGCAAGCACATTCATGAATACACTACACGTTCTTTACTTGCAACAGGTGATTAACACATCTATCTTCTGCAGCACATACATTCATTTTCTGGGGAAAAAGTCTATTCAACTATTTAAATGCAATCGACGTCGCATATTAATTTTCAGTTCCGCTTTTCTGTTTTCACATAAATCATACGGATTCATCGCGGAAAAGCGTAAATCGGTTTGACAAACACCCTTCAGTCGTGTGTGTTTGAACACAGATTCAGAGAATGTGTTGTTTCCGACAGCGTGTGGTATGTTCATTCGCACCCCGTGTTTGCATTTTTTTCTTTTTTTAAACTGTGTATGTTAATTTCGTCGTTGTTGTGATTTGTTTGTGCATTTTTCTCTGATCCGATTAAGTTCAGACACAATCACTGTTTCTGACACATGGCGAGATACGGTAATATTCGGATACTGGCGTAAGATTTCGAACCAAGTCAACGCATGTAGTTCGGCAAGACTGCTTTCAGTTGAAGACTTATTGCATCAAAAGTTCCAAACAACAAAGTTCAAAGTAGAAAATCACCCCCTTAAATTACCTTGATTCTGGCTTTTGCTGTCTGGTGAAGTTTTATCACGAAATGATGTAGTTTATCAGTTGACAAGACAGACGAAGTGTGGAACGAAAAAAATTCGTTGTATCAGACACACGTCAGTCCCTACGCGCTTATTGTTTTGCAGAATTTGATTAGAACAGTCACATTTTACATCACACAAGTTCTGAAAAACCAAACTACACATCGATTGTGAATGAATTTCTTAAAATTAATTAAGTTTGAAGCATTTCACGTTTAGTAGTGCTTGAGATGAAGTCAGGTGTCATATTCGAACACGGAACACATGTTCTGCTTCACGCAGATAATAAAATTCCTTATTTTTAGTTGTTTGTTGTTGTTATTGTTGTTGTTGTTGTTGTTGTTTTGTTTGGTTTGTTTTTTTCTCATAGTCTTACTTTCATTACATTTTGTTTTTCTGCAGTCCTACATATTTGCTCACTGTGAGGATAACGCTAATCAGTTTTCTGTTGATTGATCGAATAGAAAGATACAAAGAATCCGGTGTTTTGATCACAATTCTTCAGATAAAGAGGAAAACTTTTGTCAAGTGATATAAATCATACAATTCCCATTTCATGATAAGATGAACAGTAGTACTTTAAACAGTTAAACACTGGGGAGAATTGATGTGAAAATGGAGTGCCTGCAGTGTTTCGGAAAAAAAAATCATCCAGAGCGGGGAAGTTAGTTTAGGTATTTTGGGTTTCATGTTACATATGTCATAAGGTTTTAGGTAATCATTAATGAAATACATAATTTTGCACAGGCTTTGTTTGAACGCATTGCATTGGCTAAGGATCGCATGGTAGATTTATTACTATCATTATTATAAATCCAGTAATTCAAACACCTGTTTCGGGAAAGTTAGTTCAGGTAACTTGGATTCAATGTTACACGTGTTACAACAAAGTTTTGCATAATCATTAATAAAATTTATGATCCATTGTTATCATTATGATTATTATTTATATCCCACGCTAAATCGACGTCCACTGCGCCAGGGTTCGTGAGTCACATTTGCAAATACCGGCTCATTTCCAAAGAAAAATATGCATTTCATACCGTTCTTTCCACATCAAAACATGATGTTCAATTTTGCCATCATCTGCCCTCCATACTTTCCGAATTTATTATCTGGACAGAGCGCCGATAATGTTCATTGAAACCGAACCGGGTTAAAGCATATTTAGATATTATATTCTATACGTTAATAAGCAGAGCATGGAGTATATCCATGTTGTGCATTACGTAAAATATCAACAAAATTGTACTTACGAACTAAATGATCCCGTGCTGCCTTCGTAAATTCACCTTTGCAGTCGGTATAATACCGATTTCATTCTTTTATGATATGTCATGAATGGTAAGAAACGAAAATATTCAAAAATGCGGATTTGCGTCTTCTATCAGTTTCATATGAAATACATGAAATTGAAAATGTTTGTTTCCTTTTGACCCCAAAGAGCTCTGTTCCTAACTTTCTGTTCAGAATCAGTTGTCTGCCGCAGTGACCTGCTCACAGATCAGCATCAGCGCGGCAGCAGTCAGTCACATGTACCGTACCGCGCTGAACGCTTTCCTCTGGCAACCCCATATACTGCGCTTGCGTAACCTTCGACTCTTTCTAAGGCCCTCTCACACAGGCAGAAGTAATAAAAACATTCGATTCTGGACATTAAAAATCAAAATCTACTTGTGTTCCCGCCCCCATATAGTGGTCAACTTTATATCAGTGTGATCAGTATGATTTATTCTATTTTATCGTAAAAAGAACGGTTTTGTTGCACACATTTTGACCTAACGCAAATTTTAATCTAAATTCCCTGGCCCACAACAGTCGTAGTACTTACGCCCGATGGTAGCCGCTGAGACGATGGGCAGTGTCACGTGACAACCCAGCAACGTGACCAGCACCCCAGCAGTTACAGAGAGCACGGACGACGTCATTGTCTTTCACAATCAGCGAACGTGGCCCCGGCGCAATCTGTCACACGTCAGTATGTCTTTATTTTAGCGTTTCAGTCAACTGAAGCACGGTCTTCGTCCACAATCTAGCCCACGTCAATATGTCTTTATTTTAGCATTTCATTCAAGATTGACGGTCTTTGCCCGCGATTTCCGTTAAAATGCTTTTATCTATTTATAGTTCAAACCACGACGGTCTTTTCATTTGCTATTTGCATTGTAAAACTAAGTGTCGCAAAAATGAATCGGGGTTTTCTTTTTGATTACAACAAATATACGGTGCTCTCTCTCTCTCTCTCTCTCTCTCTCTCTCTCTCTCTCTCTCTCTCTCTCTCTCTCTCTCCATGTGAAACAGAGGGGGGAGAGAGAGAAAGGGAGAGCCAGACAGACAGACAGACAGAGAGAAGCTAATGGACATGTTCCCTAGCCCCCACCCCCACCCCTACCCCCGACCTTTCAACCTAGGCCTCTTCCCACCCCGCACACCCCTTCAACCCCCGTTCCTCTTCCTTTCCCCCTTTGCCCTCTTCCCCGTGCCAATCCAAACCTGGCTAGACAGAAAAGTTTGAAGAAAGATCAAAACACAATCTGCTCCAGTCCGGCTATTGCCAAGTTAATCACGACGTGGAAATAGTCCCTCGCAGTTAGCAGACAGTCTTCTGAACTGAGTCTTCACAGAGCTGCCAGCATCTCCGATGATCTACAACATCTCAGTGGACCGAGTGTCTCGCTCGATCGCCAGCCAAGATGATGTATGGGCTCGCTCGGTTCTAACGCTGGCTTTTTAAATCACCTCTGACATCGGCTGGGTGTAACAAGGCCCTAAGATTGCTGTTGATAACGGTTATCAAGGATCCCTTGACCATCTTTGATCAGTCATTGATCTGTCCTTGATTTGTCCGCTATTGAGCCGGTGGCGATGATCTGACGGATACGTTTGTTTGTTGGGGAGAGGGGTTAGTGAGGTTGGGGCTGGAGGGCGAGGAAGGGGATTGGTTGTGGGTGTAGGGAGTGTAGAGGGGACGGATGCTGTTTTGGAATCTGGACATTGTGAAATATCTATTTCTGTCTCTGCCTTTGTCTCTTTTTGTCTGTCTCTGTCTCTGTCTGTCTGTCTGTCTGTCTCCGTCAAATCAAAACGTCACCCCTCTTTCCGCTCCGTTTCTCGTCTTTTTTTTATGTATGTGGGGATTTTTTGTTGTAGTTTTTTTGTTTTGTTTTTTAAATACATCAAATTCAGTCATTTCATCAACCAGTCAGTAATTTTATATATATAAAAAAAATAAAAAGAAAGATAGAAGAACAGTTGGCTGGATCGACGGACGAACGGACAGATAGAAAGATGGAGAGACGAACAAATAAACAACTGAGTGAATGGAAATGAGGCGTGTGAGAGAGGAAAAGGGAAAGACAGACAGACATTCTGATGGACAGACAATCATGCCCCATTTGGGAGATGAGTAAAGCACAGTTTGATATCAATCATACTGACATTGCAAAAAAAGAAAATCCAGATATCATGGCAACAGAAGTCCAATTACACCTTCAGAATCGATACCGTGACCACTTACATATTTACACAGACGGCTCACTCCTAGACAATGGCCAAGCAGGTTCAGCTTTCGTTATACCAAAACTGTTAACTGAACGATCGTACCATATTGGTAAAGATCGGTCAATATTCACAGCTGAACTTATCGCTGTTCTTATGACTTTAAATTATATTCTTGATCTTCCAGTTTGCCTTCCACAAGTCTTATTTTGTGTTGATTCAAAATCTGTATTATACGCTTTAAACTCATCAAATTGTAAGAACAAGTTCAAAATAATAATAGAAATAAGTCACATTGTACATCTTATGAATTTGAGAGGAACACGTATATAACTTTTTGTTGGGTTCCTTCTCACCTTGGTCTCCTATATAATGAATGGGCTGACAGGGCTGCAAGAAAAGGTGCAAAACACCATCAGGGAACCACATACCTTTATGTACCTTTGTCGTACAAGAGGGGTACCGCTTACTAGAAAAAGCATCATGGAGCAAAGTCAGGGAAGTATACCAGCAAAATGGCAAAGTTTTAAATAAAAGTATAAATAATATTCAACAACCGGAATCTATCAATCAATCAAATACATTCAGTAATTTATTCAGATTAAGGCAAATTCAGGCATTATCAAACAGGATAAAGCTGAATGCTTTTATAGCAAAGTTCAGCAGAGATGTTAAATGCATATGTGGAGAATCTATTTCTAGAAAACACATACTCTTTGAATGTCAGACAATTTCAAGATGCTATCTGCTATTACAGAAGGTTTGCTGCATAGTCCAACTGGACATTTGTTATAGTTGTTACAGTTGTTTGATGTTAGCGTTACAGTTGTTTGATGTTAGCGTTTCCTTCTATATTGTGCCTATGTCTCCCGTTTTAATGCTTTAATTTTTCCAATGCTCTGTATCTTTCCCCACCATGCACACACACACACATGCGCGCACACACATACACACACACACCATTTTTCGCCCTCTGCCCAATACCGTTCCCTCCACCACGCCCCGACCCCCCCCCCCCCCCCCCCTTTTTTTTTCTTCTTTTTTTTCTGTCTAATAATTATCACTTAAAGTGGAAGACGTTAAACTGAAGACTTCTACTACTACTACTACTCACACACACACACACACACACACACACACACCCGCGCGCGCGCGCAAGCGCCCGCGCTGAGTTACTCAGACGCGCGCGTGCAAATAAGAGAAATGCGTATCCTACCTTACATGAACACTATGCTGGCATTGGGTTTGTACTTCATAGTTTTAATTGAATGCCCAATACTGGCATTTTCTCATCCAAAATAATTGTATTGTACTGTAACAAAAGATTTATCTGTGGGAAAATCGGGCTGCTCTTCCCAGGGAAAGCGCGTCACCACAGTTCAGGGCAATCCTTTTTCTTCTGTCTGAAAGTATGTTTGCTTTACTATCAAAGCGGAGTTTTCTTCAGAATTTTGCCAGGGACAACCCTTGTCTTGACGCGGATTGTTTTACTGTCACCGTGCTAATTGTGTGCTGCACACAGGACCGCGGTTTATCGTCTCATCCGAAAGACTTGCACCCATACCACCATTGAAGGTGAACTGAGTTAAGGAGGGAAGGGAAGAAGGGGGGGGGGGGGGGGGAGGAGGGAGTAAAAAAAAAAAATCCTGGTCCGGTTTCAGTTTCACTTTCTCAAGGAGGCGTCACTGCGTTCGGACAAATCCATACACGCTACACCACATCTGTTGAGCAGATGCCTGACCAGCAGCATAACCCAACGCGCTTAGTCAGGCCTTGAGTGCATGCTTACATATTTGTGTACCTATGAAAGTGGATTTCATTTTACGTAATTTCGCCAGAGGACAACACTCTCGTTGCCATGGGTTCTTTTTCAGTGCGCCAAGTGCGTGCTGCACACGGGACCTCGGTTTATCGTCTTATCCGAAAGACTAGACGCTCAGTTTGATTTTCCAGTCAAACTTAGGAGAAAGGGCGAGAGCGGGATTCGAACCCACACCCTCACGGACTCTCTGTATTGGCAGCTGAGCGTCTTAACCATTCTGCCACCTTCATCCCGGTCCACATACGGTACTCGAACCCATGGACACTCGCTATCTAGACGGGTGCATTACGACTGGGCCAACCGGCTCCAGTTCAGTAATCAGTTATGTGAATCATCAGACAAGGAGGCGTCGGTTTACGATTTTTCCACAGATACAGACACACTATGTTTTTAAAATCATGACTTACTAAAGGTTCGTTGGTTGGTTGGTTGGTTGGTTCGTTTGGTGGTGGAGGTGATTTGGGGGAGCCGGGGTGGGGGGGTGAAGGAAAGCTCAAATTTGAATGAGTTATATTCTCGTTAGCAAATTCGTCAATCTTACTGAACCATTCAAGTTGTTGTTATTCGGTACCGTGGTGCAGAAGTGTTTTCCGATGTCATCATAAGGGGTCTATCCTCCATTTCCGATGAGAGTCAGTCACGAATTTTCAAACGCGCACGTGTGCGCACGTGTGTGTGTGTGTGTGTGTTTAAACGCACGCACGCGCATGTGTATGAATGTGCGTAGCCTACGTGCGAGTGAGACCTAGTGTGTCTGAGTGTCTATGTAGGCCTGTGTTTATGTATGCCGTTTCATTCTTTCTTTCTGTTCTTTTTTATGTTCTCTCTCTCTCTCTCTCTCTCTCTCTCTCTCTCTCTCCGAGTCTCTCTCTGTCTTTCTCTTTCTTTTTTTCTTTCTGTGATATTTGTCAGACATAATCACATCAGGATTTTCCGGCATAATTTTGAATCACTGACTGTCACCACACACACACACACACACACACACACACACACAATCTGATCCTCGGGGACGTTTTTGTCTTCTTTTCCCAAGCTGAGGTCTTTTCCAGCCAGTGACACTACCACGTGTGTTACCTCAGGGGATATCCTGGTCTGGGATCACCACAGACACATCACTATCTCTCACCAGCCCCCAGGGTTTAAATCACAGTGTAGCCTATAGCTTCGCTAAGTCCATGTAAGTCAAGAATGTTCACTGATGGCCAAGTGTAGATTATTGTACCTTTCCCGGGCGTGACTGTCCAAGGAGATCCGTTTTAGTGTTGTTGTTGTGTTGCAATTACTCTGTTATGGCCTAATTCTGCTGTTTATTGTTGTTGCCATCGTTGCTGTCATGTTGTGATGCTACTATGGTTAACAACAACAACAACAAAAAGAAGCTTTGTTTTCATCAACAGCCCATGACCGTGACAGGTGGTAAGAATCAGTCGATGTAGACCCACTGTGTGAATTATAATGTGTGTGTGTGTGTGTGTGTGTGTGTGTGTGTGTGTGTGAGACATGCAGGGATCTGCGGTTTTATTTTTGTTTGTTCTTTTTTCTTTTTTTCTTTCTTTTTTTTTAGGACACTTGTGGTGAAGCTCGTGGATCACACCTCGCTCTTTGACACCTTGAAACTGACTGAACAGACTCTGGTGGTTATCACTGTAAACCGCTATGAAGAAGAAAAAAGGAGAGAAAAAAAAATGGGGGAGGGTTGGGGGGCTGATTTCAGTATAGTTTTTATTCACATATTTTTAAAATTATTTTTGCTATCGTTTGTTGCAAATAGACTAGCATCTGCGTTAGACTAGCACTTCCAAAAGAGTGGAAAAGCGCTGAAGTAACAACAATTTTCAAAATGGGTACAACTTGAACTCAGGTGCTAGTAATTATAGGCCAGTAAGCTTAACCTGTATTGTATGTAAGGTGCCGGAGTCTGTTATAAGAGACGCCATAGTAGAACATTTTACTGATAATAATTCATATGCAGAATGTCAGCATGGTTTCAGAAAAAGACGTTCATGTATAACTCAGCTACTTGAAGTTATGGAAGACCTTACCAGCTTAATGGATGATAATCAGCCAGTTGATATTGTTTATCTTGATTTCAAGAAGGCGTTCGATTCTATCCCGCATAAACGACTATTGATAAAACTCCAGTCTTATGGTATCTAGATATTGTATTTCAGTGGATAAGCAACTTTTAGTTACAGGGTCGTTCACAAAGAGTACGTGTGGGTGAATATTTATCAAATAAAGTTGATGTTCTCAGTGGCATCCCACAAGGCAGTATTCTAGGTCCCATCCTATTTACAATACTTATTAATGATCTGCCAGATAAAATCCAAAGCATATTTAAAGTATTTGCTGATGACACAAAAATCTACATCAAAGCAGCTGATAATAATGTCATTCAAAAAGATCTAAAGATGTTGCAAGAATGGTCAGATACATGGAACCTCTGTTTTAACGTATCAAAATGTAAGATTATGCACACTGGCAAACAAAACCCTGGTTATGACTACACTATGAATATTGGTAATCATGTTCAAATTATACATGCGTGTAAAGAGGAAAAAGATCTTGGAGTGGCGTTTGATGACAAACTTTCCTTTGGGCCTCACATTCAGAGAATCATAAATGAAGCTAACCAAATAATTGGAATTATAAAGAGAGTTTTTACTTTTGAAGATAAGGTTACCCTTTAGTGAAATTATGTAGGGCTTTTGTTAGACCTCGTTTGGAATATGGGAATGGTGTGTGGTATCCTACATGGAAATATCAAACTGCATTGAAAATGTTCAAAGGATATCTACTGAAATGTTGAAGGAATGCCAGAATATGATATATGGAGAAAGATTAAAGTATTTAAATTCGCATTCTCTGAATAGACGAAGGGTTACTGAGGGGAGATTTGATACAGACTTACAAAACCATTATTAGCAACGTCGAGGACGTTGATACTAACAATTTTTGCAGTAACTCTTCGCCAATCAAGCATAACAAGAAATTCTGAAGGAAAAATATTTGTTCAACCAATTTATACTAACAAAAGAAAATATAACTTTTCTATTCGTGTTCACGGTTAACCTGTGGAACTCACTACCACCTTCAGTTAAACTTTGCGAAAGATACTCAGCTACAGTTTAAGAACTTTCTGGACTGCGATCCAAAATTCGGCACGGTAACACGTTTTATAAATTTGACGAATAATTGCTTTGATATATCTAAAATGAAGCATGCAATGCAAACGGAAAAGATAAATACAAAGAGGGGACGTTTATAGGCCGCGAGGCCAAAAGGCAAAAATGCCAGTCCCTAATACTACTACTACTACTACTACTACTACTACTACTACTGCTGCTGCGCACATGCTCAAAGCAAACATTGCAAATGATTATTCTAAAATGACATACTCAAAGGAAGAATGGCAAATGAGCTTTGAACTGATCATTGTAAAGTAACAAATCCTTTCTGAGGTTTACGGGTCTTCATCACGGTTCAAGTCAGCTAATGTTATGAACCCTGAGTGCTTTAAAAACAAACTGACAACACAAGTCCTAAGTAGATGCTTTTAAGTCCACACACAGACAATCACAGTAATTTTCGTAACACAATAAAATTCTTTAAAAATCACTATATTAGCTCATTCTTAGTCTGATACGAATCGTTTGAAAATGAGATTTTTCGTGAAAAAACGGTAACGTGTGTGCCCATCATCGATTTACCATTTTTCATGCACCCTTTTTCCCATTCCCATCTCCATCAGTTAATTTTGTAGCCTTTAAAAATTTTTATTTGTTTTATTTTATTCTGTTAACTCTTGAAGTTTTTGTGTCTGGCAGCTGGATTCAAGCATGGGAGTGGGCACTCTGAGGGAGATAAATCTGTCATCCCTACACATTGCGTTCTCCTTCAATGAAAACAGATTTAAGCACTTCCTGAAGCATCATGGCGGACAACAAACCTGCGGTTTCGTTCGGCTTCACTAAGAAAGTTGAAACGAAAAAGTTGACAGCATCTGCCGTCGGTGAAGACATAGGCGATGGTAAAACAGAGACTGACTTTGTTCTCTCTTTAGAAGAAAATGAAGTGAAAAGTACAGTGGCAAAGCGAAAAGAGAATGAGCCGTACGTGATACCGCTGATTAAGAAAAACCGCTGGAGAGGGGAGGCAGAGAAACGTTTCTCCGACGTGAAGGATTTGGATCCGAATGACATAGACCAGCAGGCTGCCAGAGAAGTTTTAGAAGAATCTGCAAAGTACCAGGAGTCATGGGAAGGCCGTGATAAGCCAGATCCAAACTTGGCCATTCCTTTGTTGATGCAGAACAAAGTTCCAGAGGGGTTTGAAACGGATGACAAACTTGACGTTGCCTTGCGACCTGATGTTCCTGACGACGCTGACTACGAACAGATCCCTATCGAGCAGTTTGGGTTTGCTATGTTGAGGGGCATGGGGTGGAAGGAAGGACAGGGAATAGGTAAGAATGGGAAAGTGATAGTTCCTGTGGAAGCCCATCTGCGTCCGAAAGGGCTTGGGCTTGGTGCGGACAGAAGTCAAGCATCAAACAGCAAAGATAATAAGAAAGATGCAAAGGTAGATGAGGATGGGGAAAACATGGAATTGAAGAAGGGATCATATTGTGTTATTGTCAGTGGAAAACACCAAGATTTGTATGGTGTGGTTGAAGGTATTGATGAGGACAATGCAAGACTTGTGATAAAATTGGCTTTGAGTGGTCAGGTTGTTACTCTGACTCAGTATGCTGTCAAGGTAGTGAGAAAAAAGGAGTATTCTAAATATTCTAAATATCTGAATAAAGGTAAGGCAGACAGTTACAAAGACAAAGAACTGAAACAGAATGGACATGACAAGCAGAGTGACTCTGATCACATAGACAGAAGAAGAGATGAAGGCAGATCACACAAAGATGAGAAACACAAGAACAAGGAGGAAGAGAGTGGTAGAAAGAGGAAGCATGAGTCAAGAGATGGCTATCATTCAAAACAGTACAAGTCTGATTCTGAGTCTTCTAAATCAAGCCACTCGGGAGGCAGTTCTGCTTCATGGCTGAAACCTCATCTGAGAGTAAGGATTGTGGACAAAAACTTCAAGAGGGGTAAATACTACAAGGAGAAAGTTGTGGTGTTAGATTTAATCAGTAGAGACAATGCAATTTGTAAGACAGACGATGGGAAAGTTCTTGAAGGTCTGTCACATTCACAGCTGGAGACCGTGATTCCCAGGAGTGAAACCGCCCATGTCATGCTTTGCTCTGGAGACTACAAAAGTCAGCTGGGTAAAATCATGAAAAAGGACAAAGATTCATGCAGAGCACTTGTTCAACTTTTAGCTGATCGGGATGTTCTTGTCAAAGTGGAGTTTGATGACATTTGTGAATATGTAGGAAGTATAGATGATGAATTTGACTATTGATTTTGACTATGAACTCAGATGTAGACATGATTTGGTAGGTTTGTGTTTTTACTGGTTCTGTTCATACTAAACTCCAAAACTTATGCTGTGTTCTGGTTTGTGTGTGTGTGTGTAACATGTTAATGTACTTGTCTGCTTGTCTGCATACACTGGTAGCAAGTGTAAAATGCTATAATTTACATTTTCATTGATTAATTTTCTTATTTTTTTCCTTTCTTTTTTCTGTTTTCAGTTAAGTTTAAAATTAAATGTGTTCATAATGTATATGCGTGAGTACATGAAATGTAAGAATATTCTAATGTGTGAGCCAGTTATAAAATGATGAACATTACAGCCCAAATAACTCGACTGTCCCAGATTATGTCATTGTGTTACTTCTCAGTTTTTGTCTGAACTGGCAACATGTTGATGATGTAGCTAACCAGTTCTTGTACATTTTGTGAACATTTGATTATGATGATGAAGTGTGTGTGTGTGTGTGTGCGCGCGCGCGCATGTGTCTGTGTGTGCGTGTGTGTACTATGTGTGTGTGTGTCTGTGTGTGTGTGTATTATGGAAAGTTCTTTAGATTTCTTGTTATTCTTTGTAAGTTAATGACAAATGTCATTGTACTTGAATTTTATCCAGTTTGAAAAAATCATGTATACTTTCATCATTCTCCCCCCTGCAGCCCCTCCTCTCTGAACCCCTTCCACAGGGGGAGTTCCAGTTCCAGTGGAACTTTCTGCCCTTCCTACAATAGTACATAGTACATGAGTGAATGAAACAATGTGACTGTGAGTCAGCGATTTTCATGATGTATGCATAATGTATACATTCACATAATATTGTATAATTCACAAATGTTTTCCCAGTGTCCATAACAATGGCAAGAGCACCAGGAACTTGATTTTTTTAAAAGCTAGATGCAATAACTGAATAACTTCAATAAGTGCATAACTTAGTTCTTGGAATGGACATATCATATCCCTGATCTACCTCCCCCCACTTATTGATTTTTTAAAGTAATTGTTTTGTAGTTTAGCTGCAGCCATGTCATATGTATATCACTATATGATACAGTATGCATTGTCCGTTTGAACAGATTTTAAAGTACTGTAAAACAGTGTGAAAAAGGTGTGTACAACTTGAATTTCTGTATACCTTTCTGTTACACATTTTGATGCAACAAATGTGTATGTGCAGTGCATGCATTTGTGATTTCTCAGCGTGTGGTGTCTCTCATATTTGACAGCAGCATTGGGGCAACACATGATAATCACTTCAAACACACATACACATTTGCACACCCACCCACCTCCACACACACACACACACACACACACACACACACACACACACACACACACATTGAGGGGAAAAGTGCATGTGGGGGGGGTAAGAAGTGAGTGTTTGAATGAATGTAAAATGAGATAAATCCATTGTTATAATAGGTTGTAACACTAACACAGTAACAGGTTGAAAATTTACAAATTTTATTCACATAAAATTTGCATTCTTCAAATTAGCACTGTTCTATGGACAGTGTCTGTTGATATTCAAACATTGTGGAGTCAAGATAAGGGAGAGGAAACCAAATTCATTCATACAGTAAACATACAAATTAAAGCATGTTTAACTTATCTTACCTCCATTTTGTTTGTCAATGCCTGGACTTCATATATTATGTATTTTTCTCTAGATTTTTTTTTTAAATGCCAATTTTATGAATGCTTTTTGTGTACATGTAACTTGTGAAGTTTGTTGTTACACTTGGCACTAAACTGCAACGAATGGAATGCTGCCAAGGTCACCGGATATTTTAAAAATATATATATTCTGTTGTCAACACTGATGCAGATTGTCATTTGGTTACATTTACTGAGATGTTCACTACCATAGTACCAATATGAAGGCTTTTTTTCTCTTTCTTTCATTTTTTAAATTTTTTTTTATTATTATTATTTTTATTATTATCTTTTTTTTCTTTTTCTTTTTACAGTTTTTGTAATTGCTGGGGTTTTTTTTGTTTGTTTTTGCTTTTTTTGTTTGTTTTTTGATAGTGCTGGTACTGTGGTAGAACTAGAAGTGGTTCTGCTTGTGGTACAAGGAGAAAGTGAGAGTGTTTTCCCAGTCTACATTACACCTTCTCTGTACCTCATTGATACCCAATATCCAAGACGTACCAATACTTACCCCTCCTTTTGTCTGTCTTTAAAAAAAAAATTTTTTATTACATATTTAAAAAAGACAATAATAATAATGTCTAATATTGGGCCTTTTTGAACAGCTGGTCTGTAAGCATTGTCAACATATAACTCAGTAACTGCAGATGAATTTATTATAAACAAGTATGAGTATTTTATTTTATGGAGAATTATTCTCCCCCGTGCCCAAGGGAATAGTGAAAAATTTCTTTCTGTTATGAACAGTATCACTGCCTTCTGGAAAATCAAACTTCCAAATTAATTTTTTCTATCACTTTCCATTTTGGTCTTTGTTTTCAGCCTCTTTTTAATTTTAATTTTTATATAAACTGGAGATGATAGAAATTCAGTGGTTCCGTGGCTACAACTTAAAAGTCTAACAATACCTGTTGCCTGTCATTTAGGTAGTTTATTGATGTAGTTGATTCCCCTTGTGGTGATGCTGGGGGTATTTCATTATAATTGTGTAAACTGGTCAGTTAATGTTTACTAATTCACTGGTCTATAGTGTGGCTACTCAGCTATTGTTATAACCTATACTCTGTACTGTATCTTAGTGTTATACAACTCCCATCATTTCCTTACATCTTTACTTCCTGATCTTAAATGATTGATTCAAAACTGGCTATATTTTATTGTTCCAAGAATTAATCCTGTCAAAAACTACCCCAGGCTGTTAAGAAAAAGGAGTAAAATTATGTGCTAGAAATTTCCTCTTTTGTATCACTATCTTTGTTTCTGCCTTTTTCTTTGTTCATTCTTGTCTCCTTTTTCTGCCTTCCCAGTCGATTCCCCTTTCTTTTTCCAAGCAAACCTTGACACTTTTTTTTTTCTCTTTTCCACAGTCAGTGATTTACTATCTGTGCTGTTTTGCTCTGGTGATTAGGAAGTGAGATGTAAACACTGGGATGGGTTACTTGCTGCCCATTCTGCAGTGTTATTTGCCTATATGGTCTTTAAAATTTTTGTTTGTTTGGCTTTGAAGTATTGTTTTATCCTTTTTTTTTTAATCAGGGGATGATAAATCAAGCAGAATGGCTGGCGTCCTTAGCATGGCCTAGTCACATTTGCCATAAGGAGCTAAATGGTTGGGATACTGTGACAGTGTCATGAACTGTGTTTTGTGGGTTTGTCTTAATTTATTTTTGTAGATGTGACAGTTTTGTGTTCGTGCGGCATTTGTATGGTTTGACTTTGACAGTCCTGATAGGGCCTTGTGCGGTCAGCTGGACTATAAGCTACAAGAACAAGAAGAACATGATATGGTTGATAAATGATAATTTCATGATAATGTATAGTATGTATGATGTGCATGAATGGTTTGTGCCTGTTTTGGGCTTTGAGTTTTGAACTGTGGTGATTTTAATGTGCTTTTACTGTTGCATTTTAAGCATCATTTTGCTGGCTGTGTGTGTGGTGTGTCATACTCGAAAAGACGAACGCATGTGTGTATACTTTATAACGTTGTTATAAACGCCATGCGCCCCTTGTCTGGGAGATGTGTCAGTCTGCAATATTATTCTTATTGATGTTAAAGTGTGTATGGAGTGTCACCTGGACTTGCACCCTCTCTTCCACCCCACACCCCCAGCCCACCCAACCTTATCTTCCCTCACCACTCTTCTGTCAGCTGCAGTTCACTACCTGTTGATGTCAGGCTGACCTTGTGCTCCACTTCCACCCCCTTCCCTTGTCCACTGTCCTTGGTCAGTAACATCTTAAATGGTTATAATGTTGATAATGATATTCTGAATAACACAATTGTATTTCTTTGATTTGGTTAAGGAGAATCACAGTCAAGGTGTGACTACAGTTTTTGAGAACTTTAAATCTGCTTCTTCGAGTTCTTGCAAGCACCATAAAATGTGAGTGAAATGTTAGTCAAAGGGTAAACATGCACTGACAAAGGTAGACACTGACAGTCTGAGTGGAATTCTCAACATTAATCATTAACTAGTGCATGGGATGTATTTTGGGCATGAATTAAACACAAAATATACTGTAAGTATTCAGCAGGGAATCATTCAGTTTCTTTCGTTACACAGCAGATCATTTGTCCCCAGATGAATTTTAAAGCAGTGTGCCTAATTTCTGTGGAATATTAGGGGTTGGCAAGGGGTGGGGGGTTGGTATTGATTTTTAAACTACAGAATTTTCAAATGTGTGGATGAACACTTCAGACATTCACATAGTAACTGCCCCAAAAGAATTTTCAACTGTATTATGGATGCATCCAGTTTCTTGTGATAAAGACGACAATTAAGTGTGTTCATTGATTATATTTCGGACTGTTAATTTCATGTATGGGATGTTTTAGTTCTTTTTTTTTTTCCTTTCTTTCTTTCTTTCTTTTTTTATGTTTCATAATTTTAAGTGTTGTGAAATGCTTTATGTCTAGAAAATTGTCCTGGCTTTTTAAGTATATGTCATTATGAATCTACAGTTGTATTTGACCGTGTCAACCTTAAACACCAGTCCTAACTTTGACTCAAGAATTCTTGGTAAGCCCAGAATCTTTGAAAGAGGCAGCTACACTTACATAATGGTTTTTACTATATATATGGTATGTGTTAATGTTGGAATGATTTCTGTTACATGTACAAAATTATTTGTTTTCTATGTCTATCATTACTAATGAAGACATGCATTTTGTAAATAGTTTATATTGAATCATGGATAGGGTGTTTCCATTCAAAACAGGAGTGTTGCATATGGCTTTATCAAGAATACATACATGATTTCTCTCTTCATTTCTTCAGAAATGCCATCTGTTTAATGTATGTGTCCATGTACAGGTTGCTTTTTGTTTTCAACCCCACCCCCACACCACCCCTGGTTTTTTTTGTTGGTTTTTTTTTTTCTATGTTTGTTTTGTTTTTTGTTTGTTTGTTGTTTTTTTTCTTTCTTTCTGTTTTTTTCTCTCCTGATATTACCAATAAACTGAATAGATTTTCATGCAGTTCCAGCTTTGGTGGTCTTGTGTACGGTATGTGTGTGTGTGTGTGTTTTAATAACATAAATCTTGCTTGCATTTCCTGGCATTGTTCTCTCTCTCTCACACACATTCACCACAAATGTGTAAACTGGTCAGTTAATGGTTACTAATTCACTATAGTGTGGCTACCCAACTATTGTTATACTCTGTACTGTATTTTAGTGTTATATAACTCCATCATTTCCTTACATCTTTACTTCCTGATCTTAAATGATTAAGATTCAAAACTGGTTATATTTTATTGTTCCAAAAAATAATACTGTCAAAAAACTGCCCCAGGTTGTTAAGAAAAAGGAGTGAAAAAAAATCACATTCTACCTCTGCAGTCTGCTATAATCTTTTAAATGCAGCACTATTATTGAACTTTGATTTTACATATTTGACAAGTTTTCTCAACTTTGAAAACATAAGTCTACAAAAATCATAACACTGTACCACTCTTCACCCATTTTCCCTGCAATTTTACGAGCTTTGAAAATTGTAACATATCATTTGTATGAACAAAAGACTGTGTGTGCGTTGAGCATGCACACACACATCTGCACTTGTATGGAAACATTTCCGAAAGAGGTGCTCTGCTAAATGTATGATTAAATATTCTGTTTAAATGTTGGGTCAGTTTTGCATTTCATTTAGAACGTTTTTGCATCCAGTCAATCAAGTATTTTGTAACCCAGTACTTCTTGAGTCCAGTGTAAGGCTTAAGACATGCACAAAACAGTGTTGTTTTTAAAGATGAGAAAGAATGTTTCAAATACCAGAATGAGGTCGGATTTATATATAATTTGAAAAAAAGAAAAAAAGTGAGGGATGTGAAACATGAGTGGCTGTGTGTTGGGCTTTCAACCTAAGCGTCTGTAAGGTCCATGATTTTATCATCACAACTTTGATGAGTGGAAATTTATTTCAACCATGATTCCTTAGTTTTCTCTTAAACACACATTCTGAAACACACATGCTGTAATATTGTAAAACATGACATTGTGTGTTTTTTGTTTATTTTTTGTTTGTTTTTTCTACAAAAGAGCAGGCCAGCTGCTTGGCTATGTGACCAGGGCTGAGGGTCACTTGGGAAGCTGAGTTTTGAAAACTTTCAGTTTTGCGTCTAGCTGTATGTTGCACTTAAACCATTCACAAATGCTGGCCATTGACCAAAATAAAAATAAAAAAAGATTCTATTGAAAGATTTCTATTCAAAGATACTGCCTTGTCTATGTCAAGTGAAAATAAACTTGGTCAAAAAGGCACATGTGTTCACACACACACATAAACACACACACAATTTTCCTTCATTATCACTCAAATATTGGCCTCTTCTGATTTAGAAAGAAGTATCCAGGACATTGAAATGAGTAGTGTACAGTTACAACAAGATATTTGATATTTTGATATCACCATTGAACAACGCCAAGCGTTGAGCAGCACACTGGACGATATGATCTGCTGTAATAATAGGAAAAGTAAACAATGTAGGTATAGCCATGTAACAAAATCCAAATATATTATAAAGGCCTTGTGAAAACAGTGCTTCAGGGAACTGAGATGGGGCATGTTTTAAGGGAACTAAGGTTTGGTTAGTACATTGTATTGGAGAGTTACGTCACTTCAATTCACTATTTCCTTGTGTAAACTTGTCAGAACGGTACAACACATGCACACCACTCATCCACCCAATGAAACGTCACATGTTGACAGGGCACACAGAATCACATCGCAGAATGGAAGGGAAAATTATTTGCTGAGACCCGGGTTTGGACACAACTGACAGACCTGCATGGAGGAATCTGCATACACAGAATAAAGGAAGATGTGTTTGTGTACAGGTTGCAAATTTGAACATATACTCTCTCATATGCTTTCAGTTTGGTATTGGTGCTATTATCCCCCATTTCAACTAACTTCCAAGGTCACACATTTCCTGTTTTGAAGCATTTATTGGATGGCTAACTTTATTATTATTATGTCCACCCTGGCAGTGTTGACTGATATGACTTACACGGCATCTACAGAGAAACCATGTGATCTCTTCAAATGGGTTAACTGGTAATTAACCCATGTCGCGCGCGTGCGCTAACACACTTACACACAGGCACAAATGCATTCACACATACACTCACACATACACACAAAAATGCACACACACACACACACACAGAGCATGCAGCAACCAGAACAAGAATAAAATATGATGATCGTGATGAATGGATAAAGAAGCACGGGCATCCACCGTTGACCTGCGTACATGCTTGTTTACATTTCAGTGGCATTCACTCACATGGTGAAGGACAGGAAGTTTTTGATAATTGCACATGCACATGGCCTCTGTTTTTGTTTCATTAAATTAACAGAAAGTAGACAGCGTGATGGCCAAATCCTAACTTTAGTAAAGTTTTCTTCGACATGCATCCACAAATTTAAAAATATAGATCAGTGCATGCATCCCAGGTCAGTTTTTCTTTCTGCAGACCTAAGCTTAATGAAAACAATTTGGAGGCGCCCTCTGGATTGTCACGTGATTTTTGTAAAACACAACACGGGCAACATGGCCGAAGCTGCAGGTGAGCGCGGAATAACATTGTTAAATTGAAAAATACGTGTTCAAATTTACAAATGTTGCTGCAAAACACAATTTTGGTAAAATGTTAGTGAACGGTCATTTCCAGATTTCGTAAGCATCAACAGCAGTAGTTGATCAAATCCAATAGTTTCGAAAGTGTCTCGGCTGCTATTTCCACGACTTCATAATTGAACCGGTAGACCCGAAAGGAACTCTCTTAAAATAGACCATAAATAGAAAACTAAACTGCTTTTAGGCCAGGGTCATCGTTGCGACTTTCGTACTGTGTGCTTCCCTTTCATTTATATTGATTGTGATGGGAGATTGGAGACCGAGTGGATAGCCCCCCAATTTGAATTGAAGTGGATCGTACTCGGTCACTGATTCAGTCATTGCAGCACTTGCAGAAAACATTGCTGTCCGCAGAAAGAAGATATTGCTGTTGACCATGTTTTTAGTAGTAGAGACTGCTCAGCAAGTGGTCTAATTTAATTTACAGTCAAGTTAGAAGAGAGGTGTAATATGATAATGGGCAGGTATTCAACCCAAACGTTCGTCCGTATGACTTCATGGCGGGCTGATACTGAGATAATAAGGGTCAGGGAGCACAGTTTAATCCGAGTTTTGTGTCAACAAGTAACTCAGAGAAGACTTTGAGGTGGTCTTAGTGTTCATCGTTAAAAAAACCCCAAAAAACCTTATAAACTAAGTGAGAAAATAAATTCAGTCATATTAAGCCCTTGTCTGAAATTTGAGGGGGAAAAAGCTTCATCAAAGCACATTAACAAAAATTGCACCAGAATACATGACCTACCATGCTTAGAATGAAACACCTTGGATGCCAAGCTATGACAAACTGTGGATATGATGTATAACAGTTTAAAAAGTCATTTACGTGCGTATGTATCCATCAAAAATGAACTCAGATGGATAATAAATTAAATTGGCAGATGGCAGAATGTTAGAATAGGGTCAGAGATATTGGTGAAGCAAGAATCATATTAAGTTGGATTCCTTTGGGCAGTATTCTTGTGTCTGTTCTGTTTATTATACTTGCAAATCTCTGAACATTACCAAATTAACAGGAAAAAAAGGAATCTGTGTTTATTATTAAATGGTACACAAATACAACAAAGGCATCAGAGTTTTTAAATGCATTTTTATTTGAAATATGTGTTACACTTCAGGAATGGTCTTGATTCCACTAATTTTTTTAAAATTTATATCAGTCACAATGTATGTATAGTGTGATGCATGCTAGTTAGAATAACATTGACAAGTTCATTTATGAGGAATAGGATTTTGGAGTCAGTTGTCATTTGATCCTATGTCCAGACAGTGGTGAATAACTCAGTAAGATAAACCAAATAATGTACATTATGAAGAGAAGTCTCACACAGACTAAAAGATATTTTCCTTCAAGATTATAAGTGCATGTGTACAGGGTATTTATGAAGCTGTATTATGTGTACTAATATAAAGTATGGGGATGTAGCATTATATGTCAAGTTTTGAAGCAGCAGTCACCCTGTAAATGCAGATGTGCAAAAAGATGTAAGGAAAGGCTGCTGAAAGAATACAAAAATGTCTTTCAGAATGGTTAAAATATTTGACTGTATCCACTCTCTTCAAATTATGAAAGGAAGGAGGATAAGCCTTGATCGCAGTCACTGACTCATGCATACATTGTTTTCCATGTTACATCAGCACATGCTTCTGTTTCACAGTTTGATTTCACCAGAAATTCAGAGGGGAATTTTTTTTTTTTATTATACTGTTGTCATGATAAATTTCCATGTGTGCAATATAGGTTGTTATCCTGAGGGAGAGCATGTTATATTGCAGCATCACCTCTTTTATTTTTCTGTCTGCAGGTATCTGTTTTCTTATCAAAGTGGATTTTTTCAAGATAATTTTTCCAGGGACAACCCTGTTGTTGCCATGGGTTCTTTTACATGTGCTAAGTGCATGCTACACACTGAACAATGCTTTGTCATCCCATTCGAATGACTATGAAAATGTGTAATGTCCTTTTTTTTTTCTTTTTTCTTTTTTCTTTTTCTTTTTTTTTCTCACAGAGTTGTGAACCACTGAACACATTTTATTCCAGTGTGAAGTTAGCACCAAATTTTAACTGTTGGGGGTATTTGCAGATTTTACAGGTTTATGCATAGGTATTTTAGCAATTTTTCACTTTGTTTTACTTTGTTTTGGTGTTTAGACATTTTGGTTAAACAGCCTCAGTACCCTGGCCACAAACTTTTCAGTACTATAAAAATTTCACTCACACCCATATAATAACTTCTAGTTCTTGGAAATTTTTGTACAACATTCCAAAATTGGATGTTTACTGATATAGTGTTTTTGGTTCAGGTGCCTGTTCTGTGTTCAACATGCCTTACACTAGTTACAGTACACATTGGATCTTTTTTTCTTTTCTTTTTTTTAAATGGCATTGTATCGCTTACTAGTTATCTGTGGATAAAATGTAGGAGTGCAAACTGATTTGTTGTAGATTCATCAAAAACGATAGAGGGAGACAGCAATCCTGATGAAAGACAGGATGATGTAAAGGTATGTTTTCATTTTATGATTTTTCATATGATTTATTTGTTAATTCTACCATGTGATTTTGTCACACAAAAGACTATGCTATTCATAGTTATGGCAGTATGTTATAGATGATGTGATAAATATGTTACGTGGTCAGTATTTTAAAAACAACCAATTTTTAGAGTAAACTGTAAAGTTGGTTTTTTATTGTTGTTTTTTCTGATTGAGTACACTGACATGGAATGATTCATTATTTGATTTTTAAAAATCTGTAAGATGCCTTTTCCCCTTATTTTCTCAGTTTTTGTTCACTCTTTACCTCTCAGTGATTTACAACACTACCCCCAATCCCCTTTCCTCTCCTCTCTCCCTCTCCCTTAGTTTCTTGAAACAGAACATGCTGCTTGTATTCTAAAATAATGTTCCAGTTTTTACTGTGGATTATATTGCAATATTATGACACTTTGATCCAGATCAACTGTAGATAATTTTCTATTTTCAGACATCTGTTGTTTCATCATCGAAAGAATCAGAACAAGGTGTGTGCTCTTCCACTCTTTGGTGTTTGCATAATAGATTTTGTTTTTTTATGTATTTGATGAGTAATTTTTGTCTTGATGCATAATGTTTGCTCAAGCTTATGAGAATGTTTGCCTTAATTGCTGTGGAGTAAATGAGTGTTCAAGATTTTGAGTTACGTTTATTTAGCACATATTATTGTCAGCCTAGAGGCCTGATTAATCACAGTGATTATATTGTGGTTTATCCACATAACATTATTAAAGAAAAATGCCTTGAACAAGCGACTGGTTAATATGAAGAGTAAAAAAGAAGAAAATGTTTCTGCACTCTTCTCAGAATTTTATGCTGCATACACACTCAAAAAAATTCCACGGCTACATTGTCTCATTTAGCATGTTTTGACAGACAAACAGTATGTATATGATGTCAGAATGTTTTAACTTGTAAGTTATGCCAGAAGCATGTCACTGTCAAGCCAGCTGATAACCTGTCTTATTAGTATTAAGTGCAAAAAACAAATGTTTAAAATCCTTGGTAGTATGACTATGAGAAAATCATGCATTTTTAAATATACATTAAAAATACTATTGGATAATTGTGAACCGATATATGTTTATATATTTCAGTTTCACCTGACAAAGATGATGTGTCACAATCACAGCCTGCTACAAGTACAACAGAATCAGCCTCTCCTCACAAAAATGGTTCCTCACCTCTTGTCCATCCATCAAAACTGGGTGGTTTTATTCCTGGAGGAGGGACAGGTGGGTAAGCCCTTCAGGCTGTGATGTGCAGTAACCTTGTTACCTTTGTCAAAGACAGGATCTTACCTTCTCAACAGCCTGTGACACTTTGATGGAAACAACTTATTGTGTCACTTTGATATGGAATGGTTGGATCAGTTCACTTCTTTGGCACACTGGGAAACCTGTAACACTGAGAGGAGGAAACAAGTTTAGCATGAATAACCTCCAACAGTTTTACTCAGTGATAGAAACATTTCTCTGCTTTAAAAATAATTAATGCAGAGTAAGTAGAAAGGTACAGTTTAGCTTTGGTTCAGGGCACCATAGGTTATTTGATCAGTTCACGAGAAGAGCAGTAGGTCATTTTCAAAATTAATGGGTCAGGAAAAACAATTGAATATTCTTTTCTCCTGCCCACATACTCCCTAGATTTATAATTAAAATTGTACTGTCTACTGCTTTCGTTGATATGTGAAATGGTGTGTGTGTGTTTGGGTGAAGATTTGTAAATAGATGTTGAGATGCTTGTGCTAATATTTGCTCAGATTGCTGTGTCTTGATGGACACTTAAATGTTGAAACACTGATTTTATATGGACTGCTCTGGATAGTTGATGTGTAATATCCAATTAATATAAAAGAAAAAGTAGAAACAGATGTGAAACAGTACAGTTGAAAGACACTAGGTCTACAGTGTCACTGTGATGCTTTTCAGCCTATTTTATTTTAAGCAAATTTTTGTCTGCTTTGTGAAAATCCAAATATTCACATTTGCAAAATGTTTCTAAGATTTCCTCAAGTACAATACCAACATAACATACAGGCCTGTTAATTCCAGGAAGTTAAATATGTCAGTACGTTTAACTCTATAAGTTATGGAAATGTGAACGTACCCTGTGGTAGAAGGAAGAAGAAGACTTTTTGTAGAAGGACTTGCACACACACACACACACACACACACACACACACACACATTGAGATTCTGTAATGGTGGTGTTAAACATCTTTTTTTCTTTCTTTTTTTCAATATCTGACCTTGAATCTGTCTTTCTTGCAGTCTTTGGCGGGGCAAGTGGAATGTCACAGCCAAGTGAGTGACTGTGTATCTGTACATTTGTGTGCATGCTCGTATCTGACATGATTTGTTTCATCTTACAGATAATAATGCTTACGACTGGAAATATTTTTGAATGAAGTTACTGATAGGCATGGACTTGTCTTGAAGCTTTCAGATAATTAAGTGTTGTTAATCATAGTTCTGGGAGTTTTGAAGAAACAAGTGACTTAATGTATTTTGATAAGCTTGTGAACTGTTTGTTAAACGTAATGCTTGTATGTTCAGATCCTCAGACCTGAGTTTTATGAAAGGTATCTAACTGATGAATTCTTGTACATTACTGGAATATATTGATAATAATGAAATAAAGTGGGGTGGGTAGGAGGAGAAAAAACAAAGACAATTAACTATGCTTCATCACATCCAAAGGCCTGTTTGAACAGGTGGGTTTTCAAGTTTGCCATGAAAGAGGACAACGTTTGTTAGTGACCGAGAATTCCAGACAGGAGGTGCTTGATACAGAAAGGCCCTTTGGCCAAATGTCTCTGAAGAGGTTTTGGGGACAGAAGAAGCTTATCAGCAGAAGACCCGAAAGAACAGGAAGGGGTGTAAATATAAAGGACAGAAAATGAGTAAGATGGGAGAGAGCCTTCAAAGTGGTGATAAGCCAGTATGGCAATGTTGTACAAAATTTTGTTGACTTAACCCCTAGGCTGCCTATATGACGAGATAATTCATCATGGCAAGCATGTACGCTTCGCTGCCACAGTGACGAGATAACTCGTCATCGAAATATTCTGACTTTTCCCAGCTTTGCATTCAGTTCGTTGACAAAAATGCTGGTAGCTTTGGCTTGGGGAACCTTTCTAGATTCTATTCATAGCTAGAAACCCCATCTACGTCATGAGGCAGTCCTTTACTTGAACGTTTTGGTTGGTTACTGGCCGCAGTGTTTGCCTGACTCCTCTCCTCGCTTGCTCGCTCAACAAAATGTTGGACTGACGTTGTCTTCAAGACATGTGATCGAAGCAAACTAAATCAACCAAGATTGTTTTCTTTAGCTGATGCTCAAAAAGAATTGAAGCGTAAATTCGAAGAAGACAGTGGTGAACATTTATAGGACGATTTGATAGGAAATAAAGGGAGCAATCTAGAGAGTGGCCAAGATACGACTATCAGTGAGGGATGCTGGCTGCTTAGCTCTAGCAGATGACAGAAGTCACCCAATTTAGCAGGGCACAGTGTGAGTGATTTTCTTGGCAATCAGCCAACGCGGTCTGATGAGAACTGGATAAATGACTGTGTGAGAGGGGTAAAGAGGAGGGGAGTGGAGACTGAGGGGGCATGGCCTCACATCCATATTATCACTCGGAGAAGTCACAATGCGTTGTGTATCTATTTCTTTTTCAATTTTTTTTATATTGTGGTTGTTCTAGTATGATTTTGTGTGTGCAGATATCCATTTGTCCAGAAAATGATAGTGCAAATTACCTGACTAATGTTTGTAATGAACAAGTGGAAAATGTGACAAAAAACAAAACACTGATTTCAAAACAACAGCATGTCACTAAAAATATATAAAATGGGAAAACATCATGTGTTTTGTATTCTTTATTCATTTACCTTTCAGAAAATGTATACTTTTATGGGTCTTTCTCCAATAACAAAGAGCACAGAATTTTTTTTTTAAATTATACCCGTTTTTTTGTGGAAAAAACCCTGGCAAATAGATTTCACTTAAATCTTATTTTCCTGGCAGCGAAAGGGTTAAGAGGAGGGTCATGTGATCCTTTGATATAATAGATGTGTACTATCCCAATTACTTGGATAACTGTACTTTTCTCAGCTATATCCAGTCGTTATGTGATCATTTATTTTGTTGTTTATTTTGTGTTTTTTCAGCATTCTCCAATCCGTTCTTGACACGGATGCCTCTCAAAACAGATGTTGTGTCCACTGGCAGTGCAGAAACCCAATCCAGATCAGACTGTGAGTCAACAGTTTTATCTTAGATTTCTGTCATTGGAGGGAGATCTGCAGATAGATCTGTAGTTGGGGAGTTGTCATTTGGTGGTTTTAATGTGCCTACCAGTCAGAAGTCTACACTTTCCTTCTTCAGATAATTTGTAAGAAGTTTGCATGCTTGAGGTAAAAATATTATTTAAAAAAGGTTTTGTGCTTAACTGCTTTCAGCAGATGATTGCATCAGAATAATCTTTCGGTCAAAAAATATTTGAGAAGACATTAAAAACTGAAAGAAATGGTAATCTTCCTTGGCAGTTGTATGTGTGTCTACTGTTGTTTGTATGAAAGCACAGAGAAAATCATAATTATGAATGATGCAACACAATGATATTATGTTGTCTTTGAAAATATCATTCTGAATAAAACAAAACGTAAACATAGAAGAAAAAAAGAAAGGTTTAACTGTAGTATAGCATATTAACAATGTTATTGATGTGGTAATGTGAAGTTGAGCACAGGTATGTAGTTTGATTCTGATTTAAAGTGACTTAGAGCCCAGACAATCCAAACTCCTCAGCTTCAGCATTCTCAGACTACAACATTTCAGATTCATGATTTCCATTGGTGTTCTGCTTTTACTTGCTCTGGTTACCAGACTGGTGGTCTAGGTCACATGGATTTAGGAATAAAAAAAAGTGCATTTCTTATTGAGGCCTCATTGTATTTCTTGTTGAAGCCTCATTGCATTAGTCACCTGCACCTGCTTGCCCATGTGAAAGAAATGTGCATTGTTGTCGCCTTTGTATGATGTGGTACTCTGTGTACATGTAATTTGCCTGTTTGGGATTTTTTTTCCTAATTTACACAGTGACAGGAAACCAGGAGGGGATGAATATAATTTGAATAATGTGGCCAGTTTTTCATGAAAGTGCTCACGCCTTATGTTCCAAATCTCAGATTAAGAGAGAGAAAGAGAACAGTTACATGATTATCATTTCACTGCCCTTGATTGACTGTCTGGTATAAGTCAATCAAATCAAATCAAAAACACTGTATTAATCCATATGGCATGGTTCCCCAGGTATTCTTGCTCCTAGTCGCCTCAATCCTGTGGGATCGAAGTCCAGTGATGGAGAGTGTGATAGTGGTGGTGAGTCTTGGTGTGGTTTTTTTTTTTTTTTGGTTCTGTCTTATCATTCTCTTTTGTTCTTCTGCTGAAGTAGTAACCTATTTTTCAGGTTACAAGACATACTTAAATGGAAGCCAGATTCTTTGATTATTTTTTTTTAGTAAAAAAAAAAAGGGGTGTGGGGGGGGGGAAGATACAAATGCAGGTAACACCAAAGAAGATTAAGCGCTGTGTTAGCACTTTTACTGTTACTACAAGAATCAGTGCAATATAGATACTTAAAAAAAAAGAAAAAAAAAATATATATATATTATTATTATACCAGTTATGCATGTTGAGAGGCTTGGTGAGCATTGAACTGAAACAAAAATTGCACACATCCTATGCATCTGTAATTGCATACATCCATCATGGCCATTCCCAGTCATCTTGTGTCTCAACAGTACTGAAGCCAGTGTGTAGAAGACCATTTGAGAAATGAAATTTTGGCCATGGAAGTGTTGGTTTTGTCTGTTTCTGCACTTGTTTTCTCTCCAGCATCATCCATATACAGTGATCAAATGATTTCTGACTTTAAAAACCAAAGGAAGATCGATATTTCATTTTGAAGACACGTATATATTCCAAACATGGTAGTTGATAGAAAAAATGATAAGTTGACTTAAGACTGACTGAATTGAAAAACAATCTTTATATATTTTTTCCCTTATTTCTTTCTTTGGATTTTTTGTTTCAGATGACAAGTTACAAGCATCAAAGCGATCTATTTTAGCTCCATCAAAAATTAGTAAGTATATCCATGAAGCCAGTATTCCTGGAAGTGTGTATGTTTGCCATAAAAAAGTGGTTTAACAGTGAATTTCAGACAACAGTTTCAGTTTCTCAAGGATGCATCACTGTGTTCGGACAAATCCATATACGCAACACCACATCTGCTAGGCAGATGCCTGACCAGCATCATAACCCATCGTGCTTGGTCGAGGCCTTGAGCACATGTTTATAGATCTGTGCACCTAACAGAGTGGATTTCTTTCATAATTTTGCCGGAGGACAACACTCTTGTTGCCATGGGTTCTTTTTCAGTGCACCAAGTGCGTGCTGCACTTGGGACCTCGGTTTACTGTCTCATTCAAATGACTAGACGCTCAGTTTGATTTTCTAGTACAAGTTACAAGCATCAAAGCAATCTATTTTAGCTCAATCAAAAATTAGTAAGTATATTGAAGAGGAGTGGTTTCAACAGTGAATTATATTGTAGTACAGTGCTGTTCTTAAAGTACAGGATATCACCATCACCGTCTAGGAAATCAGAATCTCTGTAGTTGCTTGGCAAGTTTTTAATCTTATTAGTACTGTGTTTCTGACTGCAATATGTTTTTACGGTTTCACATGTGTAAGAGTTATAAAATGTGTTACAGATTTTGTAAACAAAGACACCTCTGCAACTAGCAGTAAGTTCCAGTTACGGCCATCAGCTCTGCGAGCTCCAGATTTATCTTTTGGTGCTGCTAAATCTCCAGGTAATATGTGTTATTGTTTTTTTTATATAGGTTGTTTTGATGCAGGCAGGTAATTTTGTGAACAATTTTAGATTTCTTTTGATAGGTGATACGAACAAATATCCAGCCAAGTATAGACATTCCTATCAAGATGAAATTACCTGTGGTTTATTGTGGGATCCAACAGTTATTCACAGTTTGCTTAGGTTTTGGCTTTGAACAAATCCCCCCTGCATCCCTCACCCCCCCTGCCCTCCACCCTCTTTCTTTGTCTTTTAAAATATTTATTAATAACTTACCTTCATTCAGATAATGAGCGTGCATGTTTTAACATAGAAGGGTGGAAAGAGTGTGGTTGGGTGTTATCCTTTTAAAAATGAAGTTGACTACTTTCTTTCACCTCTTTTTCTTCTTTTTTTCAGTTGTATCATCATCAATACTTAGACCAGCTAAATTACCAGATCCACGTACAGCTACTGAAGTGAAAGGTTTGTATGTTATTGGTTTGTTGTTTTTTTGTGTATGTGTATTTTAGACTTTCATTTTACTGTACACAGTCCAAGATCAAAACATTTACTCCATAATAACTGATCATCAGGTGTAGCATTTCTCCTGTAAGTAATGTAAGATAGTAATAATTTATCCTTTGAAGTTGCACATTCCAATGTTTATCCAGTTGTGATGACTGGTGGCAGCAGCAGACAAGTTCAGTAACTTTGTTCCCACAGGGGCACACAACTTCAAGGCAGTAATCGTCAGTACTTCTCATCAGTCTGCAGACAGGTCAACAGGTAGTGAGCATGTGCTTGAATGAAAGGTAGAGAAGAGCAGACACAAGAAACCCTTCTTCACTCCTTTGCAGTTAAATGTTTAGCAGCCTGCCTGATTCACTTGTGGTTGTGACTGATTTTTGTGTATTAATAATGGCTGATCAATTTTGACAGTGGGTGTTGAGCTTCTGTTCTATTGGCTTCATTTTTTTCTCCTCTACTCAGATGCGGTGAAGGAAAGCGTTCAGGAGAGCACCAAAGTGAGTTCCAGTGCAGTGCCAGCAGAGGCAGGGGAAGTGACATCATCCACAGAACATGTGGCAGAGTCTGCCTCTGCTGCTGGTGCCAGTGGGGTCTCTGACAACTTTGCTGCAGAGCTCAGTAAAAACAACCAGTAAGATGGCTGTGCTGAGTGCACATTGTGTGTGTGTGCTCAGTTTTTATCCGTTTGTTCAAAATAGCTACTCATATCTAGGAAACAATTGTTTGGGATTGTTGACAAGGGAAATGAATATTTTGTTAACATATTGTTAATTTGCAGTGATATAGTCTTTCCCTTTGAATAAAGTGTTCTACTGAAAATCAGCCCTTCACTCATCAATAGTGTGTTCCAAATTGTTATTTGTTGAGCTGAATTTTGTATTGTTTAAAAAAATAAAAGGATAAATATATTTGAAACAAAAATGGGATATCTGTTACTCTTACCTTGATCTGAGAAACTGTCCCCTTACTTTTTCACAGCCCTGTTAACTCACTCAAGACGATGAAATGCTATAGCGTTCCTGCCATAAGGTAGCATTCCAGACGATAGAACGCTATAGCGGTTTCGACAATTAAAATTTTTTCCATGTTTTCCTCATGGGGTAGCATAACAATCGCAGCTACACCGGGCACTGCGAACGTGTCAAGGGTTGAATGGAAAGTTTCTTAATGAGATTTCTTAACAACACACTCCACAGTGAGTTCAGGACCCCACACGACAAGCTAATCTGCATACGTATGGAAAATGGCGTCGCAGGTGATACAAGTGGAAATTTTTGGAGCAAACTAGATCACAACAGCGGCTTTTACTGCTGCTGAAGTGATTTAAATGCTTCAAACTGAAGGTTTCAACATCAACGAGGATGATGAAGACATTGAATAAAGTATCTGTAGTGAAGAAAGCTACCAGCAAGAAGTTACTGATAGTGAGTCGGCCTCTGACAGCAGTGAAGAGGGAGGGGGATGGGCGTTCACACAACGTGAGGAGAGGGGTCAGTGGGTCAAATACAGTGAGTTTCATTCAGTTACTTTATGTTTTGTAGTTTTTGTGATTTTTTTTCCGAACCCTAACAAATGGGTCGTCTGTAGGGAAAAGCAAGGGAGAGAACTATGTGTCAGGAGTGAGTCAACATACTATTTGGATGTAAGATAATCTGTTTTGTATTTAGGTATTTTGTTTTTTCACACTGTCTGTGTCTTAAACCAAAACTGAGCATCAGTTGCTTTGAACAGTCACCATTTTAGGCTTTTAGTTTTTACATTTATGAATAACTGGTATTGTTCTTCATAAAAGGCATTTTCTGAACTTTAAGTTCGCTTTTGACTTACACTGATTTGCACATACTGTTGCTCAGGTTTATTTTCTTGTTTTGTGTTCAAGTTTGTACATTGCCTTGTTAATGGTGGGATGTTCGTTTGTTTTTTGCTGGTTTTGTTTGACTGATAATGTGGATTCAGATATCTGAATAATGGTTTATGTATTGGCTTAACCAGTTTCCTTACCTATTAACAAGACCATTTATTCTCCTGGAATTCTTTTCATACGATTCCTCTGCTGGCAGCTTTGTTTTACGTAACATTGAAAATACGTAGCTGTTTCAGTTATTGATAGAAGATAATGAGGCCTACCTGTCACTGCCTTGTGTCAGAGTTAACAGGAGTTAATGTGTACCAGTGACATGGAACTTTTGCTTCATGCAGTGCAGCATGCTTTGTGGCAGGTTAAAGGATAGCGTCAGTACATCAGTGAGCAGTTCTTCTGGCTTTGTCTTTGGCCAGAATCTCTCCCAGCGGGTCACGGTAAGTTGGCTTCTTCTTCAGATCTATTGTAACTTTATGCTGTTCTGTGTTCCCCTTTTTCTACTATGCTTTGGTTCAGAAATCAGTTATAAGGTGGGTGGGAATTTTTATGAGCTAAATTAATGATAAGAACTCATAGTTTATGCTTGTTTGGTTTGATTTTTATGAGCTAAATTAATGATAAGAACTCATAGTTTATGCTTGTTTGGTTTGTTGAGTCAGTCTTGTCTGGTTAGTGGTAGATATTGTTTTTGGATTTGATGAGGCTTTACAGATTTAGCATTGTTTGAATGATCGTGGAGCTAAACCCAGTCATGTTCTGTGTTGATTTCAGCTCCATTCACAAAAGTTCACATCTTTTTCTCTTTGTCTTCTTTTTACCCTGTGATTGAATTATTTTCATTGTGTCTTTTGGGCTTGTTTGATATCTATTCATTTTATCTTACATCACATAAACGTTTCTCTCACACTATATTCTAAACTCACATCCTCACCCTGGTGCTGCACATGTATTTGGTTATCATGTTTAATTTTTTGTTGTTGGATGGTTAGTAAAAAATGTATTTAATTACACAAACTTAACCGTGAGATATATGATTAAAAGCTTATGCAGTATTGATTATGTAACGAAAAGCTTACATACTGTGGTATAAAGTGTATATCGGTCACCTTTATCACATTTCCATATCTTCATTGCAGGTGCTTGTGAAATTACATGATTACATGGTCCTCAATAGAGGTACTTAAAATGACACATTCAAAGTTCTTTTCAGTTTCTTGTTCGAAGGTACCTTGCAGGCCAGATTTAGCTGTATTGATGCACATACTTCTGGGCCGTATTGATGCCCATACTTCTGGGTTTGAGGTCCCATTCTGTCATGGTGTTGTGTGCTTGGTTACAGGCATTTCGCTCTGATTTTCCTCACTCTACCTTGGTGTGAATGGATACCTGACTTTGATTTGGGAAGGTCAAAACAGTGGAAGGAGAGGATTTTGCCTCACCTTCGTATGTCAAGGCCTAGACCCAGTGGATTTGATGGCCCTGTTGGCTATGGGACCGGTAACCTGTAACACTTCTGGGGCTTGACATTTCTTGGTATAAAGTTGACAGTTGGGTGTGTATGGTACCTGTTTGCTGCACTCCATATTCCCTGTTGTCCACTACTTCTCTCACTGTTATATAGCACTCTTTGCAGGGCTTGGCTGAAGGGGAGAGCACTCCTGCAGCAGCAGAAGAGGCCTCCTCCACCTCCCAGCCCCTGGTGTTTGGGGAGAACCTGTCGGGGCGAGTGGCACTGACCAACGGTTCCAGCGACCCCCTGCCAGACAATGGCCATGAAGAGGAGGAGGACAATGAAGCTCAGGCTGCTGGTGGGTTCACTGAGTTATTGAAACAAGAACATACATGGCATGCACACACCCCCAACACCCCACCCCACCCCCACCCCTCCAGAAAACACACCAGAATATGACTGTCTACATGGTTTAAGTAAAATCGGTCATACATGTAAAAGCCCGCTTGCATTATAAGAGTGAATGTGGGTATCGTCATCCAGGACTGAAGGGGGAGAAAAGTCTGTGGGTGTAGTTCCAGCAGCTATACTAAAGTACGATTGTACTGTTGGTGTTGCCTCAGCAGCTGTACTAAAGTACGATTGTACTGTGGGTGTAGCTCCAGCGGCTGTACTAAAGTATGATTGTACTGCGGGTGTAGCTCCAGCGGCTGTACTAAAGTGCAATAGTACTGTGGGTGTAGCCTCAGCGGCTGTACTAAAGTACGATTGTACTGTGGGTGTAGCCTCGGTGGCTGTACTTAAGTATGATTGTACTGTGGGTGTAGCTCCAGCAGCTGTACTAAAGTACAATTGTACTGTAGGCGTAGTTCCAGCGGCTGTACTAAGGTACGGTTGTACTGTGGGTGTAGCCTCAGCGGCTGTACTAAAGTACGGTTGTACTGTGGGTGTAGCCTCAGCGGCTGTACTAAAGTACGGTTGTACTGTGGGTGTAGCCTCAGCAGCTGTACTAAAGTATGGTTGTACTGTGGGTGTAGCTCCAGCGGTTGTACTAAAGTACGGTTGTACTGTGGGTGTAACTCCAGTGGCTGTACTTAAGTATGATTGTACTGTGGGTGTAGCTCCAGCGGCCCGTGGAGGCCAGACCCTGGAGGAGTCGGCCCGTGAATACCAAGCCAAGCACGACAACAAGGTCGACCTGAAGGAGGTGGAGGTGTTCACTGGAGAGGAGGATGAGTCCAATGTCTTACAGGTTAGTGCTGTGGTTGTTTGTGGAGGGCTGTAGGTGTGTGTGTGGAGGGCAGAATGTGTGTGTGTGTGTGTGTGCAGAGGGTACTGTATGTGTGGAGGGAAAGCTTTTATGTTTTTGTTTTTTTGTTGTTTTTCTTTTAAGTGTGTCGGTAATTAAACTCCCAATTGTTCCACAAGATTTTTCTGATTATACCTATCACCTTCCACTAAAACTTTATGCAGCTGAGAAAGGTGAAGGAATGAGAATTAGAAGTGGGGAAATGTTTTAGCAGTTTTCAGACTTCTTTTTTTTTTTTTTCTTTTTTTGTCTTTTTTGTCTTTTGTTTTTGTTGTTGTATGCATATCATGTTTTTATTTACGCCGGATTTTTATTTTTCAGTCCAATGGCAAGCTGTTTGTGTTTGACTGCGATACGCAGACATGGATTGAGCGAGGTCGTGGTACAATCCGACTGAATGATATGTCTCCACAGAACTCCAATTCAAACACCTTCCAGTCCAGACTGGGTCAGTGGCATGGATTTCATGATGATTTCCCCTCAGTTTGTCTGTGGTTATATGGTTGATTTAATGTCATTCAGAAATTGATAATAAAGCGTTTAAAATTCCTTCAGATTGATTTGAAAGAAAGCTGTATTTGATGGATTGAATGCATGATGAAATGTGTGAAAATTTCTTCGGACTGATTTGTACGATTGTGATATTGATTTCATTTTATAGAAGTACTTAAAGCTTTGAAAAGAGACCTTCATGAGAGAAAAAAGTTTTATGAAGGTCAGCATAGCTTGTATTAGCTAGCATTTGTTTTTAATACACAGTGCACACATCTGATCAGGTCTAGGTCTTGCCTGATTTTACTCCAGAGTTGCTAGCATTGTTAATTATTGAAGAACCGTGTGTGGATGAGCAGGAATTTTGTTTTAATGTCCCTCACTCATACTGATTGCTGAGTGTAGATTTTTTTGTTAAAGTATTACTTTTCACATTTGAAACTTAAGATTTAAAAGATAGAGGATGGGCAAGTTCAATGGTGAGTTAGGGGAAATAGAGTAGATGGAGGTTAATTTTTTTTTAATGTGTTGGTGTATGACAGTGATGAGGACTCAGGGCAGCCTGCGTGTTATCCTCAACACCAAGATCTGGTCGGGCATGAACGTGGAGAGGGCCAGCACCAAGGCCATACGCATCACAGCCACAGACGCCGACCAAGCTGTCCGTGTCTTCCTCATCATGGTCAGTCCCCTGGCACAGCACTGGTGCTTGGCCATTTTGTGTACTTGTTACAGCTGCATACATAGTCACTTCAGAATACATGCAAGTAAACTTTGTGTACTTGTTACAGCTGCATACATAGTCACTTCAGAAAACATGCAAGTGAACTTTCCTTTTTATGAACTGGTAAGGGAACTCTGCTATGTCAGAGTGATCTCTATGTGTACCATGTAAAACAAATCACCATGTGGTGTTTTCAAACAGCAACATGCTGTTTGACATTGTTTCTAAGTTTCCTTTACACAAAGAACAACAACAATAAGCCATTCATAATGGAAAGAGTCTCAGTGGTCATTGTTGACTCCACTATATTAGAAAAAGAGGGGGGGGGGGAGTGGATAATGTTTTAAATAGCTGATCAATTTCTTAGCTATAGCCTACTCTTTGATCAAAGGACATTGAGGATTTCATATTCTGCTGTATGCCTAGATTTTATGTGTTCTCGTCTTTCATCGAGGATTGGGGGGTTGCTCCTGGGGAGTGGGGGTGAGGGCTTGCTCCCTTAACATCCTAATAAGGGCATTGTCCCTGCACCTCACTTCACTGTACACCTGGACCCATCATTCAGTTTTCTACAGATGCACCCAGGCTGTTATTAAGGGATAATGAAAAACAAACCTTGAAGACCAGGTTGAAAACAGAGGTGACGGTAGAAACATCTGGTGTCAGAAATAAGAGGAACAACCATTCTGTTTCGTAGTTGTTCACTAAAACTGTAATCAGAATGCTTTGCAAGTGTTCATAGTTAATACACAGATGCACACATACCTGTTGTCCTGTTGTGACTGTCTGGGTGTGTTGTGCCTTTTAGACCAACCCCAAGGATCTGGAGAACCTGTTGCGTGCCATAGACTGGCGGATCCAGCAGCTGAAGATCCATGAGGACTGGGACAAGGTGCCTGACCCTCTGCATCATGGGGAGAAGAGGAAAGCTGATGTTGAGGCAGAGTCACCTCCCACCACCCAGTTCAAACACAAGTCAGTAACCTTTGGTTGTTGTTTTTTTCTTTAATCTATAAAGCAAAGCAGGGTCTTTAAGTGAAATGTTTTCTTCCTTTTTAAAAGAAATGATAAGGTTGGGTGAAGGATTTTATTTTATTTTATATATATATATATATATATATATATATATGAGCAAGGATTAAACATGTTGCTTGCTTTTTTTTCCCTTTGCTTTTTTCCTATTTTTTGTATTCTTGCCCATACTGTAATAGATACTTTTAATAACCTTTTGTTTATTTTTTGTTTTTTATAAGTACAGTATGTGCTTTTTTAAGATTTCGACACTTGTGCTTGTATACCAGTCTGGAAAGTTGATACAGTTTTTTCGAAAAATAATCATAACACTTTCTGCAGAAGTTCATTGAAAATCTCTGCAACGATGCCTTTAATCATTTTGACTGTAACTCGGCGATAACTATAGGAAAATAGTTTTTAAAAACTGAGAATACAAATGCAGAAATGATTGTTTTCTTGGTACATGAATGGTTGTTTTCTTGGTACATGAATGGTTTGTGGTTCATATATAAAACTGTTGTTTAAGTGGAGGCATGGTGAATTGATGACCTTGTTGAGGTGAGCACTGTGTAACAGACCTTTTACTCCAGGTTTTGTTTGTACAGAAAAGTGGAAGGGGCTAGTGGCAATCTACGCAAAGAAGAGTCGGACAGCAGTGTTCAAGATCCGGAGACTGAGGGTGTGTGTGGGTTTTATGTGTGAGTGTGTGTGCGTGCAGTGTTTTGTTTTGTTTTTGTGTGTGTTGTTTGTTTTGGTTTTTATTATGTTTTGTTTCAGTTTTTACATGTTTGAGATTTAGTGGCTATGTGCCATTGTTTTATGGCTATTGCTTTATTGTTCTGGGTTGTATCCAGTTTGCCCAGCTGTTGGTTTCTCTGAAATCCTGTAAGTATGTAGTGGGATTGTAGTATGTTCTGCACAGTTGGCCAAAGAAATAGCAATATTGAAAGTGATGTATATTATCAACATGTAGCCAGCATCTCTTTCACCATGCTTAAAAATGGATTTAATTACACATACTTAACCGTGACCCAACTAGTGCAGACTCCGGCAGGGGTCTGACATTTCTGTCCTGTGCAAACTACTATCCGCCTATGCGGAGAAAACGAAACTACGGCCGATAACCTCCCGGAAGTAGGTAACCTCCCCTTTGTCCCGCTGGCTAGCGCCCTCTTTTTCCGGCAGCCATCATGATTCCTGTTCCTGTGCTCTTCATACGGCTAAGTTTTTTTGTATTTTCTGCCTGTCTGTCGATTCTCTGGCGTTCTTGTTTGTTGTCAAATTATGTCTCCAACCAGGTCACATAATTATGTAGCTCGATTGGGGAATCGTGCTAAAATTAAGGTGCGATCGCAGTCGATTCGCCGACACTCTGGGCCCTCTACTCCTGACCCTCTCAACAACGCCAACTCGCCGCCTTCTCCACTTCCTCCGCTCCCTTTGGTCGACTCCAGACCTCTGCCACCTCCTACACCTCCTCTGGTGACTTCTAGAGGTTTGTTGTCACACACTCAGGTCAGTGTTACCTTTAATGTCATTTTTATCGGTACACGAACACACTCGACGCGATACGCGTTTCTCAGCCCTGCCAGTCGGCAGTGTACGAGTCAATCTCCTCTATCTCTTTACCCATACGCACAGTTGCACCAATGGAATGTGCCACAATCCCTTTGGGGAAACAACACCAAAAAAAAAAAGAAAAAAGGCAGCTTGTTTTGGATCCGCACATTAGACTGGGCCCTATGTGCGATGCGTCCGTGGTGGCGGCCGTGACATCGGATCACGCGACCCCCCACGCGGCATGCCTCGACCATCTCGGATCCAATGGCGACCGAGGCGCGTAGGGATGCCCTCCCCTGGTGTAAGGAGGAAGGTGGACCACTAGGGGACACGCTTGCCCATACGCGTGCACCCCCCTCCTCGTCCGGATCACCCGATCCAAGGGAGGCAACCCCTGCTTCGGCACCCTTGCCGGTGACCGCCACAGTTATTTCCCTTGCACCGGCACTGCTCCTCGCCTTCAGTGCGAGTGCCTGCACGGTCCCACCAAACTATGCGGTGATGACCCCATCTGCCACACCGCCGAGTGCTGCTGTTTCCCATCCACTAATGGTGTCTCAGCAAGCTACTCAACCAAACAATCAGCAACTCATCGCTAACTTGCTGCAGCAATTATGCACCACTCTGCCTCCCGGTGCCACACCTTGCGCCTGCACCGCCCCTCGCCCACAGAGCAGGTACGTGCACGCCCCATTGGAACTTCGGCAGTGCTGGATTCTTCTGCCCCATTGCCTAACTCTGCTGTTACCCAGACTAGTATTGGCACTTCCACGTTGGAGTACCTCTTATATCATATCATATATCAATATCAAGGCGTGCAGGCCTGACAAGGCCTTTTGCCCGCTTGAAGTGGGGAAGAAAAAGAGAGTCCCCACATATGTCTGATGCATTTTTCAACATTGAGTGCGCAATGCTTGAAAAATCAATAAATATGTAAATGAGTTTTGTATTTAAAGTTTTTTTAAATGAATATCAAGATAATTTTTAAATGTATTCATAACTCGATCCTGCCTCTCGGCAGTGCTCGGGCCGATCTTGTCTATCCCTTTATCCGTCAACACACAACAGCTGAACGTCGGTCCTCTCGGAGGAGCTATTCGCGAGATTGGACCGCCATTCAGCAACAGGGGGATGCACATCCCACGGCAAGCCGACGGACTTGTCACCCCCTCGTCCACGACGCCCATAACACTGGATTACGGCGCCATCATGCCACATGCCCCGACCGTCTCGCGTCCGATGGCGACCGATTCGTGTTGGGATGCCCACGGCACTGAGGGACATTATAATTATTCCCCTTGCGGTCGTTTTCACCTGTGTCGGTTACGGTGGCATCGAACCACGGACTCACACACAGCGACACTCCTCCCTCTACAGCGAGGACACGTCGCACCAAGGGCATATGTGCTCTAAAGACACCATCATTTTCGGCGCCAAGGGAGGCAACTCCGCATTTGTAACCTAGGCGCTTGAAGTTGTAGTTAGTTTCGCCAACACAGCACGTCACTCCTGCACCCCGTGCTGTCCACCAACGATGTTTTCTTTCGGTTTTTCATTGGGTCCTCATGCCCAGTCATGGACTTTACACATCTTTGCATAGCAACTGCACTTTTCTTGCTGTTTCTCAGGCTATTGGCCACAGGAAATAAATCACAATATTTCCCCTTCTATCCTTTTGATTTATCATCACAAGCAACAATCACGAAATTATATATATATATATATATAAATCTATATATATGTATATATATATATACATATATATATACACACACACATATACATATATATCTATGAGATATCTTGCTACATTCATACACATTTCTGCTTTCACTTATAGATGTGTACTTATCCCTCGGTATACACATGTGTATGTGCTTGTGGGATAGGTTCAGACGACTTTCATATTAACATGTACAGTTATATTTCTGTCTCTATTCATTGACATCTATTCATTGAGATTCCCTACATAGCAATATAGGCACACTTGCATTTGCAGCCTTCTGTTCACAATGCCCAGAACTCTGCCTCTACGTACTGGCACTTTATTCATATGCGTATGTACATCTCATATATAGGTGCATGGACAGATTCCTTTTCATTGATGATTATGCACACTTACCCATTTACTTGGGTATATCTGTGCACACTACACGTATGCTTATACAGCCGCTTATTTCTTGTGTCTCGATCTCTTGTCATTGGCATATTTCTGACATCATCACTTGAGTTGATGGAAGTTTATATTCCCTTTGCACATATATGTATTCATTTTCATAAATTCCTCCCTACCTTGCTTTTGGAGGACAACTGCACTCAAAAAAAAAAAAAAAGCCTCATTCACGCCTGAATGTATGCTCCTTCGCATTTCAGTAGTGGCTGGTCCTTAGGGACACACACACACACACACACACACACACCCTTCACACCCACAGGGCTAAGAATGCCCTCTCTTGGTGCAAGGACGGACAAGGCAACCCAACTCATTTGCCTGCAACAATCACCCATAAGGCTGGAGATGCACAAGGAGGGATGAGGCAGTCCAACTTACAGGTGCCACTCCGGACACACATGCCCTTCATTCCTTCCAAGTTTGTAAGGCATCCCTTATTTCTCCCCTTGCCTACAACAACCCTTGATTTGCACCACTGTGGTTGTGACAAAAGCTCCACACGGGCCCTACATCCTAGCCAGCCTTCCCATGAAGGGGTGTCTATCTTGCCTTCCAAGTTTTAGCGGACCCAAAAACTGCCCACTGGGCAGGAGACAATCACCCTAAGCCCATCTCTTCCACTCCTCTCTAGCAGCAGAAGGCCTGGGTCATAATTGTTTTCCTCTACATTTGGGAGAACGGCGTATTGATGAGGACGGATGCATCCCACAAAGCACAACGAACCGTCCATTAGCCACAGGGGTGCTGCCCACTCATACCAGCACGGCAGATGCCGCATTCAAGCTCATCAGTTCACCCCATCACCTTGCTTGAACACAGATCCAGCATCAACATCTCAAACAATTGGCGTTTGAAAGCACTTTCTGCACTTGGTGTTCCCTGCCCGACCCTTTCAGCCTCTACACACAACCACTGCTGTGGTTACAGATGGGGATTCCTCCTCAAGCACTGTCTTTCCAATGAGACACTTCCAGGGGTTTCTAGCCTAGGCAGGCTATCCCATCATGGAGCCCCAGCCTTCAGTCAAGGGCCTGTCAGAGGATGACTTTGTTGTCACTTCGGAAGCAAGCACCATGTCTTTCAGACACACGGTTGCACCACAAGACCCCGTCAACTCTTTCCGGCTTCCTTACATTGCAACATAACCTGCATGGTGAACACCTTCGTCCCTGAAGCACACAGCAGCTGTTTCCTGATTTTGCCCATGCTGATTGGTGTCCTCCTAGGAACAATATATGATAATCAGTCGTGTACAACAGTCACCATCAGAACAGCAGAGGAGGCAACTGCTGTCCAGTCTATTCGGGCTGGAATTCGATTATACAATTTAGAGTAGAGAGTGTTTTGCCCAAGTTGCATCCCCGGTCCCTCAATCAAGAGGGCCTTAGGACTCGTCATTGGGACGGTTCCCAAAGGCTACTTAGGCCTAAGGTTACAGCACTAAGTCCCAGTGCAATTTGACTTCTAGTCTGAGAGACATAGTCATTCATGAAAGACTAAGCTGCAAATGATTTCCCTTTGCAATTAAGAAACCACTGATAATACAGCTCTCACCTTGCAGTTGGCCATACTAAAAACGAATGTCAGATCAGTGCTTTGATGTAAATAGCCAGTATAACACATCTTGAGCCACTTTCCTCCCTGCCCCCGCCCCGCTCCATCCCAGACTTAGTGCGCACCACACACAGCCAGAGGCCTGTCATGGATCCGGTCCCCTTTCTCACTAAAGAACCTTAAGCAAAAATTTTCCCCATGGAAACCCTCTTCCATTTGGGAATTCCACCACAGAATGAGACTCAGTGACCTGTGGGCACATGAAATGCACTTCCAAAGCCTGATCCAACCCAGCCATTGACTGCCGACAACTTTCTGCAGGTTACTCCAACATGCCACACTCAGGTAGAGAAGCCACCAAGTCTTCCGTATGCCCCTTCGTGATGGTACCTACCTGGGCAATTACACAACCCTGTCCCAGGAACATCAAGTCTTTTGTTGCCAAATGTCTGCCATTCTATGCATAGGCAACATACCAGTGCTGTCATTTTTTGACAACGTCAAAAAGCGGGGGGTGGGAGTGCCCATCGCCTGTCAGCTCGCATGGAGGAGCTCTACAGATCTGGCTGTCACGCCTAAGGCAAGCCCAACACGGTGACCTACCTCTGTCTTGTGCCAGTTTCCTTCAAACACAAAAATCACTTCCACTATTGGCCCACATCCGTTGTGGAATCATCGGATCAAACCACATGCGCACCTCCTTGCATTGGTGCTCATCCGCGCTCAAATGAGACAACCCTATAAGGGTTCGTGTTTCCTTCCCTTCCTTTGATTCGAAGGGCTCTCAGTAAAGTGTGGATTCAACCCACCGACCCGATTTTCCTTGCGCTACATTTATCAGTACAGCTGTGGTCCACAGACCTCCCCCACAATACAGCTGTGGACCTCTGTCTTCTTTGCCCGCACCAATATCCTTAGGCGACACAGTACACTCTACTTTCGTCGAATTCTACTTGAGGGACACCTATTGCTTTAGGGATGATGGCTCATCGACTTCTACCAGAGAGACGTCGCACGCCTGCGGGATGATGGCGCAAGAGGCATCGTTTCTGTGGTAGTTGCACAACAGACCATCACAGCACACAGACAGTAGAACAGGCGAGCCCTCCACCTTGTCGCGCTATTCTAACTAGTTGGGTCACGGTTAAGTATGTGTAATTAAAAAGAAATTTTCTATCTAAAATTACGTTTAAATAACATACTTACCGTGACCCAAATTTAAGACCCTCCCGTCCTCCCCGCTTCCTGTTCTCCCTGCTTGCTGCGCTGGTGATGGCATATTGCCGTCAAAAGAGGGCGCTAGCCAGCGGGACAAAGGGGAGGTTACCTACTTCCGGGAGGTTATCGGCCGTAATTTCGTTTTCTCTGCACAGGCGGATAGTAGTTTGCACAGGACAGGAATGTCGGACCCCTGCCGGAGTCTGCACTAGTTGGATCACGGTAAGTATGTTATTTAAACATAATTTTAGATAGAAAATTTCCTATCTGTACTTGAATTTTCCATAGGGTGTCATTATATACCAACTGTGCTAACCAAGCTTATGGACCATGACTTACGATCACTCTGTATGTTGTCTTGCAGCATCCTGTGAGAGCCAGGCCTCTTCATTGACAGTGAAATCAGAGTCGGACTGAATTAGGGCCAGACAGATTCTTCCATGAGCAAACTTTGTGGTGCATGTTGTCCACAGAGAGAGAGGGACAGGGCTGCTAACTGTCAGTGGGGGTGGAGGTGGTGAAGACAGGTAACTGTGTGGGGTAAGTGGAATGGCGAGTGGAGGACTGCAGGGCCATGCTGGTGACAGTGCAGAGAGGAGAGGCAGCAACTTGTGCTGCCAGATCCGCTACATCCCTCACAGGCTGCAGTCTGGGCTTTGCGGTCCTCAACACAGACGTCAGTTGCAAAGGGAGTGTGTGGACACAACTACGGCAATCTCAAACCAACTGATGCCTTGCTTTGTTGATTCTACTTTGCATCACTTTGGGTTTCAGGCCGGTAGGGTATCGCTACCGTTTGCTCACAGTTTGCAATTGGGCAGTCGCTGTCAGTTTTCTCATGCATCCTGAAATGATTAAGTGAACAGTTGAAAAAAAAGATTGAAGGGGGGTGGGATTAGGGGGTAGGGGGGGTTGAGAGGAGTGTGTACACCTGAGTTCCTGTTTTTGCTCTGTTTTCCCATTGCTGCTATATATTCACTTCCAGGAGAGGGCAAGTCCAGACATGGGAGAGGAAAGTGTGGTGATGTGAAATGTTAGGTTGACGTGTGTCATTTCCAGCAGTGTGAAGTGTTAGGTTAATTTGTGTCTTAATTACCAGCAGTGTACTGCTGCCAGAGTGTAATCAAGTGTCTGAAGTCATCCCATTGAGTAAATTGAAGTCTGTGTTCTGGGACTACACCAGTTTACCTTGAAACCAGAGTGACGTTGGCAGATTTCAGGACAAGACTTTGGGAGGAATACATTAAGAGTTTTACACAGTAAAATGCTAAGTCACAGCAGGGAGCCTTTTTTTCTTTGTTGTATGCTTTTAAAAGGTTATGCAGAAAGTTGAGGGGGAATGATTTATTTTGGCCCATTTGGAATAGTTGTTAAAAACAGCTGAACTGATACCTTGTAGCATGTTTATTGAATTAACTTTAATTTGTGACAGTAATTTTTTAGTATTGAAATTGATCTTTCATTTTGTATTGTCAAACTTTAAAGTGATTGATAGGATGTGGTCAAGTCTATTTAAAAAAAACCAAAAAACCAGTTGTGTTACGCGAAATCAGATTTGTATGAACTGGAACAGAGTGTTCATTACATCACATACAACAGACATTTTATTCAGCATACGGACATACATGCTCATGATTGCGAGAGGTGTGTTATAATGCCAATGAATTGTGTTCAGGTGCCCTTTTTCTGACCATTGTACACTAGGTGTACACATGTATGTTAAGTGTACATAACGTTGAAACTGATGACGCGGGCATTTGTCTATCAGTGCTTGGAAGTGAGCGTGAAGCGAAAGAGTGCTGGGTTCCATTTGTTCATGAATGTGTTATCATCAGAAGACAGCATTACTTGGAGTGCACTGGGAGGAGGGGGGTGGGGGTGTGTAGATATATCTTATTGCATGGCAAGGGGGGAAAAATTCAACAAAGTTCAGGAACAGGCAAGAACTCACCATTTATGGTCCTTTTTCTCTTTTCAGTTTTAAAAAAATATTTTTAAATATTTAGTTGAGATGGACTCAGTGCCAAAGTATTAAAGGCATCATTCTGTCGTGTATCAGTAGGATGTGTGTCAGTCACAGGATGAATCACATGGTCAGGACAGGTGATTGTTATGGCATCACAAGAAATACCTGTTTATTGTTGATAGTCCAACGAAGGATAGTTGTGGCCAGGCAGTTGTATATATGGTGAAATGATGGTGAATAACATTTCAAGGAAAAAAAAGATCACAGTGTCACTGATGCCTGCATCATGGAGTTTATCTAACTGATGGTAATGTTGAGACAGACTTGGTGGCTAGGATGGTGAAGTTGTTCCAGCTGATGAGTGCAAGATCAAAAGATGTTGAGTGTGTTCACACGTCTTCAGTGGGTTTGTTGGGTTTTTTTGGGTTTTTAAAATATATTTTGCAGACGTGTGCAACAGTGAGAGCTAATCTGCTGGTATATTAGTGTAAGAGAGAAACATTTGATAAACATCTGTAGGGAAACATTTGATGCACATCAATGACTCAGTATGAGTGAAAGTGTCAGGGAACCTTGTCCCTTAGATGTGTTGAGTACAAGAGAAGCTGTTAAGGGCTTTTGAGAACGAGAGAACCTGTTTTGAGTATTGGTTTTGAGTACACGTGAAAGAGAGAAACCTGTTGCTGAGGTGGTTTTGAGTACTTCTGCAAGAGGAAACCCGTGGCTGAGTGGTTGCAAGGGTGTAGTGGGGAAGGGGGTCAGTCATCAGACATCATTGAACAGACTGTTTTGAAATTAAAGCACTGTCCCTCTGAGGTGCCAAATGTCATTTATTACATCTGTGTGTTGCGTTATATCACCCTTGGCTCTTAAGAAACATGTACATATTTTGAAACAATAAAATGGTACATAGTGTATAACGCTAAACCAGTGTACATGGTCTGTAATTTCTTTTTCTTCTTTCGTGTGTTTGTAATCAAAAAGCTGAACAGGTGTGTGAGAGAGTGTGATAGAGCTAAATATCGGTCTAAACTTGCTTGAACTGGTGATATTAACCAGTTAACAATATAAAAAAAAGTATATATAAAAACGTACTGTGAGAAAAAAATTATGAATTATAAAAAGTATGCATATGTTTTAAAAGTTTTGCTAAAAATGTATTGCTTGTACATCTCAGCACCACCAAATTTGTTTTGAAATCTCACTTCTAATGTTTCCATCTTGCCATCTGACAAGCCATATTATATGGACAATCTCATGTGATAAGAACAACCACTCACTCGGTTTTAACACTGCATGCATGCACACACACGCTTGCATTCACGCGTAAGTTAGATGAACATACTTGCTCTCACATATAAAATATCACCCGAGTCTAGATGCACCACACATCAACTGCCAGACACCATCTTTCCATGACCAGGATCTTTCAAGCACGCAAAATAAAAACATAAAAAAAATAGAGGTTGAAAATTTACTGCTGTTCCACAGGGGGTGGGGAATGTAAGAAAAGGGGGGAGGACCAGTTCCTGTTTAATAGAATATTTTTGTTCCATATGCAAACCAGTAAAGCTTTAAGACCAAGGAAATGCCCTCCTATTCCTTTCAGAGAAACAAAAAAACACACCCAAACGTCAGTGCGCTTTTTAATGTAAAAGGTAATTATTTCGGAGAATTTCCCACTTCAGCTTTTCCGTTTCCACATTTGGGTTTATTCCCCTTGACTGTTTGATTAACACACAGAAATTCATGGCTTCAGCTTTCTTTGTGTGTTATTCTCAAGTTGGAAAGGCATAACATATAGCCAACTTTAACCTTATGTGTCATCTTAAACCTTGCTGTTATCCATCTGAAAACAATTATTTGTTTTGTGTTTGTGGAATGTACCAGAAAAGGTAGCAAAGAACAAATTTAAGTCAAATAAAATTTATTTGGTTATTTTATTATTATTGTGCTAAATTAATTCTTTCCCACTTCTAACATTCAGTAAGTTCTCCAAACTTCCTCCTTGTTCTTTACATGGAAACCATGATTATTCTAAAACATTTTTTAATTGTTATAGGTAATAATAATAATAATAATGCATACTTATAGCACACTATCCAGAAATCTGCTCTCGGTGCTTTACAAAAACGCTTTTGTTAACATAATACATCATATCTATGTTACATACACACACCAAAATGTGACTACACTCACACACACACACGCTGCATACATACATTTTAACATACATGTGTATCTAACAGCTACCCTAACACATACGCACACGTAGGCAGGCACAAACTTACATAAACACACACACACGCAATACACATTCATATGCATGCATGTAGTTATGTACACATACATATGTATACACACATAGTCAAGCCACACATAGTCAAGCACAGCTATAACAGGTATAACAATATACATAAAGCATGTGGTTCCTTTTTACAGGTAATTGGAGTTGACTAGGCAAGATAACAGCATTTACATTTTTAATATACGAAATAATTTACACAGATAACTGAGTGACTCCAGCAGATCCCTTTTACAATTGTGGGCGCCCATTCTCACCAGCCATTACCTTGCACACGACACTGATACCCTGAACCAGATGAGTGCATATAAAAAGTGCATCCACTAAAAAATAAAATTAGAGATGAAAAAATTGACAAACTCCACATATTAAAAGGTGCATCCCTATATAAAATGAACATTCCCATATAAAGGAGAATCTCCACATAAAAGGCACATCCCTATAATGTCCATCTTTTCTGTTACTCGCTCACCACTGAGTTGAGACTTCAAAATATTTTGTTAATTGTTGCATCGGTCTTATTGATTAACCCCATCCTCTGACCAGTACACTTGCCAATGAATGGCTGTTGCCTGAGGTCAGACTAAGCTTACAGGTCAGGATGATGGTCACCATTCTTCACTCGGATTTCTTCTCTGGGGACTGCAGTACTCATGTTCTGGAGAGAAAATCAGAAACACAAAAGGACACCAGAAGTAGTTCGTGCACTTGAAATCCATACTACACTGATCTCATTTAATTACTGTCCAGCAGTCTTAAGGTCAAAGCAAAACTCCATTTGCTAAGTCTTGACAGATGAAGGCAAACCCTTGGCTGTCCCATCACTCTGTCATCAGGCTTGTATAGGTCTTCTGGTCTGACAGCATCTTCATGTAGACACTGTGTTTCTTTTCATGGTACCTGTTGGAAGAAAATATGATCTTCACTTTCCTTTGTAGTCATGGTAAACGATGAAAGAAAACATTCATTCTCCTTGTGTGTGTCAAGGACAACTGTTTTACTTCAGTAAATGATACAGACTGATCACACACACACACTTGCAGACACACAAACATACACACTGAACCTCCATGCATACCATAACATTAATTTTGATCAAATAAAAATAACATACCGTTTCTCTGAATCTTGAGGCTTGACCACTTGGCCACTTCCCCCCATTGCCAGCATTGCATCCTGAACATAACACCACTGCCAGATAGTTTTGCAACAACAGCAAAAGAAAGAACCATCATGTAAATAACAATAAAGAGTGGTTTCTCTCCATTTACAAGGTACACAACTTCAAGTCAATGCTGCTTAAGCTAACACATGGTAAACAAAAGGTACATTGGAACAAACCTACATGCCTCAGAAGGAAGAAGTTCCTGGCTTGTCCTTATTCATTTCATTTCGAACCATTTCACAGTCCAACTATACTTTTGTTTTATTGTGTCCCCATAGCACAAAGCATCATAACAGTAAGCACTGAACAATCATGTATCCTGAGTGGATGGGAGAAAAGCTGCAGAATTTTTTACATCTGCCACAGTTTTAGTCTAGTCTTTCAGATGAGATGATAAACCCAGGTCCCGTGTGCAGCATGCACTTGGCGCACTGAAAAAGAACCCATGGCAATAAGTGTTGTCCTCTGGCAAAATGATGTAAAAAGAAATCCACTCTGATATGTACACAAATAAATAATTTGTAAGCATGCACTCAAAACCTGACAAATACATTGGGTTATGCTGCTGTCAGGCATCTGCCTGGCAGATGTGGTGTAGCGTATAAGGATTTGTCTGAACACAGTGACGCCTCCTTGAGAACTGAACTGAATCTTTAATCTGCTTACTACTCTGCAAGAGATTACAATACAATCTCTCAACATGTTTCACAGTGTAAATGCACATACTGCTCTGAAAACAATTACTGTCGCTCCCTCTCACTATCTCGGAGTCAGTGTGTTTACTGGTCAACAAAGGATAGCTGTATCTCAGCATGTTTCAGTTTGTCAATACAATTACTGCTCTGTAAAGGATTATTGTCACTTATTGCTTTCTCTCATTATGCTACATGTTTGTGGGCTCTCACCTGAATGTGAACAAAATTGCCCGAAGCACGCGCTCCCAAAATAGCTGCTCCGAGTAAAACTGATTCCTCGGCGTCTGGCAGAATTACTGGAAGATCTACACAGAAGGAAAGCCTTACAAATGCACTTCCAAAAAACTGAATATAATGATAAATAAAATCACAGCTGAACAAACAACAGGCTATATTCTCAGTATTAAGAGGCATGCATGTAATGTGTGTTTTTCATCTTTGTCAATTTTGTTTACAAAAATGAAAATATTGTTATATATGATTTCCTATGTGGAAATGTTGCTAACCACCTATCAAGCCATTTTTTGGGTGATTGCATAACAAGGAAATAAATACTCAAGTATACAAACAAGAAAATAGACAAATATACAGATAAATAAATATGCAGCCAGTTCTCAGACAAAGTGCACTGAGTGGTTTAAAAACAAAACACAAGCCAACTCTCCCTCCTAGATCCTCCTATTTGCTTTGAATAAAAAAAAGTTTTCTTCTCCTCATTGATTTATTGTCTATTTACAACTGAGTGATTTAGACAAGCATACATTCATTCATTTCAGCACACACAGACATACTCAAACAATGGCTATGGAGAATGGGTGAGGGATTGGACGTGGGTAGGGGGTGTACTGAGAAAAAGACGCACATAAAACATCCAGCTAACAGTGGAGTGGTGTAGCATTGGGTGGTGGGACCACCAGTATACTACCAGACAAAAAAAAAAAAAGAAAAAAAAAAGAACAAGCTACCTACTACCCACCAGAGAGTGACATGACCTCAGCAGACATCCTAACACGCTTCCCTCTCCCCCTCCAAGATAAACACAAGCGCTGATGCCCTCAACACTGACCGACTTACCCAGAGCGTCTGCATGTGTCTGCACAAAGAGGGAGTTCTTGCGCAGTCCCCCACACATGTAGAGGATCTGAATGTCATGACCGTTACTGTTCATCTCGTCCACAATGTGTTTGGCACCATACTGAAACACATGTGCTGCTCGGGATTTGCGTGACACTCATGATCCTTACAAAAACAAAAACAAAACAAAAATTCTCCCTTCATTCTGAAAATTTCTGTCTGCTTTTTGCTCTGATCTGCATTCATCCATTCACCAATAATTTTATTCAATCAATTTTGGAGAAAGGAAATACTATTCTACACCTTCAAAGTTCCTTTTTTTAATAGTATGCATTCAATGTTTTTTTATACTATTTCTGTAAATTGTACTCATTCAGTAAGCGAACAGAAAGAGAATGGAAAGATATTTCTAAACCTCAACATCACATCTGAGCAGTTAGTACTGATTCAAACCGTCCATGTTCACTACCATAATTCACTCATTCAAAACAAGAGTTCATATCTGAGCTGTTAGCACTGATGCAAAAAAAAACAACCTTTTACTCACTAAATCATAATTCACTCATTCATTACAAGAGAAAGGAAAGGCATCCAAACCCTGACAGTCCATACTTGAAAGGTTTGAACTGATTAAACCCCTCCCTCCCTGCCCCCCTTTTTCACAGTTAACTCAAACCAATCTTTCACATCCCAATTCAGTGCAGCTGCTGAATTCACTATCAGACTTATTCATTTACGAACATTCATTTCCTGTGAGTGATACTGATACTTACAGACAGAGACCAAGCTCTACATGCTTAACAAACACAGTCATTTGCGCAACAGCCTGCCTACATGGGTAGTAGAGCCAACTGACAGCTGCATCTTGTCTCTCAGATAAAGAAACTCTAAAGTGAACATGAGACTGAGATCCTCGTTTTCCTCATTCCCAAATCCAGTCAAACTAAGGAAGTGTGCGTTTCATTTTCCTTGGAGCAAACTTTCCTGTCAGTAAGATTTGGTATTCCTCCGTCACTTCCATCACTTAAAAAAAAAATCTCAGAAAAGGTTTGTATTTTAACTATAAAACACACCCTTTCTTATCATATAAACAACAACAGTGCAAACCAGAATAAAATCCCCACCCCAATCTGGTGACCACTGGATCACAAGTCCAACAACACCTGAACCAGTCTACCACGGTGCCTCCTCAACCTTTTAACTCCCCACCTGCTCATTCCATTTCAACCTGCTTGGTGCTGACCCCTCCCGCTCCCTCCTCCACAGAAAAGCCACTGACTCACAGCAAGGCCCTGCACAGTGGCCAGGTAGAGACGAGCCAGGTCCTCCTCTCTGCTGGACAGGGTCAAGCCACACACCTGCAGACACACCTGTCACCCTTATTGTCATTCACACCTGTCATTTTTCAGTCTACTCACCTGTCACAGTCGTTCACACCTGAAATATATCAGTCCAAACACCTGTGACAGTTGTTCACACCTGTCATTTTTCAGTCCACTCACCTGTGACAGTTGTTCACAGCCGGTCATTTTTCAGTCTACTCACCTGTCACAGTCGTTCACACCTGAAATATATCAGTCCAAACACCTGTGACAGTCATTCACAGCCTGTCATTTTTCAGTCTACTCACCAGTGACAGTTGTTCACTGCCTGTCATTTGTCAGTCTACTCACCTGTGACAGTCATTCACACCTGAAATATATCAGTCCAAACACCTGGCAGTCATTCACACCTGTCATTTGTCAGTCCACATACCTGTGACAGTCATTCACACCTGAAATTTATCAGTCCACACACATGTGACAGTTATCTACATCTGTCATTTGTCAGTCCACACACCTGTGGCCATTACCAGCATTCACACCGGTCATTTGTCGTAATACACCTGCACAAACATTTGTGACCATCACTCATTCACAGTCTGTCGTTTGTCAGTTCACATGCCTGTGACACTCAGTGACATCTGTCATTTGTCAGACCACACAGCTGAGACAGTCATTCACAGCCTAACATGTCGCAGACCACACACCTGTGACATTTATCACCCCTGTCATTTGTCAGACCACACACCTGTGACAGTTATCACCCCTGTCATTTGTCAGACCACACACCTGTGACATTTATCACCCCTGTCATTTGTCAGACCATACACCTGTGACATTTATCACCCCTGTCATTTGTCAGACCACACACCCGTGACAATTATCACACCTGTCATTTGTCAGACCACACAACTGTGACAGTTATCACCCCTGTCATTTGTCAGACCACACACCTGTGACATTTATCACCCCTGTCATTTGTCAGACCATACACCTGTGACATTTATCACCCCTGTCATTTGTCAGACCACACACCCGTGACATTTATCACCCCTGTCATTTGTCAGACCACACAACTGTGACAGTTATCACCCCTGTCATTTGTCAGACCACACACCTGTGACATTTATCACCCCTGTCATTTGTCAGACCATACACCTGTGACATTTATCACCCCTGTCATTTGTCAGACCATACACCTGTGACATTTATCACCCATGTCATTTGTCAGACCACACACCTGTGACATTTATCACACCTGTCATTTGTCAGACCACACACCTGTGACATTTATCACCCCTGTCATTTGTCAGACCATACACCTGTGACATTTATCACCCCTGTCATTTGTCAGACCACACACCCGTGACAATTATCACACCTGTCATTTGTCAGACCACACAACTGTGACAGTTATCACCCCTGTCATTTGTCAGACCACACACCTGTGACATTTATCACCCCTGTCATTTGTCAGACCACACACCCGTGACAATTATCACACCTGTCATTTGTCAGACCACACACCTGTGACAGTTATCACCCCTGTCATTTGTCAGACCACACACCTGTGACATTTATCACCCCTGTCATTTGTCAGACCATACACCTGTGACATTTATCACCCCTGTCATTTGTCAGACCACACACCCGTGACAATTATCACACCTGTCATTTGTCAGACCACACACCTGTGACATTTATCACCCCTGTCATTTGTCAGACCACACACCTGTGACATTTATCACACCTGTCATTTGTCAGACCACACACCTGTGACATTTATCACCCCTGTCATTTGTCAGACCACACACCTGTGACATTTATCACCCCTGTCATTTGTCAGACCACACACCCGTGACATTTATCACACCTGTCATTTGTCAGACCACACACCTGTGACATTTATCACACCTGTCATTTGTCAGACCACACACCTGTGACATTTATCACACCTGTCATTTGTCATACCACACACCTGTGACAGTACAGTAATTCACAGCCCGTCTTGTTAGTCCAACACCTGTGACAGTCATTCACACCTGTAAATTATCAGTCCACACATCTGTGACAGTTTTCCACATGTCATTTGTCAGTCCACTAACTTGTGACCATCACCATCAATCACATCTGTCATTTCTCACAACTCACCTGCACACACAAACTTGTGAGTGTCACTGTCATTCACAGCCTGTCATTTGTCAGTTCACACACCTGTGACAGTCATTCACACCTGTCATGTCAGTCCACACACCTGTGACAGTCACTGTCATTCAAACCTGTCAATTATCAGTCATTCACAGCCTGTCATTGTGACAGTCATTCACAGCCTGTCATTGTGACGGTCATTCACACCTGTCATTTGTCAGTCTCAACCACAGCAGAGCAGAGGCCTAGAGTTAATGCACCTGACAAGGAAGCAAATGCCCACAGCTTCGAACCAAGAATATTACGAGCCCTCCACTCAACCTTGAGTGGTGGTCTGGGTGCTAGTCTTTCAGATGAGACGATAAACTGAAGCCTCATGTGCAGCATGCACTCAGCGCACATAAAGGAATCTATGGCAACTAAATGGTTGTCCCTGGCTAAAATTCCGTAGAAAAAATCTACTTCGATATCTAAACAAATACACATGCAGACAGTAAAAAAAATAAAAGATAAATGGTGCCGCTGTAGCATCCATGATGACACGCTCTCCTGGAGACAGCAGCCCAAATTTCACAAAGAGAAATCATTTGTGACAAAAAGTAATGCAAATACAATACAATTATATCCTGTGGTTTGTCAGTCTCCACGATAAAAACAACAACAATATAATACATTTATATGCTGTAATTTGTCAGTCTCAGCCATAAAATATAAAAAAAAACCAAACAAACAAAAAAACAATACATTTCTATCCTGCGATTTGTCAGTCTCCACCATTCAAAAACAAGAACAATACAAAACATTTATATCTTGTGATTTGTCAGTCTACACAATATAAAAAAGAAAAGAAAAGAAAAAACAAAAAAATAATTTAAAAAAACCCAAAAACAAAAAAACAGTGGCACTCGCAAATGATAATAAAATCACCACAAACACGACGAAACAGAAGCACACCATCGGTCTTGGTGGTCCTTGCACACAGCACCCTCACCTACCATGCCCCTCATGGACGGATCCGCCAGCGGGGAGCGGTTGCCATGGAAATCAGGAAAGACGTGCAGGTCTTTGGACAGCCGGCTCAGCGGTACCCCCTCCTGCGCGGCGGCCGTCTCCAACAGGGTGTTGAGGTATTCGAACACGTGCTTTCCCCTGCGACACGGACACAGACAGGCCTTTGATGGGACATAAAAGCACAAAGCGGGGCGCTGTGCGTGGTGCAGTCAGTACAGGCCGTTCAACTTCTGATCCAGCAGATTCCGAAGAGGCTGGGTCACCCTGAACGGAGGCTACCAGGCACACCAAGATCCCATCAGGACACTGGAGAGAAGACACCAGACTACCATCTACCGCCTTCGCACAGGGCACTGCAGCCTCCGAGCACACCTGAAGAGGACTGGAGTGGCAGCCACATCCCTATGTGATTGCGGCCAGGCTGACCAGACCCCATCCCATATTCTCCAAGACTGCCCCCTGTATGAGAAGATGTGGCAGCAGTCCTGGCCTGGGGGTGCTGACCTCAACACCAAGCTCTGGGGGACGGCAGGCGATCTTCACCGGACGTCCGAGTTTGTGGCATCCCTCGGACTTCGACCCTGACTGCGTAGCTGTCGAACGCGAAGAAGAAGAAGATGATCCAGCAGCGTTCACCAGTGAACGGGGTTCAAGGCTGTGTTTCGGCATGGTGCTGTTGTGTCCCTGGGAAAGGATCTTTACTCCAACTTTCCTCATTCCATGCAGCTGGGAATAGGGTCCATATGTTTGTTGTTGTTGTTTTGTTTTTTTTCAAGTCTTAGCTTGTGGCATGCACAGTCTGAATCTGATCTTTCAATTTTGTATACTCCAGAAGAGTTATGCATACCATGATTAGGGAAAAAAAGGAAAAAAAAAGAAATCTATCTATCTATCTATCTATATGTGTGTGTGTGTGTGTGTGTGTGTGTGTGTGTGTGTGTGTGTGTGCGCACACACACACACACACATATATATACACACACACACACACACACACACACATATATATATATATATACACACACACACACACATACACACACACACACACACATACACATATATATATATATATATATATGTGTGTGTGTGTGTGTGTGTGTGTGTATGTGTGTGTGTGTGTGTGTGTGTGTGTGTATGTGTGTGTGTATGTGTGTGTGTGTAAACTCAAAACAAAAAATCAAAATCACTCACTCTTCCTTAGCTTTAGACTGGGCTGTTTCAAAGGCAGCATGGCCCTCTACAATAAAGTCAATCTGGAAAAAGGAGGAAAAGAAAAAGAAAACAAAGGTTGTAGTAATGTACAACTGGGTCACCAAGTCTCACTCCTTTCGCACACAAAATTATGTAGGTCACCAAGTTTCACTTATGCACACACAAAGTTACATTGGTCGACAATTTTCACTCTTATTCAACCACAGTCACAGGTCACCAAGTTTCACTTAGTCATGCACAAAGACATTCTTGATACTTGTCACCTCTAACACACACATGCATGTGCACACATGAACGCATGCACACAAGCTTGAGCTTGCATACAAACATACATAAACACCCTGTGAGGAGGCTGGAAGGTGAGAGAGGACGGGACAGGCACACACACACACACACACACACACACACACACACACACACACACACACACACACAGAGGATGGGGCACGCACACACACACACACACACACACACACAGAGGACGGGGCACGCACCCACCCACACACACACACACACCAGTACAGACCAGTTTCCCAGTGGCACTCTGTCCCCCCTCGTTGGACCACAGCCCAGGGATCATGGCAGAGTGGTACGGGCCCCACACCCCCGGCACATACACTGCGTCATGGCTGACCTGTCACACAACACACACACTGCGTCATGGCTGACCTGTCACACAACACATACACTGCGTCATGGCTCACCTGTCACACAACACATACACTGCGTCATGGCTAACCTGTCACACAACACATACACTGCGTCACGGCTGACCTGTCACACAACACATACACTGCGTCATGGTTCACCTGTCACACAGCATATACACTGCGTCATGGTTCACCTGTCACACAACACACACACTGCGTCGTGGCTGACCTGTCACACAACACATACACTGCGTCATGGTTCACCTGTCACACAGCACATACACTGCGTCATGGCATACACTGCGTCATGGCTGACCTGTCACACAAAACATACACTGCATCATGGCTGACCTGTCACACAACACATACACTGCGTCATGGCTGACCTGTCACACAACACATACACTGTGTCATGGCTGACCTGTCACACAACACATACATGGCTGACCTGTCACACAACACATACACTGCGTCATGGCTGACCTGTCACACAACACATACACTGCATCATGGCTGACCTGTCACACAACACATACACTGCGTCATGGCTGACCTGTCACACAACACATACACTGCATCACGGCTGACGTGTCACACAACACATACACTATTTCATGGCTCACCTGTCACAAAACACATACACTGTGTCATGGCTGACCTATTTCCTGGGCTTCTTTTATCATCATGCTGCTGAAACATGTAGGTAATAGACACTGCTACATAGTATCAATAATTTTGGGGGGGTTATTTCATGTCCCTGTGATTATGTGTTGTGCTGCTCTGCAATCTGATTTGTTCTTATCTGAACCCATTTCACTGACTGAAAACTGATATAAAAAAAATTGATATAATTTTAAATCACATCATTAACACTATATGTTACAAGGCACAGTCCTGCGAGACTGAAAAATAAAATAAAACAAAATGAAATAAAACAGAATAAACTGGCAAGCAGGTGGTCACATACAGCTGAGTACTTCTTCAGGCTGTGCCATCATCATAACTTATCACTATTTTCATCTTTCTCCACTAAAAAATGTCCACGTAAAATGTCGCCACATTTTAATCCACTTTTTTCCAAGAGATCATACAACATATTCCAAATCACCAATCAAATTATCTGCATGCACGCACGCACACATGCACATGCGCACGCACGCACGCACACACACACACACACACACTAAATGTAGGTGAAACTTTCCAAGACTGAACAAAAGACAGCAGAATGCAGAAAAGTTTCATCAGTGACACACAAAATGAGAGCTAGTAAAATCATAACAAACACTATTGATGCCTACCACCATGTGACAGGTCGACGTTCCACAGATCAGTGCCAGACGAGAGGTAACCGGTGGCAACAAAATACTGACGTCAGCGGGCACGCATGCCAGGCAAGCTGCAGACAGGCTGAATAAACCAACAACTGCATCTCTGCATGCTTAATAAAAATCACATTTCACTTCAGCAGTTGGAAACAAAAATCACTGTTATGCTGACCTAAGCTTGTTAAAAAAAAACATCAAACAAGTGCATTATCACATACTTGTAAAAAAGAAAATTATGTTACTGATACAAGCAGACCTTTCTTTGAAACAAGAACAATTCTCCTTCTTCACAAGGCTCTTTAAAACTTTCCTGTCCTTGAAATAATAGACACAATATAACTTCTTCACATTTGGGCATCTATTTGTTTTGCACTGTTTTTGCTGGGGTTTTTGTTTAGTTTTTTGTTGTTGGGGTTTTTTTTGGTTTTGCCAGTGTTTTTGGTAAGCTAAAATAGGCAGAAAAGAAAAAAACAAAATGCTATATATATACATGTGTGTGTGTGTGTGTGTGTGTGTGTGTGTGTGTGTGTGTGTGTGTTTCTCCTTTTTCAATTTATCACTTGTATGCACTGTTCTGTACATACGCACACATATATATCTACATGATGTACATATACATATATGTATGTATTCATGTATGTATAAAGTGGGGAAAGAAATACAAAGAGACAGACTGTTGACATGTGTACTTGTGCATGGAAAAGAAAGGGCCGTGGTTGTTACTCTTCGAAATGTGTGTGGGTGTACTATGTATTATTGCTCTTGAAAAAGAAGGAACATATATCTGACAAATGTGGCAACATAACTTCATATCGTATGATTATTGTATTGTATTGTATTGTATTGTATTGTATTGTATTGTACTGTATTTACTCTTTGTCAAAACATATTTCTCTGTGTAGAATTTTTTCCAATAGAATTTTGCCAGGGGCAACAAGTTTTGTTGGCATGTGTTCTTTTACATGCGCAAAGTGCATCCTGTACATGGGACCTTGGTTTATCGTCTCAGCCATCTCACTTGATAGGCGTATGCGTTACCACTAGGCCACCCCTCCACTCAACAGCATTGTTAAAGTGTCAACATTAACTCCTTCAGGACGGCCAGTCCTCTCCTCTCACCCACACAGACCTCTCGAATGTCCAGGGGGTGTCTGAATGACCCGACCTTTAGCTTCCATTGTCAGAAATGCAGTATTCTTTGTCTGTATTCACCTCTTCAATATAAGAGCCTTCCGCTGGCAATATTTTGATGATATTAACTGCAACGAAACACTGTCATCGTCGCCTCTTTTGGTCATTCATATGGAGAGTTAACAGTGATTGCTGTGCTTTTGAAAGAACTGAAGCTGCTTTGTAAGGGATTAAAAAAAAAGTATCAAAAAACCACCTTACCCATTCCCCCAGCGTACGCGTCCACCTGGGACGTGCCTACAGGTGTGCCAGCCAGCAGACCCAGTTCACAGGCTGCCTGCCTGCTGAGGCCTGACCCACAGGGCTCCCCTGGGTACTGCACTACGCTGCCTGACGGCACACACATCACCATGATGGGTTAATACAGACACTTGCACACCTAGTGCCTACTTTCGGTTAGAGACCGAGCTCTAGGCGCTTTACAAACACGGAGTCAATTGCACGACAGACTACTGCCTACCTGGGCACAGCCAGTTTACAGCCAGCTGCCTTTTGGCACTCATCGTTCGTTTCCTGTGTCGTTCAGTCAAGCTTCAGTCTCAGGGACAACTCTCTTGTTGCAGTGGTAGTAGCAGCGCAACATTAACAATATCAAGAAACAAGAGAGGCAAGGCCTTCAAGACACACTTGTGATACACTGAAAAAAAAATCCCAAGCTTTTTATGTATTGTGTATAATTTCAAAATGTAATGTTTAAGATGAGAAAGATCAGTTTAAAGCAAATTAAGTCCCCTAGCATTAATTACAGAGTAATTTCCCTTTTTTACTATCTGCACCAAAATATTTATTGCAAAAATAAATAAAACTTCCATGCTTAGCAAAAGAAGTTCCTGTTTGAACAAAAAATGATAATAATGACTGCTCTTGTTGTTGGGTCAGAATATCAGATCAAAGTGAATACAAAAAATATAAATATAACAGTAAATGCAGTTTGCATATAATTAGGCTTCATTTTTTATTTTTTTGTGCCCATCCCAGAGGTGCAATATTATTTTAAACAAGATGACTGGAAAGAACTGAATTTTTCCTATTTTTATGCCTAATTTGGTGTCAGCTGACAAAGTATTTGCAGAGAAAATGGCAATGTTAAAGTTTACCACAGACACACACACACACACACACACAGACAACCGAACACCGGGTTAAAACATAGACTCACTTTGTTTACACAAGTGAGTCTAAAAATGTTAAAGGTCCATGCATAGCCTTTCACAGCCATGGAGCAGTGATTTCGTACCCACTGTGTCTCAGGCTTGGCACAGGAGGGTGGGTCCAGGTCCTCTCTCATTCCACCCCTTTCAACCTTCCTCTACTGGTCAGGTACCCATTCACACCAGGGTGGAGTGAGGAAAATCAAAGCAAAGTGTCTTTCCCAAGGACACAACACCATGAGTCCGTGAGGGTGTGGGTTCGAACCCCGCTCTCGCCCTTTCTCCTAAGTTTGACTGGAAAATCAAACTGAGCGTCTAGTCTTTCGGATGAGACGATAAACCGAGGTCCCGTGTGCAGCACGCACTTGGCGCACTGAAAAAGAACCCATGGCAACGAGAGTGTTGTCCTCTGGCGAAATTACGTAAAATGAAATCCACTTTCATAGGTACACAAATATGTAAGCATGCACTCAAGGCCTGACTAAGCGCGTTGGGTTATGCTGCTGGTCAGGCATCTGCTCAACAGATGTGGTGTAGCGTGTATGGATTTGTCCGAACGCAGTGACGCCTCCTTGAGAAAGTGAAACTGAAACTGAAACTGAAACTGAAACAACACCATGCCCGATCAGGCTTTGAACCCGGATCACTGGTGGACACTGGGTCAGAGGTCCAACACCTGACTGACTCTGCCACAGCGCCTCCAGTTACCATAGCTTTCCTGAATGGAGTCTCCCGTCGGACCGACGGATGAGTAGGCAGGCAGGCTTATCTGTCGGTGCATGTCCTCATATGGGAGAAGAGGCCGATTCTGGATGCACAGCACTTCCCACAAGTGTTGCAAGGGAAAACGTCTCCAGAAGTTGAGCCCTGCTTTGTTCACTCACGCTTCTCCTTAATGGCCAGTGTTCTCTTATTTTCAAACGTCTTTATGCCACTAGAGCACAGCATCCTCCAGTGAGAGCAGTCAAAGGCATCAGCTTTCCTACAATGTTACTAAAGCACCAGCAGCAACAACAGCTGCAACAGTAACTGTAGCAGTACCAGCAATGGGTACTAGTTGCAGCAGCAGACAGCAATGGAAGAAATACCATCAACAACAGTAACAACAGCAGCAGTAACAGTTTATTGTTGCAGCAACAGCAACAGCAATAGTAGCAGTTTAATAGCAGAAACAGCACCACAACAGAGACAAAAAAATTACCAACATGACAACCATCACCACAATTATCATCATCATCATCATCATCATCAATGGAGAAATTGAATAGAAATCCACTGTACCTATTCTGCTGTGGTCGTTTTCAATCAGCTCTTCCAAGCCCACTGTATGAAGGAAATCATCGCTCCACCCATGTAGCTGTGGTCCCTGAACCTCATAGCCCCACTTGCACACCAGTGAACAGACCGACCTGCAAACCAAACCCTCCCACTTACACACTAGCGAACACACCGACCTGCCCACCAAACCCTCCCACTTGCACACCAGTGAACAGACCGACCTGCAAACCAAACCCTCCCACTTACACACTAGCGAACACACCGACCTGCCCACCACACACCATACACACCAGTGAACACACCGACCTGCCCACCACACACCATACACACCAGCAAACACACTGACCTGCCCACCACACAACATACACACCAGTGAACATACTGACCTGCCCACCACACACCATACACATCAGTGAACACACTGACCTGCCCACCACACCACACACCATACACACCAGTGAACACACTGACCTGCCCACCACACCCCCCACTTATACACCAGTGAACACACTGACCTGCCCACCACACACCATACACATCAGTGAACACACTGACCTGCCCACCACACCACACACCATACACACCAGTGAACACACTGACCTGCCCACCACACCCCCCACTTATACACCAGTGAACACACTGACCTGCCCACCACACACCATACACACCAGTGAACACACTGACCTGCCCACCACACCCCCCACTTACACACCAGTGAACACACTGACCTGCCCACCACACACCATACACACCAGTGAACACACTGACCTGCCCACCACACACCATACACACCAGTGAACACACTGACCTGCCCACCACACTCCCCACTTACACACCAGTGAACACACTGACCTGCCCACCACACCCCCCACTTACACACCAGTGAACACACTGACCTGCCCACCACACTCCCCACTTACACACCAGTGAACACACTGACCTGCCCACCACACTCCCCACTTACACACCAGTGAACACACTGACCTGCCCACCATACACCTCTCCATTCAGCAAACCAGTGACAAGTCACTGCAGAGCGCAAGTGTATTTTGGAACATACAGCATAGGAGTCAGGAAAATAAATCCTTTTTTAATTTTCACCAGTTCAACTATCTTAGTCCAAATTTTGCACAAATCTTAATCAACACACTGCTTCTTACTTAATCTTCATGAATCTGACAATATAAGAGACTTTCGTTCTAAGAGTATGCAGTAGCAGAAAAAGAGATTGAATTCTAATAATGATAATAATAAAAGGACATTTGGTACGGCCAATTTAATGATACAAAAGCCCCGGGCATTTTCAATTAAAAAAAAAATGCAATGACGCATGCATACTAAAAACACACAAATACACCCATACTCACAGATCATCCTGTTCAACTCCATCCCACAAACCCACACCCACTCCACACAAAATGTAGACACACACACACACGCGCGCGCGTGCACACACATCCCGATCCTTTAAGGCATAGGAACATGTGTACGTTTGAAAACAGTAAAAACAACAGAAGTAAAAAATTAACTAGATCAAAACATAAAAGTGAAGACAAGGAGTTATTTACTGATTTGAATGGCTGGAAATTTCAAAGAGGTTTTGAAAGAAGGGCAAGAAACAGCATGACGGACAGGAAACAGGGAGTGAGTTCCATGCGGAAGAAGCCTGGAAAGAGAAAGTGTGTTTCCCACATGATCTGGATCTGTAGGAGGGAATGACGGGCGCAATAGCCGAGTGGTTAAAGCGTTGGACTTTCAATCTGAGGGTCCCGGGTTCAAATCACAGTGACGGCGCCTGGTGGGTAAAGGGTGGAGATTTTTACGATCTCCCAGGTCAACATATGTGCAGACCTGCTAGTGCCTGAACCCCCTTCAAGTCTAAATGCATGCAGAAGATCAAATGCGCACGTTAAAGATCCTGTAATCCATGTCAGCGTTCGGTGGGTTATGGAAACAAGAACATACCCAGCATGCACACCCCCGAAAGCGGAGTATGGCTGCCTACATGGCGGGGTAAAAACGGTCATGCACGTAAAAGCCCACTCGTGTACATGCGAGTGAACGTGGGAGTTGCAGCCCACGAACGCAGAAGAAGAAGAAGAAGTAGGAGGGAATTTTTAAAAGACAGTCACCCTATTTTGGTGAACAGGAACGACCACTGAAGTTTTTTGTGCAATTATTTCATTTAATGTAAAATAAATAACATAAACCAGCCATTGTGGCGAAGTGGTTAGCGTTGCAGACTGACAGCTGGGAGGATGCAGGTTCGAATCCCAGTGGAGGTGGGTTTTTCAGCCTGTGGCTGGCTCCTACCCAGAGTTGAGTGTGCTATGGACTTAAATGGGGAGACTGGGGCCACACAGTCGAGTGTCATCCACCTCAAGAATGTCTCTTTGGGTATGTTGCTCTAATTACCTGACCAACACTGCAAGTGTCTGTATCTCTCAGGCCTGGTTAATGCTGGGATAACATTATGACAGGAAGTGTAGAGTACAGCCTTGTCACACAGTCCCAAACCAAAATGGACCTCCATAGCAACATCATCATTGTCATCATCATCCTGTTCCTCCTTCATTATCAATATAAACAAAACAGTTTCAAAGTCTGTGGCCTTTCATGCCCTGTTCTCATGGTGACCTCAGTTTCAATGCCCCTCCACTTCCATGCTTGGGGTGAGTCCTGTCAATGTCTTCAGTGTTGGCAGATTCATAGGGGGCTGTTGTTTGAGGGATGTGGTGGTGGTCTCCACTCTGGGAGGGACGCTCACTCAGTCTTGCTCCATGACTAAGCCATTATTGTTGTTAGTTGGGGGCTTTGTAGGTGGTGTCCTAAGTACATTAAATCAGAACTGGCACCACTGAACACCACCAAAGTGACTCAGCAGCAGTGCAGGATCTCCTCTGGTGTGTGGCCTCCTGGCGACCTAACATCAATGGCTCCCTGTGGGCTGCTGACGCTGGAACTTTAACGGACAAACCTGGGTATGGCCGTGTATTGGGGAATCTAAATAAGCGGCGTGGGAGTAATGCCACTGAAATGGTGCAGATGATGGGGCAGCAAAAAAATAAATAATAATAATAATAAATAACATAAAGCAAAAGAAGACAACAAACCATTTTTAGACAAACACCTCAAACTTTTCTTGTTCTGAAAATAACCAAAAAGAATGTGAGTAACAATGGAGCTGATTTCATGACCATACATAAACTGCGTTAAATTTGTTCTCTCCCTCTCTCCCCTTTCCCACTCTCTCTCTCTCAAGCAAGTACACGTACCTGCTAAGGCTACCAGATGCACGCCATGTAAGAAAATCGGGAAGGTCAAACAAATGAGCCATTTTCTTCCATTGGTCAGGCAAATTCTGTTTGAACAAATACACAGGCCTACATCACAGTGTTACGAATACCTCTTGACAGTTTGCATTCAGTGTTACTATGCCTGAACGTCACATTGGCAATTCATGTTCAGTAATTCCCAACACAAGGACACACACACACACACACACACACACACACACACACACACACAAGCACACACACACACACACACACACACACACACACTCACACATGCCCAGTGCTTCCCAACTCAAGGACACACCCACACACTCACACACCCGCAACAAGAGCATCTCCAACTGTAACCACAGAAGAGTTGCAATAATCAAGAGAAGTGAACTGGCCGACACAACACACTTTGCTGTTGTAAATGTTCTGGGTTTTTTTGGGTTTTTGTTTTTGCTTGCCCCCTGCCCCCAGCCCTATCAGTGAGCCACTGACTCCCTCTAAAGGTCTGTTCTGTCACAGCCGCAACACTCCACAGGGAACCATCAGTGTCACGTTGCCGTGAGGCCCCACACTGCAAGAGACCCAGCACCGGAGAGGTGGCCTCGTGGTCATGCGCCTGATTACGAAGTGAGTGTGGGTTCTAGTCCCATGTACAGACTAGAATTTTAACTAGACCTTTTACTAGACCTCCACAAAACTGGAAGTGAGTAGTCTGGGTGCTAGTCATTCGGATGATTGAGGTCCTGCAAGCAGCATGCAGTTAGTGTACATAAAAGAACCCATGGCAACAAAAGTCTTGTTCCTGGCAACATCCTATACCGACAAAAAAAGTAATACAATAAATTCATTACCCATCAAATAAAACAACAACAGAAAACTCATGAAGGCCCATGACTGCCTTACCTTTTTAAGCCAGAGCAACTTTGGTGGCTGCATCTCCAGTGAAATGCTTCCTCCCACGTATCGTAAGACACCATGTTTTGTGGAGTTTATCATGGCTGCCTCCTTTTCTGCTCGATGGTCCATCCACATGATGATGTTGTAGCGGCTGTCACCTGCAATCCACCCCCCGCACCCCCCCAAAAAAAACCCCAACAACACATACCCAAAAAAACAGAATCAAATCAGAACCATACTACTAAGAAGTACTGAAAATAATAAGAATGGTAATTGGCATATGTGATGGTCAGTTGTGTCCGACTATGACCATCAGAACAGCAGAGGAGGCAACTGCTGTCCAAACTATCTGGGCTAGAATCTGATTATAGTGGAGAGTGTCTTGGCCAAGTTACACTCTCAGCCATGTCGGTTTTAGGACAGTCGGTACTGGGGTGGTTCCCAAAGGCCAACTAGCCCCAAAGGCTGCAGCACTAAGAGCCAGTTCATTCTTGATTCCTAGTTTGAGAGTCATGGTCCTTCACAAAAGACTGTCCTTCACAAAAACTGTAAAATGGCCTCCCACTGCAATGGAGAAACCAGTGATCACACAGCTCTCACTTGGCTGTTGGCCCACTGTAAGCTGATGTCAATCTGATATTAATGTGGCTGTTGGCCCACTGTAAGCTGATGTCAATCTGATATTAATGTGGCTGTTGGCCCACTGTAAGCTGATGTCAATCTGATATTAATGTGGCTGTTGGCCCACTGTAAGCTGATGTCAATCTGATATTAATGTGGCTGTTGGCCCACTGTAAGCTGATGTCAATCTGATATTAATGTGGCTGTTGGCCCACTGTAAGCTGATGTCAATCTGATATTAATGTGGCTGTTGGCCCACTGTAAGCTGATGTCAATCTGATATTAATGTGGCTGTTGGCCCACTGTAAGCTGATGTCAGTCTGATATTAATGTGGCTGTTGGCCCACTGTAAGCTGATGTCAGTCTGATATTAATGTGGCTGTTGGCCCACTGTAAGCTGATGTCAATCTGATATTAATGTAGCTGTTGGCCCACTGTAAGCTGATGTCAATCTGATATTAATGTGGCTGTTGGCCCACTGTAAGCTGATGTCAGTCTGATATTAATGTGGCTGTTGGCCCACTGTAAGCTGATGTCAGTCTGATATTAATGTGGCTGTTGGCCCACTGTAAGCTGATGTCAGTCTGATATTAATGTGGCTGTTGGCCCACTGTAAGCTGATGTCAGTCTGATATTAATGTGGCTGTTGGCCCACTGTAAGCTTATGTCAGTCTGATATTAATGTGGCTGTTGGCCCACTGTAAGCTGATGTCAATCTGATATTAATGTGGCTGTTGGCCCACTGTAAGCTTATGTCAATCTGATATTAATGTAGCTGTTGGCCCATTGTAAGCTGATGTCAATCTGATATTAATGTGGCTGTTGGCCCACTGTAAGCTTATGTCAATCTGATATTAATGTGGCTGTTGGCCCACTGTAAGCTGATGTCAATCTGATATTAATGTGGCTGTTGGCCCACTGTAAGCTTATGTCAGTCTGATATTAATG
>NC_134878.1:48726503-48749003 GCF_041734735.1 Babylonia areolata
GACAATGCTTTTCAATCATTTCGGCAATGGCAAATAAAGTTCAAAGCACAATCCAATGTTGTGAGACACTCCTACTTTGTCCAGTTTTCCTATTTGAATTATACACACTTACTCATGCAGTAGCTGTGCACATGTGTGTGTGTGTGTGTGTGTGTGTGTGTGTGTGTGTGTGTGTGTGTGTTGCATGTGATAATACATGCCTTAAAAAAACCACTCAGTTCTGATGGCGAAAACATTCGGCAAAAATTGAGTTTATACACTACACACCCTCAATGTTGAATCCACCTTTTGCGCCAACTCTTACGTAAAGTTAATCCATTCAAGAAACCAAATAAAGTTGTGGCGGAAGAGGTGATGAACCAAAGATCTAATCTCTGCTCAGCTGCCTACTCGGGTGGCCTCTGGCAACAATGGTATTGTCTTACCACGTCCAAAACGCTCAGACTGATGTGTGTGTCTTACGACGACTGATGGAGCGAAAACACGTTCGACAGCCGAACAAACCTGGGCATGTCAGTCCAGTGTTTGCCTACTTCACAGTTGAGCTTCTCCCCCTATTCCCGACAGAATATAGTGATCCTTCGGGTATTGCAACAAAATCCTGCTTATTACAACCTAAAACCATTTAAGAGGAACAAGAAGCACCGTGTCAGTCCTCAAGGATCACGAAAGCAGGATCTCGACTGTGCGGGAACAAAAGAAAAGTAGAACAAGGCACAATGCAAAGGGGCGCAATTCAGGAACGAGTACTCCTGACAGTGCGTGTCTGTGACTAGTAGACTTTTTTCGTGCTCCTGCATGCTCTTTGCACTGTGTGTGCGTTGTGTTTGCATGCATGCGTGTTCCCTATGGCCCTTTGCAACCATCGCATCTCACACTTGCCAGGCGACAGTATCTTCTTCTTCTTCTACGTTCGTGGCGTGCAACTCCCCGCCACGTTCACTCGTATGCACACGAGTGCTTTTACGTGTATGACCGTTTTTACCCAGCTATGTAGGCAGCCATACTCCGCTTTCGGGGGGGTGCATACTGGGTATATTCTTGTTTCCATAACCCACCGAACGCTGACATGGATTACAGGATCTTTTACGTGCGTATTTGGTCTTCTGCTTGCGTATACACACGAAGGGGATTCAGGCACTAACAGGTCTGCACATACGTTGGCCTGGGAGATCGGAAAAATCTCCACCCTTTACCCACCAGGCGCCACCGAGATTCGAACCCGGGACCCTCAGATTGAGAGTCCAACGCTTTAACCACTCGGCGGCTATTGCGCCCGTCTGCGACAGTCAGTATCGATGTTATAAACATATTTGAATATAATGTATAGGCTTGCTCATCTCTACCCTGTCTGCCTCTCTCTCTCCCTCTCTCTTTATAATTATTTTTATTTCATTCGCTTGTAATGCATGTTACTTCTGTTTGCTTCTTCGGTTCTTTCATTTCTTTCTATTAAATGTAGTTATATTAATGCAGTACCGTGTTGCCAGTTGCTCCATTGTCAAATCGATATATTGACTGAGGTGTCCATTGATGAGTGAGATCTATTTTTGAAAACACTGATATTTGAAGGGAAAAATAGATAAAAATCCAATGTTGTTGTAAGTTTATATATCGATTGATTATTGACAATATATGATCCATAATCTTGGTATCGTAAGTTGATTCAGATCGAGGGTATTCGATGATTTTTACTGTCAAAGAGATGCCTCGAAAACTGCGAGCATCCTTTGTTTACTTTTTGGCAGACGACTTTTTCCAGTTACTGGCTGGTGCAGCTACTAACACAGATAGGCTTCGTGTTTGGCTTGTGATTATCTTTGGGAGGTGTGTGTGTGTGTGTGTGTGTGTGTGTGTGTGTGTGTGAGAGAGAGAGAGAGAGAGAGAGAGAGAGAGAGAGAGAGAGAGAGAGAGAGAGAGAGAGAGTGAGTTTCAGTAGCTCAAGGAGGCGTCACTGCGTTCGGACAAATCCATATACGTTACACCACATCTGCCAAGCAGATGCCTGACCAGCAGCGTAACCCAACGCGCTTAGTCAGGCCTTGAGAATTTTTAAAAAATTAAATATAAAAAAATTAATCAAATAAATAAATAAATAAATAAATAAGGGTTAAATAAATAATAGATAAATACATTTTTTTTTAAATTACTACTACCACTACTCAGTAATAATATGTATAAGGTGCAAAATCCTGATGAAATCAACTATAAGCGTACATAAATAAATAATAATTATAATATAAAAAGTAGTAGTAGTAATAATAATAATAATAATTTTTTAAAAAGACAACAATGATGATAAATAAGCAAATAAATGTAAAACATGGAGACAAACATTCACACATACACCCACATATGCATAACAGATATGCACCAAACATGCAGTTTCACAGACTAATGAAAGCACAGTCAAATACACATAAACGTACATGAGCCCCAACACACACACACTGCACACACACACACACATACATTACCCTGCACCTCCTCTACCCCCTCCTCCACACACTCATTTCTAGGCTACTGAGGTATCGCAGCTTCCGAGTCCACGGCACACACACACACACACACACACACACAGATGAACACTTACTTGTACAAGCACACACACATACGCCCATATCCCCCACCCCCAAACACATATATATATACAAAGATATATATATATATACACACCCGCACGTTCCAATATTCCATTGCTCCCACAGTGTAGGCATGCATACACACACACACACCTCATCCTCTACCCCCCGCCCCCCTTCCCCTCACACACACACATACGTATGTGCACAGAACTCTCAGTCCTGACACTTGTGTACACTTACACCCTCGCGCATGCACAAACGCACTTAAACACAGACCCATACATACACACAAACACACATATACACACACGCACAGAGGCTGCCACTGATTGGCGGCAAGAGGGATGGGAAAAGATCTCTGATGCCAAGAGCGTGGCGTCTAGTGTGTTGCTCAGTCTCAGTATTGTATTTGGAGAAGCCCACAGAGACTGTTCCGTTTTGAAGAAATCTGCGCAGTGTTGGTTTGGAAACGATGCCGATATTTGTTTGATTTGCAAATAATCGTGCTCTACCTTTCATGTTAGACTTACGGCCGCTCCCTCTCTCTGCTTTTATTTCTTTGAGGCGATCGATGGTGTGATGGCCTTGTACCTGTTCTTTTTGATATTCTTTGACTTTTCTGAGGATTTCCGATTTTCCTAGATGTAGGCAGCTTGTTGGTGTTGCGTTACCAGCAAGTCTGTCAGCTCGCTCATTTCCCTTAACACCTGCATGTCCCGGGCAGTTTGACCATGAGAGTTTTTTAATCTGAAAGTTGCGTGAAATGACGGTGACTTAAAATGAAGCCCCCTGGTTACAAAAGTTTTACGAGTAGCATCCCTTACCCACTTCCCCTTGCAAGTGAAAAGTGCGCATGTGTGACAGGGCATTCTGGGTAAAAAGCCTACTTCTTCCTCTCGATTCCACGACGTGCGCGTGAAAGGTAACTATATGGCACGTGGTCGAACTATTTCAAGAAATTTACCCTTGTTTACGCTTTTTCTCGTAGTTGCTTATTGCTTTGTTATCAATTGATATATTTTCTTCTGTTTACAGCAGTCAGATTGTCAAAATGCAGAACGAAGCCGGAGAATTCGTTGACATGTACATCCCGAGGAAGTGGTAAGTTGCTCTTCCATTTTTTCATGGCGGCTTCGAAGAAAGAGGTTACGAATAACTGTAAAAGCTGAATAGAAGTGTGTTTCATTTAGTCTTTCGGTCGACTTTAACCGTAGTATGCTTGTACTTGTAGACCTGCCATCACGACTGCCACACAAGAATAGCATTGGTCTGTAAAAACTAAAACCACATGGACCGGTGTGCTGGATTCAATGCGATTGACCAGTCACACATAGCATACTCTTCAGACCAAACAAAATATTCTCCTTCTGTGTACTACTGAAATTAAGTAGTAGATAGAATATTTTATGTTTGGTCATTGTGTGAAAGAGCATTAAGTCAGTCGTCTGCCTACAGTGAAGTGATTTTGAATGTGACCAGCCACACATGGAAATTTCCAGAATGAAGTTAAAAAATAGTGTTTCAAATACCCCTTGCACCATACAGAAGATTATGGAACAAAAGGGGAATCAACTTTTTAAAACTTGATTTAAATAAGCACTTCATTATCTACTTTTCTATGAATATAACCCTAACCCCCACCACCCAATTGTTTTTATTTTCATGTTCATATTGTCAGTAAATGTCATTTTATTTTCAGTGATAGGTACTGAGTTAGTGAAATGGTGTTACTGGTTGAATGTGCTGTGTCACAGTAGCAGACTAGTCTAATTGCTTGTGATTGAAGTATTCAGTTTGGTTATTTTTGATTTTTTTAAAATATGTTTTTATGCTTTTGACTTAGATAATAAAACAGTCAACAAATCTCTTCATTACATTGCATTTTGTGTTATTATAGTGTTACCAGCATAATAGCACTTGTCATCAAGTCGCAATGCATGCAGAACTATACAACTGTACTTGTATTCGTGAATAAGCTGGCAAATGTACAGGTCAGACTGCCAGCCTTTGTAAACGATTCGTAACGTTATCTACACATTTATGAGTCATGGACTCTCTTGTCATCATTTGCTAATCATCCACTGAATTCAGAACTTTTCTTATAAGTTTTGACTTGTTAAATGCCTGTAGCGCATAAAGCCAGTATAACGCTTATAAAGGAGTTGTGATCCATTCATTTCATTCTATAACGGTGAAACATTAAATATATCATTATATGCTATAATTTGTTATATTTATTAAACTTAATAGAACAAAAAGTAATTCCAGCTGTTGTGTTGCCAACTTATTTCACCAACTTTGTTGCCTGTCATGAAAATAAACCAGTTGCTTTCATGCCTCGGCTGCATGTGATGCTACATGACCATTGTTGCTTGTCGAAAAAACTGACACATGAATCATTGATAGGACATACCACTCGAAACCATTTCATTAAACCAGACATACCACTTGAAACCATTTCATTAAACCAGTCTTTTATGGTGCAGTTTGGACCAGCTTGTCTCAGATTTTGCCATTTTCAGTATAAGACTGACTTTGGGTTTGAGTTCACATCCCTTGACCAACCCAGTCTAAATGAAGTATAGAATTTTTTCTCATATTTATTTTTTCTCTCCCTCATTTTGGTGGGGATACTTGCTGTGAATAATTAATGGACCTGTATAATTGAAATTTATGGAAATTGGAATTATTTGTTAAAGATAAAAGTGTTTGACATGGTAACACTCAGGTTGTGAACATAAAGGAGTGAATAAAACCTTTAAAATATTCAGATGATACTGTAAAACTTACTTAATCAGGAAGTTTAAGGATTGTGAGAATTATTTTAATGTCTTTTTCAGCTCGGCTAGCAATAACATCATTGCTGCCAAGGACTATGCCTCCATCCAGATCAACATTGCTGAGGTAAGCTGTACCCATGCTCTTGCGTACCTTTTTACTTGACACTAGTGACAACCTTACTTGATAATACTACTTGTGACAGGGCTTAACCTCTTCGGTGCCCCATGATAGAAATTTCAGTTAAGTTCTGAAGTGCTCGAAAGTGTCGTTGAGTTCTGCAGTGTTTGAAAGTGAACCATGACATACAAATCTGTGATCGTCATAGTATGAATTTTCTTATTCTTTAGATTATGGCTTTCCAGGAAACACCAGTGGGAAAGCTTGATATGCCTGTTTAAATATTAAGGGGAAAAACCTAAAAATTTCATTCCAGGATGTTATTTACACTTGTAGCACTCTTTTAAGAAATTCAGATCATCAGAATGTCAGATGACAATCACAACCAAGCGTAAGTGGCATTAAAAAGTGGCTGCTTGTTTAAAAAAGAAAACTTTGCAGTTTTGAGACCTAAGATGTTACAGAAGCTTTACAAATCATTTTTGATGATAAGCTCAGTGATAGCTGAGACAAACTTGTCAGTGAAAAGGAAGTAGAAGGTTGTGATTTGTAAAGAGGAGATGGGGGTGGGGTGGCTGGTAGTTGTAGACAGCTAGAGATGTTCAAGCAAAGGAGAGAAAGTGCTGGAAGCCAGGTATAGCTCTGGGGCTGATGTGGAGGTGAATTCATTCCAAGGCAAACTGTCCACTTATTAAAAGTTATTTAGGGCAGGGAGGGGTGGAAAATGATGAATCGGGTTGTGGAGCAATTTCTTGCGACAAGTGGCCAGCATGTTTTTAGCAATACATGCATACATCAAAGAAACGGATCAGCTTTCATCTGCAGGCGAGGCAGGAACAGTACTCACAACACTGCACTGTGTGGCAAATTGGTCACTGTTAAGCTCTTTGATACTGTCAAACATTGAGCATGAAGTAAGTAGATGTGGACGATTGAAAAACGCGTGTGTGATGGGATGGTGTTTATTTGTGTGCATGTGATTATAACTTATAAGAGTTTGTATAGAATGTAATTATTTTGGACTCTTCAAAAGGTATGGAAACATTTTTTGTTTTGATATATTTTCTTGCTTTGTCTCATCTGCTTTTACTGTTAGTGTATAACATATTTAGAAATTATCCAAAGTTTATCTCAGATATATATATATATATATATATATATATAATTATAATTATATGGTTTACTCATAGCAAAAAAATGTTAAGTAAGGTTCATACTGTCAGAAATTGATAGTTTAGTCATTTTTCTTTCAGAAAATTATGCATTTTGTATGCTTTCTTGCAGTAGTTTGCATTCTAAAAGTAAAACGTTTGGTTTTTTTTATTTTTTATTTATTTTTTATATACAACCAAACACAGCCTGGCAAACTTGTTGCTGTGTCAAGCGCTAAAATTATAGCGAATGGAAATTTGGTGTCATATACTGTACCATGTCAGACTGATGCAAACTAGGCCTATTGGTTTGCTCTGCTTGGCCAAATTTCCAATGGAAATTCAGCGCAACTGACTACTGTCCATCGCCAGTTAGTGTTCCGTACTTTCTTTTTTTTTTTTTTTCTTTTTTTTTTCTTTTTTTTATGTTGAGGATGAGTTCACAGCTTGGAATGAAAGATTGCTGGATCAAACTTTTAAGATTTTTTTTGTTTTGTTTTTTTTTGGTCGTGTGTTAGCCGCGCGCGGAATTTGGCCAAGCAGAGCAAACCGATAGGCCTAGTTTGCATCAGTTTGACATGGTAAGTATATGTATCACCAAACATGGAGTATAATACAAACTCCTCCTTTTAATAGAATTTATAAAGTATAGAAATAAAATGTCAAATATTGCAACACAAAGATGCTTCATTTTGATACCATTTCTTTTGTGGTCTTATTAAAAGTTGCTTTTCAGATGAGTATTAGTTGTTCACATGATAATTAACTACTGTTTCCTATTTTGTGCAGGTGGATGAGACCACTGGACGTATGACAGGTGGCAACAAGACCTACGGCATCTGTGGCGCCATCAGAAGGATGGTAAGTCTGATACCAAGTTTCATAATGATATATACATGATACATATGTGTTGGTTAGTATCTTTGCTCTTTTTGTTATTTTTGTTATTTTTTGTTTCTTAGATAGTTTTGTTGTTTTTAGTAGGCACGATTCATTTCTGAATCATGTGTGAAGAAATATATCTGCTACTGGTAGTGATAGATGCTGGTGTCAGTGACCTTATTTGCAAGTTCCAGGCCTATAGCTTAGTGTTTAGTGTTGGACTTTAAGGGTTCTGGCTTCAAGCCAGGTGGCTAATGGTTGGAAATTTTTTTTCTCCTATAAATAGGCCAACATATGTAAGCTGACAAATGCATAGGTCCCTTTCATGTGTACACATATACAGTAGATAAATATGCATGTTGAATATTCAGCATCTCTACTATCTCTGCATGAAAAAATAAAGATACCCAGCCTATATACCCCCAAAACATGTAATGGCTGCCTTAGTTATCGTGTGGCATAAAACATTCATGTGTTTCAGCAAAGACCCACATATACAGTAGAAAGGGGGGAGTTGCAGCTGCCAAATGTGGAATAGTAGCTGATGATGGCAGTGATATAATTCTCGTTATGTGTACTGATTTTATTTAGATGCAGTAAACTTGGGAAATATTTTCTTGTCATCTTCTAATAGTTGAAATTTGAAGGCAATTCCTGAAGCGGGTTTGAGTGTTACAGGAGATATTTTTCTCTCTCTTTTAAAAAATTTTTTTTTTTAACTTTTTCTGTGAACACTGGTTGCAAAGCCGGGAAAGAGTAGCGGAGTAAGTTCTGGTTGGTGAAGAGTTACAAAACTTTACCAAAAGCAATCAGGAAACATTTGATGCATTGGTTTCATACTGATTGTTGTTTTGCCTTGTTGCTAAATTCTACAATTCACTGTTTTAGCAGAAGTGAGATTTCTTACTTCTTTTTTTCTTTTCTTTTCACAATTTGTTTCTTTTTTTTTCTCTCTCTTTTCATCTTTAAAAATATATATGTGTGGGTTTTTTTTTGTTTTTGTTTTTTGTTTTTTTTCCTAACCTGACCTGCTCCGTGTTGCAGGGTGAGTCTGACGACTCCCTGTCGAGGCTGGCGAAGAGGGATGGCATCATTGCCAAGTAAGTGTTTACTACAACTTTGTGACCTGTTGGAGGTAAATGTCTATTTTCTGGTTGAACAACTTCGCCACAGCAATTACTGATTTGGACTGAAGCAATGTCAGCGAAACATGGTTGCAAATGTTTTTGAAAATTTTCTTGTCTAAACGGAATGTACACAAAAGTTAGGGCATGATTAGTGATACTTTATTTGATTTTTACTTTGTTTTTACTTATACTTTATACTTTCAATATTCTTACTTATAATTTATACTCTTTTTTTTTTCTTTTTTTTCTTTTTTTCTTTTTTAACATTGCCTTTGTTGAGTCTGATGGTGGTGGGATTTTTTGTTGTTGTTTTGTTTTTCTGTGTAAGCTTGCTGGTGTGTGTCCATGTGGTTTTGCTGGAACATGTTCAGACCAGTTATACCAACTGAGGTTCAGATTATTGGCAGCTTCATCCATTTAGAGCAGGTCTGCAGATGAAATGTATAATTTGGACGATCACGCTTGTTTTAGGCAGTGCCTGCTTACTGCTATGTCATTGTGTGTGTGTGCATGTAGCATACATCATTTGTTTCTGGTCCTTTGAAATCTTTCATTTGTATGTTTTAAAAGTCTTCTTGGCTTTTAAAAGTGAGAAATGTGACTTAGAGTTGTCAGCTAGTTGTAAAAATATTGGGTGGTGACAGTTTGTTGGCTGTACAATTTCAGGATTTGTTGTGCCAGGGTCGGTCGGTCTTTTCTGCATGCTGGATTGTATAAATCCATTCTGAACAGTTAATTTCTGTTCTTTCCATGAATGGAGAAAATGTTACTGAATTCCAGTTTTTTGCAGTGATGTATATTTGGTTGTTTTTATCTGTTGCAGGAACTTTTGAAGTCACAGCATGTAGTCCGGCAGCTTGAAAATTCCGTCAAATAAACAATGGTTTGAATATCATTCCTGTGTGTCTGTAATGATTTGGAGGAAGATTTGATGTATAAATTTTGTGTGGATGTATGTTTTGTGTGTGTTTTCTTTTTGGTTGTCTTTTTTCTCTTTCTTTTCACCTTGAAAATCCTAGGGTACACCATATTTCAAGCATCAGAATATCATTTATGTCAGTTGAAAGACTAGCTGCCACTCAAAATACAAGGTTTGTTTTTCTCCATCCCATCACTGGATTGACAAAGCACATCAGGCATTCCTGTCAGTGATGCTGATGCTGGAAATATTTGCTTATTTTGATGATTTACCTTCAAACCTTTACTGTACTTCATGGACCCTAGACAAACCATTTTTGTCTTGTCTGAGAATGATTTTAAAATCCATATTTCATTAACTAGGTTTCATGTATTCCTCTAATTCATATAAGTAAACACTCTCTAAACAAATCTTACCTGTAGTGGTTCCCACAGACCCGTGCTCCTGAGAACAAAATGCACAGATGTAAAAATGTTCACTGCTTGTTGACGCTCTCTTTACAAACTTAGCCTCAAACGCATTTGTCATTTCCAACACCTTTCATGAATGCAGCCTTGGGTAGGTGTATATACCCCACCCCCCAAAATGATGTGGGTCCCACTTAACCACAACGAACAGATAGGGGAGCACTGCGAAACTTGTCTGTACAATATATTGCGAGCATCATTCTTCAGTGAGGATCTGGTAGGCCCATACAACATTTATGTAGGGTGAATTGCGATTGTGAGCATGGGTCAGATAGACCCATAGAAATTGGGTAGATAACGAAATACAGTGAAGATTAAGTGAAACAAAAAATGTGTGGTGAATGTGGCACAAGAATGACATTTTTAACTTTGCTCACTGTTTCATCTGAATCTTTCCAGAGCAGTGCACCACCAAGGTTCACATGGGTTACTTTCATTATCAGTCTTGACTGAATTATCTCTCTTCTCTCTTTCTGAGTTGATCTGATGCTTTAATCAATATTAAGAATCAAATGGAGCTCAGTAATTTTTTCTTGTTGCTTATGATTTTGTGAATGGATATAATTTTTCTTTTGTTTCAATTAGGAATTGTGTGAGCTTTCAGTCAGTGGAACGGTGGTGTCCTGGTGATAATAATTATGTCTGCCTAGGAAGCAAGAGAATCTGAGCATGTGGGATCACATTCACAATTATTTTGTCACCCTCCTCCAGATCTTGAATTGGTAGTTTGATGCTACTGATTTGGATGAAACGATAAACCAAGGTCCTGTGTGTGGTATGCACATGTTGGTGTAGCACTGGTGACAAACTGTCCCAGGGGATAGGGGGGGCAATTCAAACTTCACTCATAAATCTTGTTACAAACCCTTATTTAATTATACATACTTAACCGTGACCCAACTAGTGCAGACTCCGGCAGGGTCTGACATACCTGTCCTACCCTTATTAAAATACAATACAATAAAGGCTTTGCCTCCTTTGGCAATTTTTAAACCTGGTTTTACCATGCAGGGCTTTGAATAACTTAAAATGTAATAAACTTTTCCAACTGACCTGAAAGACCAAGAATAATTACATTTGGACAGGAGAATTCTTCCCAGGTCATTCCTGTTGTATAATTCTTATCAGTCTCTGACTGGTCCTAGAGAAGATAATAAAAATGGGCAGTTATTCATTGGTTTGGAAATTAGAAACCAGTCTAAAATACTACTGAACTGGTAACTTAAAAAAAAACGCCAAATGCAAGCTTTGACAAATGTGTTATTTTCAGTGTCCATTGGCAAAACTTTCTTTTTGAGGGTGAGGGTAGCCAAAAGACTGCTGACAGTATTGCCCAAATGTCAGCCATTCTCACTCCAATAAACCAATGTGGATTTCAGTGTTGTATAGTTTGTATGTGTAAACACATATTTTCATTGAATAAAGTAATGAACTATCCTGACATGAATAAAGGAAAAAAGACGATTTGATTTCACTGGCAATTGCAAGCAAGATTTGGGTGTAACCCTAGATGGTATACTATCCCATGTATTTTCATCATATAAAATGAATATGTATTCAACCATCAACTCTTGTCGTTACCAGTTGATATGTTCACAAAGGTTTTGAGTCTTAACTGGTTTGTTTTGTTTTTTTGTATGAGAAAGAAAAACAAAGCAAAATCCAGTTGTATATCTGTCAAATGAATGTGGGATGGAGAAACTGACTTCAAAGTTCACATTCTGTCCAAAACTGTCCACTTGAGATATTCATTCTCATATCACATATAAATGTGAAGGAGAATTTTTTTTTAAATTTTATATTCTATCCAAAACAGTATTCACAAATATGACAAATTCAGTTATATAAACTTCATCAAAATCATAACCATCTGAATCGCATTCAATGCATAAAAGAATAGCTTAGCATCTTCATGTTTTATAAGAACTGTGTGGCTGGCTAAAGAGGACGTTCTCGTCTGGGTTTCTGGCTATATCAGCATTTGAGACGGTTGCCTTCCAAAGGAACAGAAGGGGAGGAAAAGTGGTATTCTTCAATCCCTCATAAAGATCTCGAAATCAAAATAGTTGTCTCATAAACATTCTAGTGAGAAGAAAGAAAAACAAAATCCCTCACTAGCACTTGCATAAAAAAAGAATCTGTCATAAAGAAGTAAAATGCTGTAATCTCAGAGCTATCAATAGTTTCTTTGAGGTTGAAACTTCAAGTTTGTATTGCGCAATAGATCCACTTTATATGTTCATTGTTGTCAAAAGCAGAAAGACAAAGGAACTGGTAAGTATACCTAGAAGTTTGAGCTCCACTGGTTGGGAACTGAGGGAGCACAAAGTGATCAAACGCCAAGCCACACGTATTTTGGAGAGTACAAGCATATTTGCTCAAATTACTGTAATCTTATTTATTTCCTTAGTATAACCAAAGTGCTTTAACTGAAGACTATGTGCTTGGCACTGTGACAGGATTTCACTGGTGACTTTGTGAACCTTGCCCACTGCCTGACCAACCCACAACCTGATTTTTTGACTCACTTGTGTAAACAAAGTGAGCCTATGTTTTAACCCGGTGTTTGGTTGTCTGTGTGTGTGTGTGTGTGTGTCCGTGGTAAACTTTAACATTGACATTTTCTCTGCAAATACTTTGTCAGTTGACACCAAATTAGGCATAAAAATAGGAAAAGTTCAGTTCTTTCCAGTCATCTTGTTTAAAACAATATTGCACCTCTGGGATGGGCACAAAAAAAAAAAAAAAAAAAATGAAGCTTAATTATATGCAAACTGCATTTACTGTTATATTTTTTGTATTCTCTAAACTTGGCACATTGATCTGATATTCTGACCCAACAACAAGAGCAGTCATTATTATCATTTTTTGTTCAAACAGGAACTTCTTTTGCTAAGCATGGAAGTTTTATTTATTTTGCAAACGTTTTGGCGCAGATAGTAAAAAAGGGAAATTACTCTGTAATTAATGCTAGGAAACTCATCTTTCTCATCTTAAACATTACATTTTGAAATTATACTTAATACATAAAAAGCTTGGATTTTTTAAAAAAAAGTGTATCACAAGTGAGACTTGAAGGTCTTGCCTCTCTTGTTTTTCTTTTAAACTATATCACTGATTCAAGAGGCAACTTGGGAAATTGATTTGTGCAGGTGTTTTGGTTTCAACATAATCATTATCAGCCTCAGGGTTTATACAGATTTTGAAAAAAAAGACATGCTTGTTTTCAGTCCTTTAAAGCCTTGACAAATTACCCATAAGCTTTTTAAATTTATTTTTTTCATTTTGGCTTTTTATATTACTGACAAATAATGTATGTCAGTGAGAAAGCAAAGCAGCTAAATGTTCCTACGAGTTTCAAGTTGAAAGGGTGTTGTTTTTTTTGTTTTTAAACTTGATCCTGCAAGAATTTTTCCTTGACCGAAACTGCCGTTCTCTTCTTTGTACTTTGTAGCAGACGATTCATACAAGGGGCATAAGTCAACGTTCACAGTTCCCAACCTTTCATGAGTTTCTGATGCTGTAGTTACGAATTTTTGGTATTTGGTGCTTTAAAAGGGTTCGAGTTTTGTTATTACTTTCATTCTTTTATTTTTTTTTTTTTTCGATTTTGTGATTAAAAGCCTATGATGAATCATGAGCCTTGTGATAAGGCCAATCGGGCAAACTGAAAAAACACGTCTGTAGCTTTGCAGCAGAATGTCCTTGCCGAAAGCGGTGGACACTGAACTTTTACGCGTGATCATCTCTCTATCTGAACGTACTTGTAAGGGGCGTGTGAGTGTTGTTCACGCTGTGTGATTCCTTTATGTATATATATGTGTGTGTGTGTGTGTTCTAATCATGACACACTCCTCTACTGACCGCAGACTTAAGATTCTCTGTCTCTCTCTCTGTGATTGTTCCACGAACGATGTCGTGTGTTTTTCATTTCATATGTCGAGAGAACCCAGCCATTTTACTGTTCAGTACGATGTTGACAGAGTGCTGGAATCTCTTTCCAAACGATTCAGAAACTTTTAAGAAAAATCAGGCATACAGATGTGCAGTATATGGAGTTAGTCTCGCAACGTGTTCTTTTCTGAACAATGTGATCTCTGCAGCCTGCATAAGGTAATAGTTGTAAGGATAGCCTATTGAACTCCGGCGATAGCAGTGTTGTGGGCAACAGACAACTTATGAACAAAAGAAATTTGATTTAAAATTAAAATATCAAACTAGAAGGATTGTTTGGCAATGGTCAACTTGATCCATCACCTAGTCTTGACGTATCCGGTGTTAGAACAGAAAAGAAATCGGACAAGCTGGGGAAGTATTCAGTGAGAGTTAAGCTTCAGGTGGGGGTGGGTCTGTACAAATGTGAGCCGATTTTTTTTTTCCTTTTTTTTCTCAAGTTTACGGGAGTTAAAAGCATGTACAACTGGATCTTTTACACACACACGCGCGGGCGCGCACACACACACACACACAGAGAATCGTACGTCGTTCTGGCATGCAGTCAAATGGCTCGATCCATTAGTCTTGGCATATGGTGGCCGATGGCTGTCAACCTAGCCTTTCACGACCGGTGGTCAATAATCACCTGAGGGCTGTTGTGACTCCGGGAAGTTAATCGCCAGCTGTTCCTCGCCTTTCCGCTGTGGAAGCCGATCAGTAGAATGCTCGCGTGGGTGTGGGTGTGGTTGCCTTTTGTTTCAGTTTTTCTTTTTTTTCTTCTCCTTCACCCTTAACTCTGTGACGCCACTGAGAGTCACTGGGTTGCCATACTGAAGAACTGCATGTTCACCAGAAAACCCAGGGCGAACGGCATGTGAAATGTTTTGCGAACTGATAAATATATAATCATATTCAGTTGTGTTTAACTGTTCTGTCCAGATAAATGCGCGCGCGCGTATGTCAGTCTCTGTGTGTGTGTGTGTGTGTGTGTGTGTGTGTGTGTGTGAGAGAGAGAGAGAGAGAGAGAGAGACGGTGTGTACGACTGAGAGTGTGTGTGTGCGCGCGCGACAGTTTTTGGCAAAATCACAGTGCCTGTGCGTATGGGGACTTCTCTCTCTCTCCCTATCCCTCTCTCTCTGAGCCAGAACAGAAACATATCTTTATGTACTACCACTAGTGATCACAATTAAAGCAGTACATATAGGTGAACATCGCACTAGTAAAAAAAAAAAAAGGAAAAAGAAAAGCTGAAAAAGAAAACATAAATACATATTCCATGAATACAAACAGCGCCAGTAATTTGAAATCAAACGCGCATTCGCACATAGGCCTAATCATTGCAATGTTATTTGATATCCGTCGCACGCTCATCAGTACACACACACACACACACACACACACACACACACACACACACACACACGGTCAGTGGCACACACACTCCGGCAGACACACACACACACACACACACACCACTCAGTGGCACACCGGCACACACACACACACACATTCTCTCTCTCTCTCTCTCTCTCTCTCTCTCAGATTACCTTAATCAGTGTGGATAAACATTAAATGAAACTAAATTGAACACTCACAGGCACGCTCATATACTACTCCCCATTTTCTCTCTCGGTCATCTCACACTCAGTCTCTGTCTGTCTGTCTGTCTGTCCCTCTCTCTCTCTCTCTCTCTCTCTCTCTCTCTCTCTCTCTCTCTATCTATATATATATATATATATATATATATATATATATCGGCTCTTTCAGTTTGGGGGACACTGAAGCGCATAAAAAAAATGAAACAACAATTTAAAAACAACAACAAAAAACAACAAAACAAACAAACAAAAACCCACCATAAAACAAAATCCATGAATGCAACTGAGCACAATGTCAGGAATGTAGTTTGATATCCAATGCACATTGGGCAAATTGATTATCAACACTATCATTTTGAGATCATAGTCTCCGGTTTGCTATCGCAATTAATACGCGCGCGCGCACACACACATTGACACACACACACACACACTTGCCTACTGTACACTCTGACATAACCTTCTCCCTCTTTCTCTCTCACACACACACACCGTCTCTCTCTTTCTCTCTCCCTCTCTCTCTCATTCAACACACACAAGCCCGATCACTTCCCCTGACGTGTGGGAATCAAGAGACTGGAAAGCCAGCCGGTCGCCAACGCAGGGCGAACGGCGAGCCGCGATGTCAATTTTTAGGAAAACACAGTCGTGCCCCCTTCAGCGAAGTCACATGACTGTCAACCAGTTTGACTTGGAGACGCGTGTGTGAGAAAGAGTTGAGCCAACTTTTCACAAGTTAAAGAACGTCATTTTTGTTCATATGAGTGTCTGTGCAGTTATGAAATAAAAAATGAGCCGAGTATCCAGTTTTCCCAGTCGACCGCCTTCGAGGCCTTCCTCAGAACAGGTAAGCAAAAACTGAAGTGATGATCCTTGTTGATGTTTTCCGAAGTGCTCGCATGCCCTGTAAGTGTCGTCTGCTTCGAAAGAGTGGAGCTTGCGTGAATGTACACGTTTTAGCACAAACGATTTTTCACTAATGATTTTTGCGAGTGACTGAGTCACCGGCCAAAGAACACTGTTTACCCCACTTGTTCTTCAGTACTTAAATTATCAAGTTTATCAATTGGATCTATCGCCGGTATTAAAGAAAAAAAAATCTTTCCAATCCAGGTTGTGTAGATTGTAGTGATTCATACTGTCACACTGTGGCAGTCACTGTTGTTACGGTTCGTTTGATTTTCTGTTGAAAAAAGAAAAAGAAGCTATTGTCATGAATAATTGTTAAGGCTGCTGAATGTTAACCTCGGGGCAGGGATCATGTTTGAGGCCGGGGAGTTTGTGGGTAGGTCGATATTGTCTTTTAAATCCACGTTGTAGATTTTAGTCGGAAATAATGATGACGCTGTCAGTCCACTAGGATGGTGGTTTGGATCGAATTTGTGTTTAACATAAGTACGTTACATTTCTCAGTTTTACATTCTCTCTTTTCCCCCAGCACCAACCCCCGTCAGTCCCTCAGTCTCCCTCTCTGTGTGTGACTATATCCAGTATTGTGTTGTGTAGGGCGGGGACTGGATGTAATAAAACACACCAGTGCTTATATCACTGAGTTATACTCAGTCGAAAATAAAGAATTTTGATTGTCTCCTCTCTCTCTCTCTCTCTCTCTCTCTCTCTCTCTTCCTTATCGGAGTTATCTAGTGCCGTGTTCCACAGGCGGCCATTTCGTGTTTGACTGCCGGTGGTATTCTGATCTCCGAATACATAACTTGCCTCACTGCAAGCATTGTGGTAATATACAGACGTAAAAATAATGATCAGCAGATAATAATTTCTACTTGTTAAAATATCGAAATATATATGTACCTACCAAGTTCAGAGCCTTGGCTACCAAACAAAGATGTCAGTAGTTTTCATTCATTTCAAATAGTTATGTACTGTAAGTTATATTTCCTTTGCTGATTTGCATGGAGTGCAGTTTGTATATAATTATGTGATGTGTGATATGCTAATTGAGGATAGGGGAAGGGTAGGCGAGAAAGACAAAACTGGTGTTTGGTCTTCATTGTCCGTATCATATAAAGCATGTACATAGTATTTTGAGTCGAACTTTTGTCTGCGCCCTTCATGATTTGGGCATAAGTCATAAAAATCGCACATGTACGTTTCTCTCTCTGTCTCTGTCTCCCTCTCTGTCTCTGTCACACACTCTGTCTCTGTGGGTCTCTCTCTCTCTCTGTTCCCCCACCCCCTCTCTCTATCTCTGCTCTGTCTCTCTATGTGTTTCGCTCTCTCTCTCTAGTCTCTCTCTCAGCCCCCCTCCCCCTCTCTCTTCTTTCTCTGAGAGAGAGAGAGAGAGAGAGAGAGAGAGAGAATACACATAAATATAAAGGTACCTTACGTCTCCGTGCGCACGTCTGTGCTTACACACGTCACGCACTGATATTTTTCTTAAAATTCCTGCTTCCAACCCTTCCACCACCATCTCTCCCAGTTCAACCATTCCACCATCCATGCCACCCTCTGTCTCTGTCTCTCTCTATCCCCGCTCTTTTCCCCTCTCTCTCTCTTTCTCTCTCTGGAACTTGCTTGTTTCTGTCCCTGTCTCGTCTGTCTGTCTGTCTCTCTCTCCCCCTCTCTCTCTGTGCCCCTCTTATGTGTCCCTCTCTGTCTCTCACTGCCTCTTTTCCTCTCTCTCTCTCTGTGGAACTTGTGGTAAGGCTAATGGCAATCGAGCACGAGCTGTTGGCAGTATGAGAATGAAGGAAAAGATCGATCCGCTGATGAAGAATAAGCAGTAAATTTTCTCCTCTTCTGGCGGACCCTGAGTGACCCAGCGTGGTTGCTATCATTCAAACTGGGTGATGGATAGGGTATAGTGCAGCTTCGTCCGGAGCAGCCACCGCTTGCCTTCAAACAGCATCCGTCTAAGAGAAAGAAGGAAAGAAAGAAAGAAAGAAAAAGAAAAAAAAGAAAGAAAACATTACAGCCAGTTTACTGAATAATGTAGACAAGTCACTGTTTGTTGTACAGGACAATACACTGAATACCGGCAGTGTAGTGTTCAGTTGCACACACACACGCACACACACACACACACACACACACACACACACACACACACACACTGACTTTCTCTCTCTCTCACTCTCTCTCAGTCACTCAGTCAGTGCAGTCTGTATTTGCAGATAACGTCAACAAAGCAAGCTGCACACGATTGTCATAAAATCGCCGAATGAGTTTGAGAGAGAGAGAGAGAGAGAGAGAGAGAGAGAGAGAGAGAGAAGTTATTCTGACTGGCTCACTGTGGTAAAGCAGAATATTATATATATATATATATATATCTTGCCCACTCCATTAACACCATCCCTCACTACACCCTTCCCCCTCCCCCCCTCCATATCTATGACATAGCACGGTAAAGGGCTCAGAAAAAGAGGAGAGGGGCTGGGTGGATTGCATGGAGGTCTGACGGCTTAATTACGGGTGGAACATGCAAAAATTGTGTGACCCGTTCTTTGTTATTCGATGAATGAATGCACCTTTCTGCACCGGCAGACGCGAGCTCGCTTCTGTGATTTCTTTTCTTCTCATCTTCTAACACTGGGTCATAGGTGCATGATCGAGCTGATCATGCATTCGCAACAGGAACATAGTATGTTTGACTGCCGGATATCACACACACACACACACACACACACACACACACACACACACACACACACACACAGACAATCCGCTTTCCGTCAGTTTCGTGTGTGCACTTATTTCTGTTGGCTTTTGTATATGTGAACCACGCTCTGATATCTCGTTGTGATATGGACTACGACTCCGAGGGGGTCCAATGGTTGTCGGTCACAAAGGAGTTCCACCTCTAGTTTGTACCAGTAGCCAAGACAGGGTGGATTTTGTGCACTTATTCAAATGTTAATTTAGGCCAGACGGAAACTTTATTTCATCAAGAAACTCGGATCGCAGGTGATTGGACTTAATCTTATACATGTTTGTAAAGTTGGATGTTTTTTCCTTTCTGGTCAGAGACATCGTTAAGAAAGAGGGAGAGAAGGAAAAAATGTCCTATAAGTCATATAGAATAAAAACTCCATTCTACACTCACACGCTGTCTCTCTGTCTCTGTCTCTGTCTCTCTCTCTCTGCCTCTGTCTCTGTCTCTCTCTCTCTCACACACACACACAGTTCTCACACAAACCATACGCATGGCTTACACATACATAGAAGACAATAACTAATGCATAAGCATTCGCACGAAACTAAAGCGAGAGGAATACCTTGGCCTATTATGTAGGTGATCGAGTGTTCAAGCCTGACTGGTCTAGCTTCAGTATGAGCAGGGGTTGTTTTGGTTACTTACCATTTTAAAACACCTTGCACACACCCTAGATATAGAACGGAAAGGAGCGAGCAGAGCATTGTTTCACACCAGTCCTTAATAAATACAAATCAGAATGAACATTCTTTCTTTAGTTTGTTTCTTGTTTGGTTGGTTGATGTATTTTTGTTAGCACGTTTGCTTTTGTCAGACCACGAGAACTGCAGAAAGGAGCTCTCTCTCTCTCTGTCTGTCTGTCTGTCTGTCTGTCTCCTCTCAGGCTCTCTCCCATCCTCCCTTCTCCTCATCTTTTTCAGTTTTTTGTTTGAATGAGAGTCTTCTCGAATTATGCAGTTGGTCTTCTCACAGTCGCTGCTGACGTCAAATAATATATTATTCGTTCACTGCGTTTCCTTCAGTTTCAACAAAGGCTTGTACTACCATGCATTACGGTTATTGTAATCTTACTTGGTCTTAGACCGTGAGGAGGGCGAGGACCGGGTGAAAAGTGAAGTATCCACTTTGCTTAGTCCTCATTTCCTCTAGAGAGTCCAGTCAATCAATCAGTCAATCAATCAATCAGTCTCTCTCTCCCTACCCCCACCCCCCTCCCCGTTTCATCTCGTTGGAAACTGAGCAAACAAACACTTCAGCGTCTTGGCAAGCACAAACTGAGCAGGTCCTGACCATGCAAGTGGTTGGCATGGGAGCGTACAATTGTTTGAGCCTGGCTTTAAACATACAAGGCCTACCTTACTCCCCGATATGAGAAGGTTTTCAGCATAAACAGCAGTTGTCTTTTCTCATAGACAAGAGCAACGAGAGGAGGAAACAAAGACGTTGTTGGTATCATATTTCCACCCCCGCTCAATGTCTCCATCCAACTGTTTCGTTTTGTGTATGTTTACACATTGGCGAGAATGCGGAACACATACCTTTATTATGTATTCATTCTCTCTGCGTGTTCTCCTCCGCGTTCTGTCCACTTCCTGCTCTCTTTCTCTGTGGTATGGTGGTGTTGGTAATGTTGTGTGTGTGCGTGGGGTGTGGGTGGGGGTGAGGGGTTGGAGCACTTGGGGTGGTGGTGGACTGTTTTATGTGTGACCACTGAGATACATATTTACATACATGTATATCTATGGTGTGGACCCGTGGAAGGTTCAGCCAGTCCACAGTTAAACCCTTGAAAGAACACATTGCAAAAACGATTCGTCACCAGCATTCAGTTTCAAGCACATCGTTCTGAGATTTATGTGATCGGTTCAGAAATCGGTTCACGCGGTGTTTGCTTTCAGCGCAAACCTGTATCTGGAAGGCTTAAAACTGATACCAAGAGATCGGCGTCCGGCCTTACATCTCACGGGAGTGATCTCCACCACAAACGGTTTTATCTCCTGAAGGTTTAAGCACAGAGAAGCCGCAGGTTTTCCAAACGCACGCTGTACAACTGCTCGAGCCTAAGTGTGTTGCATGCATGTTTCTTCTGCCGTGGAATAGTGTCGCATGGACATTATTTGCTGTACTGTACTCTATTGGTTTGATCTGTATGTGGAACTCTTCATCTGTTCTTCATCTGTATATATGTGAAATACTAACATGGACAGACTATGTGTTTCTCCCGCCCCACACATACACATACAAACACACAATCCGCACCCAACCCACTCCCCATATGCCCGAAAATTCTGTTTGGACTTTCGCGAATCGCTTTTTTTTCTTCTTCTTCACGTCTGACAATGGTTTTAAGGGTTCTTTACTTGCAAGGTGCCAGGGCACAGTGAAGTGTCTCGATCAGTAGTCGACAGAATAGGATCAGTCTTTAACGCGGCGTTTCGATACCATTCTGTTGGTCCGTGGACCCGCATTGTTTGCACACGGATCCTAGTTTAGATACGGGTGAACGTCGATAGCATTCTGCCTGGTACTATTTGGGAGCATTACAAAGCGGGGGGCTGGGGGTTGGGGTGCCTGTGCTCTGCGCGCGAGCACGTGTGTGTGTGTGTGTGTGTGTGTGTGTGTGTGTGTGTGTGTGTGTGTGTTGTTTGCATATTATTTTATCTGTCACGAAGTCTTTGATTGTCTGCCCATCTGCTCCTCTTTCTGTCCCATTCTCTTCATTTGCCCCTAATCTCCGCTGCCATACCTGCATTTTATCATCTTACCAATTTTCTCTCTATCCCTGCTTGTCTGTCTCAAGTTCTTTCTCTGTTTCAGTACTTTTCTCTGTCTGTCTGCCTGTCTGTCTCTGTCTGTCTCTCCCTCTCTCCACCTTTTCTCACCCCCATTCATCACATGTCGGGAGGTGTTGGTGGGGTAGGGGGGGGGGAGACGTTATATTGTGTAACGGTTGTAAAGATAACACAAGGACGTGCACACTTGATCTTTGTGTCCAATGCATACTGGGAATATATTATGCTAAACTCCGATCAGAATCAGTCTGGAAGGAAGCCATCAGGACAGAAGGTCGGTCGCGATGGCCAAACACCCCGGAAAGGGTCAGGGATCGTTAGGGGTCTGCGTCGATCCTTGAAGTAAGTGATCTGAAACTGGGAATGTCGGATAACGGATTCCACCTCGCGATTCCGGAACTGAACATCGTAAATATTCCCTTCGCTTAGGCATGAATGTATTTACACAGATGTCAATCGTTTAATGATAATTTT
>NC_134878.1:48754003-48771503 GCF_041734735.1 Babylonia areolata
TGCAGGTATGGACATGATTCATCTGTTACGGCTTTGTTGCATGGTCTGCTTGAAAGGTTGTTATTCGTTCGCCCTCGTACAATTTAAACCCATGAAAACATTTTCATTTATGGATTGGGGGGAGAGAGAGAGGAGGTGGGGTGGGGTGGAGATCAAAGAAGGGCATATGAAGCACACGTGCTGTGGGCAGTGGCATGCATTTAACGAACTATTCTCTGGTCGGACAGAAGAGCGCGCGCCTATCTGCCTAGTTATACAGGAGATGAAGACAGCATTGCCGCTGCCAGACACTGCGTTTGTGTATTTCTTACTTTGAAGTCAGAATATTGTAATAATTGATATAACGTGAGTATGACATGGCCAATATAAGTTCTTGCATGCAAGTGATCACCTCAACCCCGGGCTTTCAGCCCCTCTCCCGATCTCCCCACAGAACACACACACCGCACACACACACACACACACACACACACACACACACACACACACACACACACAGGGAGAGGAGCGGAGGGGAGGATTTTTAATCAACGACAGCGTTAACTGAGTCGGTCGATCAGTGTTTCAAACTCGAGATCTGTGACTTGTTAACCAAACACTGACCCACTCTACCTATACAGAACTTGTTAACCAAACATCCACTCAACCTTTACAGGCAAATCTAGTCCCCCATTGACCGCAGGAGTTGTTAAAGGGATTGTTTGGAGTTTTCTGGCTTAGCAAGAACCTTTGTTTGGTGACACGTTGAACAGAATAGGGAGTGTTGGCTGATGTCCACACGGTGAAGTGCTCACCATGCGTACCTTGTGGACACTCTTTCAAATCAAGTGATCACTCTTGATCTCTCTTGTGTTATCGTTTACTGGATCTGCCATATTTGTATACAAAGTGTACTGGCGTATTAATTTGCAATCTCGTACCCGCTCGCTCTCTGTCGACAGCGGTCATTCACTAGCGAGCGCGTGCACTGGCGCACGACTGAACGCGCGCACACACACACATACACACACGCGCGCGCGCGCGCACACACACACACACACACACACACACACACACACACACACACACACACACACACACACACACACACACACTGACTGTTATTCACTCTAAAGCGCAGTTTCTCTTTGAGTGTGTGCAAACTCCGGACATGATAGAAACAACGAAGATTTCAGTGTAAAGGCTTATCTCGCGTAACAGAACACTAAAGTGAAGCCTAGCGAGTGGGGCTTACTTTGGGTTCTGCAAAGCTCGAGGAAGACATTTTTCTTGATTAGAAATTTGAAAATGGTTTCACATTCATGTCCAAGACCCGAGAGAATTTTACTGGCAGTGCATGAAATACGACGTTGAAAACACATATCAAAGTTTAACGAAAGTGAGCAGGTAGATGGAGAGATCACAGTCGATGTTAGCTGTGACAAAAATCGATTATTTTACAAAGCGAAGGAAGTGGTTAAAACATTTTTTCGGTGATACTTTTGGGATGGCACTTTCACGTCTGCAAAGTGGGTTGGAGCTGGCGTCAAACAACACCAATCGTTTATTATTTATGCAGACGCTTCAAACTAAATGCACAACTCTGCCAACGTGCAGAACAAACAGTGGAGGACTCTGTGGGGGGGATGACGAACAAAGGGGTAGCTGTATTGACCAGCGGCAAAGCAAACATTGATAACAATACTGCGTTGAATTATTTAATCACTAATAGGCATGGATGCGGGAAAGTTTGTTTGAGTATTTGTTGAAGCCATCGAACTGGACCTGTGACTGTTCAATTTTCAGTTCTTGTACGTGGTATGAATGTGATGAAAAATGCGACACACACACACACACACACACACACACACACTCTCTCTCTCTCTCTCTCTCTCTCAAAGTACTAGTTGCTGTTTCAGGAATATTTTCGAATGAAACTGTTGCTTTATGTATCTTTTTTGTTTTTCTTTTGATACGAAGACATTTGTGACTGGAAAAGGGAATTAGAAAAGGTACAAAAGGATAATAAATAATAATAATAATAATAAAAGCATTATCAGTATCCTCGAATTAGATTTTGAAGAGAAGCAGTTTTAAGGGAGCTTGAAAAGAAATCAAATTATACTGATGATACTTTCTGTTGACATATGCTTGGTAGAAATGTAAATGTAAAATGAGATCGCACGTTCATATGTACTTTGGTGAAAATCTCTTCGGAAATGGTAGTTCAGAGTTACTGATGGAGATTGTTGATTGTTGATTGACTTTGAACCTAGTTTTGGTTTCTTGTAAGTCGTAGTCACAGAGGCTTGCTGAATTTTTTTCGGGGGGGTCGATTTCTCTTGCAAAGGCTACATGCTGGGAATCTTTTCTGTGTGCTTGTGGGGATGGTTAATTATTGAAATATATAGAGTATTGTATAGAGATGTCTGAAGCATTTAATTGATTATGCAATTTTTATTTTTATTTTTTTTTTTTTACTTCTGATTTCATATGTGTTGTCAGCGTTTTCGTGTCAGCCGTCTTGTTCGCAGCCGTTTTCAAAACACTCAGCTCCTCTGTTACCATCTGGTATTTTTGTTGCTACAAAATATATCTTTAGTAAAGATTACAACTAAGAAGATCGTCAGTTCGACCCCGGATGCGGGCAATATAGATACAATTTTTTGTTTTGTTTTTGTTTTGGTTGTGTGTGTGTGTGTGTGTGTGTGTGTGTGTGTGAACCCTTATTTCGTCTGAGAAGTTTAGCGCTCTCTCTCTCTCTCTCTCTCTCTCTCTCTCTCTCTCAGTGCTACTATCCTCGAAAATAAAGAATATTCCCTCTCTTTTGCTTTGGTTTGGTTGTGTGTGTGTGTGTGTGTGTGTTTGAAGGGAGACATGTTCAGTAGCGGTCAGCGCTTGTGCAATACAGATGTCGCTCAGCTTCAGGTTTCAGATAAGTAAGACGTTTCTGTATGGATATGAACACACAAATGCTGGCACTGACGTATCCCACGTCACGCAGGCCACTGAATTAAAAGGGATCGACGGATTGTTTGCCTTTTTCACCTGCAGTGGACCCAGCCTCACACTTGTTGGGTAAAACCGTTTTAATAATTCTGTAGGAATAAGCGACTTCAACCTCACCCCTTCCACCATCCTCGTTAATTTCGTTCCTTTTCAGCCATTTCTTTGATCAGGGATTGCGAACGTCGATCGAATCTCCAGGAAATTCAAAGAGATTAGCATCTCTCTTGTGGCATGGAAAGCTTTGATCGCATTCCCGACCAATATACCATTGTGAGGCAACCATTGTGTCGGCATCCTGTTGTCGCCTGGTTCAGCGTCCGCTGTTTTACTGAAGACTTCGGGCGGCCTTTTATTCCGCCCCTGTCTTCACAGACATGCTTTGTTGTTGTCACTCGCTCTGTCTCTCCTTCCCTCCATCGTCACCAGGGGAACAATGTCAATACATGTACACTGGACACCATTCCAGGGCGGCGGTTGTCAGCCCATCCCGCCAAGTGTAGAGAGAGCAGAGGTGCATGTGTGAGGAGGATTTAACAGTTTGTTGTTCAACGTCACCGAGAAGTGCTTCTTGATTTCACAAACTTGGGAATTTTCGACGAGCCTTTGTAGTTCAAGAGTGGAGCAAGTGAACTGGGTCTTTCTTATCGGAGTGTTTTGCGTTCTTCGATGAACATTTCCGATAAACATGAAATAGGTTTACTCTGTCATACCAATTTTTTTGTGGAAGTCCAACAGTCCACTTGTTCCTTTTCTTGTTATCTATCTGTCATAACCAAGGAAAATGTTCTCGATGAGTTTGTGATGAGAAGAAACGTTGACTCCGTTCAAGTAAATTGACTCTAGAAAAACAACAACAAACAAACAGAAAAAAACAAAAAAACAAAAACAAAACAAAACAAAACAAAACACACAAAAAACCAGCAAAACGCGTAAGACTTAGAGACCACAACAACAAAACGTAGGAGTCTTTTCGTCCAAAAATTGAAATTGAAAACAAATATTTGTAATTTAAAAAAGAAGAGGTGCGGTTGTCGGGAATGTCTCAGTTTATGGGCAAAGGGAACGGGTCCATGTCGACCTTCTCCAACACATCCGCTGGCAGTGTGACATTCAGATCGTCCAGCAGGTACCCAAGTGCAGATGACAAACCGCGGAGCGCCTCAGACAAGGTAGTTATCAGTTGGGATCCGTCCGTCGGATGACTACCAGGGGTGTTTTTACATCTACTGAATAATACCCACGCTTAAAAAAAAAGCATACTAGAAGTTGTTTCTTTTCTGTTTTTTGCCTTTGTTGTCTTCTGTTATTTTCTGGTGTTTTTATTTATTTTTATTATTATTATTTTTTTTAATGCTGCTGCTAACATTATGTTCCAGAATCCTGGGTATATCTGCATGTTTCTCCAAAAACTCAGCATCCACTCCATTCCAGAACCCTCTGAGATTTTTTTTTTTTAACACATTGAACGTGAAAAAGTGTCTTAAAAATCTTTTTCTTAAAAATTTTTTTTTTAACATGTGATCCTTATATGAATAACCTTATTATGACAATTTTATTTCCTTTCGACGTCTTTTGATTTAAAACAACAATCAAAACACACACACACACACACACACACACACACACACACACACACACACCCAAAACACACTTAAGAATTGAACTGATGGATGCGGCTTTCAGGCTGATTGGGTAAATCTGGTGACTTTCTTACTTAAGTTTTCGATTTTCTCTTCAGGTAAAGTTTTGCTTGATTACATTTATTGACGTGGTGCCGTTTGCGTTTCATGTCCCAACCGTTGCGTGTTGGCCTTCGTGGTCAGTTGAGCCATAACAAGACGCAAAGTGACTGAAGTAGTTTCAGTGCGAGTTGTGGTCACACAACGACAAGCTGCAACAGCAGCGGCATCTCCGACAGCAGCAGTACAATACAATTTTGTTGTTGTTGTTGTTGTTGTTTTGTTACAGATAGTTTTTTTAAATCCCTTTTTATGTCTGCATTTAAGGAGTATTTTTACAAGTAATAAGAAAAAAAGGGCATTAGGATTATCAGTCTCCAAAGTTGGCAACAAAACATCAAATTAAAGCGAGTTTTTCATCGCGTTTGGAAGTAATTTTATAAATAATCGACTGGTATTTTCACCGTCACAAACAAAATCAATATTTAATTTCAATATGCACGGGAAATAGACACAGACACAGACAGACAGACAGACAGACAGACACACACACACACACACACACACACACACACACACACACACACACACACACACACACACACACACACTGCTAAGACTTCACTTCTTTGACCATAAATTAATGATCAGTGAGTTGATAATCCGCTTCTTTTCATCTGGTCTGTTTGATAGCGGTTACTTTTCAGTTGGGCGCTGTTTAAAACGCAGTACAATTTTTTTTTTTCTTTTTTCTTTTATTGCATGCGTTTCTCCTTGTTTTGTGGTCATTAATCTCTCTCTCTCTCTCTCTCTCTCTCTCTCTCTCTCTGTGTATGTATGTGTGTGTATGTTCGTGTGTGTGTGTGTGTGTGTGTGTGTGTGTGTGTGTGTGTGTGTTGTCTCCATAATATTATTATTGTGTCTACGTGTGTATGCAGGCGTGTCAGTGTATATATGTGAGGGCGCAATTGTTGATGCGTGTTTATGCGGGCGTGAGTATTTGTCATATCAGTTGAAAAGTAGTTTCCCTGTGTATCCTCTGCTGAAGATGATCGCGCCCACATGTATTGATGCATGGTTTATCGTGCGTTTTTTTTTTAATTTTTGAAAAGTTACTTTTAGAAATAAATTAATAATTTTTTTTACTGTTGAAAAGTCGCTTCCCTGTGCCACCTCTTCTGCAGACGATGTTTTGCGCACGATGTGTTTCAGTTGTGTGATCTCCATGTATATCAAGTTCCATGGAGCTTATGGCGAGAACCACTCAACAACCTTCTCAACCAGTCTGTGGCAGACACTGTCTCCCTGGGCATTATCAGGTACTGTGTCTGCAAGACATACAGTGTGTTTCTGTTGCCTTGTGTTATGTTATACTGTGCTGTAATGCGATGTATTGTCATATATGCTCTGTTCTGTTCTGTATTGTACCATAGAGTTGTTAGCTAGGTATTGCTTTTAATATTTGTATAAAGAAAAGAAGGGGAAAAAAGAAGAAGAAGGATTGCATTATATTAATTGTATTACATTGTACTGTGTTGCACTGTACACAACTGTACTATATTGCACGGTATTGCATTGCTTTGTAGTGTTGTAAGAGTTGATTTCATTCAAGTAGTGATTGATCAGACTGTTTAATTACAACAGTCAGTTCCCGTAGATGTGTCCCGATCTCCGAAAAATTTGAATGCATCGTCAGCACAGCAGAGCAGCGACCTGATACAGTACACTGTGTCTTCCTTGAAAATAAGTAGATCTTTTTGTCTCTAGATAATGTATAACATCCTGAGGTGAGCCGCCTCCTGCAGCTTACTATTTCTGAGCAGAGAGAATGCTATGATATGAAGCTTTTTCAATAAACTGGGCCTATTTTCTTTTCTTTTTTTCTTTTTTTTGTTTTTTGTTTTGTATAAGAATATTTTTGTAGACTTGTATAGAAACGCCCAGATCTCTTCTCACATCATTCTTTTTCATCTTATTTGAAAATACAGAAATATTTATATTCTTGTATGAATAATCTTTTGTGTTCGGGAAAGGGGGGGGGGGGGGAGGAAGGGGGGCACATTTTAGCATTTTTGTTCACAGACAAGTATCATGCTTGTTTATTTGTTCATTTTCTTAAATTTTTCTTTAATTATCATTTTTGTCAGCATTTAAAATGCAGCAGATGAAATAACCAGCGATTATCTTTCAGTTTAACAGCTTAAAACCACGTGGTTTTCAAATGGAAAATTCTGTTGTTGAGCGGAAAATCTTCAAACACCTCTCTCTTCGATCTGCGCAGTGGACTTCGTTGTTCAGTTGAGCACTGCAGTCGTAATAATGACTTCATTGTGTCGGGTGGATTCTGTGAACGATGTATTATTCATGATCTCAAGCCGGTCAGAGCCATGACTGGAACCTAAGTCAATATATTGAATCATTGTGGTTATCGGATAAAAAAAAAAACGTGGCTGCCACAGCATTTCCGTCCCTCCCCCCCCCCCCTGTCGACCGGCCTGGCTGTGTTGTGGCGTATGTGACAAAAGACAGGTTGTGCGCCCGAGTGGCTGTCGACAACAGCGTTGTTAAGAATAACGTAGTCAGTGTTGAATACCCTGCTGCTAGTAGGGTCGCTAGGCCCCCTGTGCTCAGGTTTTGAACCATATAGAAATTGTTTTCATTAAAGCTTCAGGTGTCGACGTCAATCGTTATGTCTGTCAAAAGGAGGAAAATGAAATGGAAGAATCGGGAAATTATGTTGGATACGGGTCTTTCTCTCTCTCTCTCTCTCTCCAATTGAAAATATGTTTAAAACAAAAACAAAACAAAAACACAAACTATTGAAAAAAAGGGGGGTAGGGGGTTGTGTGTGTGTGTGTGGGAGGGGTGGGGGTGGGGGGTTAGGGTATGGAAAGTGATGATTGGAAAGAGGGAAATTGCGCACATATGTGTGTGTGTGTGTGTGTGTGTGTGCGCGCGCGCGCGTGTGTGTGAATTATATATAAATGTGTGTGTGTATGAATTATGTATAGATATGAATTATGTTTCTAAATCATTTTACTAATTCTAGCTCAGTTGTAGTTTTTAAGATAGTCTGATTGTCCTGCCTGTCAGCCTGTCCTCCACACTCACGTTACTGTTGCAACGCCCACCTTTCCAAACTGACTGAACTCAATTCTGACACACGCAGACACTTGCGTCATGGACAATGTTTTATGCTTTATTTGGCGAGCGCACCTATTCCTTCATTGGGCTAAAGTTTCACAGTCAGCGAGTTAAAGAAGAGACAATGGCTTTATTTGTTTTTGTCCTCTGAGCTGCACATGGTACACTCACTCCTTAATTTTTGATGGTTTTCTTTTTGTCTCAGTTATCGATCTTCCTTTGTCTCTGTCTCTCTGTCTCTCTCAACACACTAGCGCGCGCGTGTGCAATGTCCCTCTTTCCCATCATATGCGTTTTGTAGGTATGCCCGCGCGCGCGCGCGCGTGTGTTTGTGTCTGAGTGGGTTTGTTTGTATGTGTGAGAGAGAGAGAGAGAGAGAGAGAGAAGGGGGGGTATGTGTGAGTGCACACGCGCGCTTGTGTGTATGTGTGTTTGTGTATGTGTGTGAAATTGTTCTGTTTTCTCTCCAAACATTGTACGTGTTTTTGTGTATGTGTGTGAAATTGTTCTGTTTTCTTTCCAAACATTTCTTCCTTTGTGTTTATGAGTAGATGACTTAAGCTTTTATATGGCACGCCATAGAAACCAAGCAATAAAAACCACAACAAAAGTGTTCAGCTTGGTGTGTATCTGCAGATATTGAACAGAAAATAACATGACTTGAGAATGCACTGAATTAGAATTTTAGTTCTGACCCGGTGGTTGCCGATCCTGCTTTCATCGAAAGAAAATTTGCGGTACACCGAGTATTACATTTGATTAATACAGACATTCGTATGGAGCTAAAGACATAATATAAAGGCCTGTGATTTAATATGAACAGATCAGTGGCATTCACTTCAGTAAGCCGAAACCTGACGCGTAATATCTGATCTCGAAGAAAAATGGTTCGTTCATGTGTAGCAAGTGCAATTTTGGTTCAAGTGTATAAATACTCACCCCGTTTCATTTGTCCGTGCACTTGTGTGCATTATTTGGCAAGTGCACACAAACACATGTGTATCAGATCAGACTTGTATTCGCCATTTCCCCTGTATCTGCGATGTTACCCCCACGGATGTATAGTCTTTACGCATTGTCAAAGTTAATCGATTCCTGTAACAACATAATTCATTTCTTATGTAGAATCTGCTTCGCCTCTTCTTTCCCTTTTGGAGGAGCAGAGAGAGAGAGAGAGAGAGAGGGAGAGGGAGAGAGAGAGTTGTGCGTGGGAAAGGCTAACTGATTTATTAAGTATTGTTCTCCACTCTAAGCCTGATTGTATTGGAAGATTGATATTGAAGTGTACGAATCACATTAATCGATTTGGCTGACTTGTAAAGAGTAGACCATTATTGTTGGACCCTTTGGACAGGCATGGTATCTTTTTTTTCTGACACGGTTAAACCCTCCAGAAAGGAAGTGCATTTTTTTCGGGTTTTTTTTTTCATTATTATTATTATTTTTTTTATTCAGACAATGTAAGGGGGTTGCTTCGATCGTTGATGAATGTCTTTTTCCCGAACGAACGGATATTAGAAATGTTGTCAGATTAAGACTGTTCATTTGAATGGCTGGCTGGTTGGCCGTATATTTCTTTAAATGCACGTATAGACTTATATCAATGTATAATAAACTTTGTTGATAAAAACTTTAAAGAAAAAAAGAATGTTACTATATTCCGTGCCATAAAGTCTTCAAACTTGAACAGTTAATACAAAACTATGGACTTTGCAGGGAAAGCGATCCAGTTCCCTTCTGGTGGTGATTATTATAAGTTAAAGACATAATGACCCGTTTTTCGCAAAGCAAACCGTTAGGAAATTCGTTGAAAACAAATAAATTGGTCCCGACAAGACTGAACTGCACAGTGTGGGCCAGTGAGGTACCTCTCCAAAACCACAAGTCCCAGTTTACATGTCCAGTCGTTCAACATAGAAGCGTCCACACAAGCAACACAGACAGACAGAGGAGTTACTCTTCTGGTGCGCTTAATGCATGTTCTCTAATAACTGGTAGGTTGCAGTTAGTTGAATAGATTGGATTCATTGACACTGGGCTTTGAAACTGGTCCACAAACAAAACCCGATCTGATTCAGCAGACCCCCCACACATGTGTACACAGAAATCGATAATCTGATATTGTTGTTTATTTTGCGCACTGATGAACATTTTTTTGTTCAGAACCCGGGTGGGGTGTGTGGAGGGGGTTGGGTGGGGGTTCATATGAGGTCTGCATCTCTTTGCCATATCAGGAGGCAAAATCAAAGTTCTGCACCTTTTGTCGCAGCTTTGAATAAAAACAAACAAAAACAAACCACACACACACACACACACACACACACACACACACACACACACACACACACACACACACACACACACACACACACACACACACACACATATATATATATATATATATATAAAACTATAAAGGTTAAATGTCGGCTTAGTATTGTGAGTATTGTGATTTTGTTCTTAAGTTCCCAGAACAGGAGACAAATCTCCTTGCATTACATGACAACGATATGTCATCATGTTTAACGTTCAGAATGTGACGGTGACAAACGATTCTAACATTCGTCTAAAAACACAGACTCATTGAAAAGACGTTTTTGCAAAGGAGAGAAATAATACCAAGTTTTCTGAAAAAACAACAACAACAACAAAAAACAACACACCTTCAATCGTTCAGAAAGGAAGGCAGTTACACACAACTGATAACCGTTTCTAACACCATATATTCCATTCGGTGTAGTTTTTGCATGTATAAAGGCAGTTGTCATGATAAGTATTGCGTATTCTCTTGTTATATTCATTGTTCTTTCTCGTTCTGAATTGTTCAACCTTTTAAGGTCTGCATGCTACGGGACCATAATCATTTAACCTTACTATTTCGTCTGTTCCTCTGATCGCATAAAATGTCGTCGCATTCTCATCAAGAAACGTCCTTTCTACCAAGTGACACATACGTTTTGGTCGGGCCATTTGGTGGCAGTGACTAAGCTTCGGTTTTTGCTGGCACCGAACATTCGTGCCAGTCGCGTGCAGCCACTGGAATATACCAACAAAGATCTTATCCCCCCACTCCTGTCTCACTTTCTGATCCCCACCGACATCGATACTGCTCTTTGCTGTGACCTGCCAGATGGAAGTCTTTCTCTGTCTAGCACCTTGGCACCATTTTGAGAAGAGGGCCCTGCCCTTTAATGGAACGCTAAGGTTTGTTTGATATCATAATTACGGTTTCGGACCACCGGCGGGGGGGTCTGTTGCCATAATATCAAAATGACGGGAATGTTGTGTTGAAACGAAATGACAGAAATGTCAGGGTGACTTAAGTGCGAAGAGACGAATAGTGGTGTGTGAACGGTCCAAGGTTCGATTGTTTGATTGTTTGTCATCACGCAGTGCTGGTGAACCACGGAGACTCGGGTTTGTTGAGGGTGTTTGGATCTCAGTAACTGATCTCTTCTCTGTTATTGAAGGGGTGAACTTGGGTATTTCCCTCCTGCAGGTGCGCGCGCGCGCGCGCGTGTGTGTGTGTGTGTGTGTGTGTGAGAGAGAGAGAGAGAGAGAGAGAGAGAGAGAGAGAGAGAACACCATTTATTCATATAATTGTTAACGTGTTGATTGCTTTGCTTTCAAATTTAGTTACGACAAAGCATTGCCAGACATTTAACAAGTTTTAGTGCTCCTTTTGCTTCGCGTCTTTGTTATTAATGTGCATTTCTACAGTGGACATTATTTTCTACATGTTAGTGAGGTTGCATTCCTTTCTTTCTTAGTCTTAATATCTTAAAGGTGAAAGAATTCAGAATGACTAACATACTTTTCCGTACTAACCGTTTTGGTTTAGTGTTCGGATTCAGACGCAAATACAGTTTCATCTGATTCAGTACACACCCATTTCGATAGACAATATTTGAAACATTGAAAGAAGCATATATATCTCATTTGATGCGATTATGATTTTCATTCAACATAGTGCGTTGCATATCGCATATCATATCGGTACATTACTACAACGATTTTGTCACTGAGATTAAAGTTTCCGTCGTATGGACTCTAGAGGCTCTTACAGTCTCAACAGTATCCCCCACCTTTTGGAATTTCTGTGTTACTAATTTGCTCAAGTCTATCGCTCTCTTTTTTCTCTCTTTATTATTTTATTTTTCTGCTGTGCTTTATTTAATGCTCTCTTTGCCCATTCCGTGCACTTAAGTTAGTTATAAGGATATAATTGTTTGAGGGCACCGACAAGTTTTTATATTCATTGGAATTTTGGGGGCTGTGTGCGATATCCATTTTACTGTGCATGCTACCATACGTATAACAGTGTAATTCTTTATTTCGGTATGTCTTAATCTTTTGGTGAGAAACATAGTAGCTCAAGGAGGCGTCACTGCGTTCGGACAAATCCATATACGCTACACCACATCTGCCAAGCAGATGCCTGACCAGCAGCGTAACCCAACGCGCTTAGTCAGGCCTTAGTCTCTGAGAAACATAGCGCGGTTGCACAATGCTGGATGAACATTCTGGGTTTAATTGTTGAAATATAAGACCGAAAGCGCACCTTCTTCTTCTTCTTCTCTCTCTCTCTCTCTCTCTCTCTCTCTCTCTCTCTCTCTCTCTCTCTCTCTCTCTCTAACGCAGCTCTATTTTGGTGGTTCGTTGCGTGACGTACGTGTTATCAGCCATGGTGTGGTGGCCCTTTGCGGTCAACTGCGCTTAAAGCCGAATTCAGTAAGTCATTTCGGGCATTCTCTTGAAACAGTGACATCCAATAACGGTTGTAGTTCTGCATCACAGATTACATTCACTGTGCTTCCGAAATTCTGTTGAAAAGAAAAGATTGAGTAGTTTTTTGTGTTTGGCAGCATATGTTTAAACATGATGTAGATAAGACTTTTCGGATGGTTTTTGTTTGGTGTTTTGCAGATTAAATCCAATCATTTTATTGATATATTACATTGCATGTAATGTAATGTTTTATAATGACGCTTTGCAGGGTGCACCCAGACGTTCCTTTGGTAGACTTACGGCAGGAGATACAGAGGCAATTGGAGGAAATGGCACCCAAAGAATACGTGTTTCTGCGCTCAGTGGGAAGGAGTCTGACACGGGTAGGTTCCTACGTCACTCCTTGTCCGTCTTTCCGTCTTCTCTCTCTCTCTGTCTCTGTCTCTGTCTCTCTCTCTCTCTCTCTCTCAGTTTTTGTAGAAAGGAAGATCTTAGAGAGCAAAACCGATTCTAAAAATTTAGATCTCTCTCTCTCTCTCTCTCTCTCTCTCTTATGTAACTGTTTCAGGATATTTATGGAGTCATTCACATGCTCAGCATTCACACGAGTAAAAGTTTTGCACAGTGGATGGATTCTTTCCAAAATGAATCGTATTTTTCTTGTCTTCTGCAGAATAAGATCCAAGTAGTTTTCGTCACATTGGGTTTTTTGCAATCCCATGAGATTCGACAGTATTGAAAGCAGAGGAGAAATCATTAAAAGGACAACTACCAAAAAACAACAACAACAACCAAAAAACAAACAAAGAAACAAACAAACAAAACAAAACAAAACAAAAACAACATAAAAAACAACAACAACAAAAAAAAACCCAAAAAAACACCGTTTTTCTTCATGTAGGTGTTGTAAAGAATAGGGAGGGTTCCATCATCATTACAACAAGTTCTCTCTTGGACATGATAAAGTATTCTGGTATCTCATATCAATAGTTCTGTTAGATTATATATGCGAACTGATTTGGGTCGAAGAAAGCAATGCCGCAACGTAGTGCCACCCATAGGTTTTTGTATTTGTTTTACGATCAGAGTTTTTTTGTTTTTTGTTTTGGTTTTTGGGTTGTTGTCTTTTTTTACGGAATTTTAACAGGGATAAATGTCTTGTTGACATCGATTGCTGCATACAGGACCGGATTTATTTCACCCGAAAGACGAACACCCTGACCACCTCTCATGGTGTGGTGGTGGGGTTGGGTGAGAAAACATTCCGGTTTGTGCGGGACTCAAACCCAGGACACTTGCTTCTTCGTATTGTGCTCAACAACGAAGCAACTGATCCAGTGTTTTTCCTCTGTTTCCGCGAAATATTCATCAGCTTTTTCCGCACAGTCGACAAGCAGCTGTTGTTTGGATAGCTTTTGTCAGTCTAAAATCCACTTCAGTTAACATCCCATATCATACAGGTGCGAATAGTGCTTGCAGTAACCGACACTACACCACACGCTGCATACTCTCGTTATGTCAGACCTGGCGTTGTCGTTTTTAAGTCGTGATTTATGTTCTTGTTCAGTCAGCATTAATTTAAACACGATCATCACGTATGCACGTACGCACGCGCACTAATACACACGCACGCGCACACGCGCGCGCGCACGGTCACACACTCACACACAACACACACACACACACACACACACACACACACACACACACACACACACATATATATATATATATATATATATATATATATATATATATATATATATATATATATAACTGCAGCAATAGTCACAGGTTCGCCTCTTGCTGGTCTGAAGAAAATACGACTTGAAACAGGATCAGCAGGACGTTGAAATGCAGAACGAAACTATCAAAAAGGAAAAGAAATAAACCCAACCAGAGAAAAAAAAAATGATTTGAAAGGTTTGGAGCGGACGAAGAATGGAAAGAAAGAAAAAATGGAATGGGAATAAAAAGCAACAAATAACCTTCACCGACTTGTTAACAGCACAGCTTTTTTCAATCACGGAATGGGAGTGGCACAACAAGGGGCAAAAATACAATCTCTGAAAGAAATTCACGTTGGTGCTTTTCCTTTCTTTCTTTCTTCTGTTCAACATCGCCAAGATGGTTTTGTGTGTGTGTGTGAGAGTATATATATATATATATATATATATATATATATATATATATATATGTGTGTGTGTGTGTGTGTGTGTGTGTGTGTGTGTGTGTGCGTGCGTGTGTGTGTGTGTGTTCCAAATTAACGTTTCTCACTGGCACGCAGTACCGCAAGACCTATGGGTTTGTTTCCCCCACCCCACCCACTCCACCATCCCCCCTCCCCAACCCACCCACAGAATCAGAGTGTTTCTCAGAAGCCTGCGCGCTTTGACAGGTCACTGGTTTTAATTCCATTTGTTTTATTACGGGAGGGGTGGCGAGAGGGGTTGGGTGTGACTGTGGTAGTCGACGTAGGTGGTCATTTTCTCTGAGAAAATTGGATTGGAAGAGATGGCTGACTGGCAAACGGAAACCCTGCGTGTTCGATCTCTGTCTCTGTCCGACTCTGTCTGTATAAATGTCTGTCTGTCTGTCTGTCTCTCTCTTTGTCAGTCTGTTTCTGTCTGTCAGTCTCTCTGTATCTCTGTCTGTCACTGTCTTTCTTTATCTCTGTCTGTCACTGTCTCTCTGTCTCAGTCTCTGTGTCTCTGTATCTCTGCCTGGCTTTATCTCTGCCTGTCTGTCTCTACCTCTCTCTGAGAGAGGTAGAGAAATCAGAGGAAAGAAAGAGGCGGACTGTAAAGTAGCCTTTTTGAGCATTTGTTTTAATTCTGCTTTCAGTTTTTGCCTCTGTTTATGCGGTTGCAGTAAATGAATGAATGAATGAATGAATAAATAGATAAATAAATAAGTAGTGCAGTTACGATTTCACCATCTACTTCTCCTGCTTCTGCTGCATCTTTATATTGTGCGTTCGTGAGCTGCATGCAATCCCCCCACATTACATATTTCTTTACGATCCAGTCTCTTACGAAAAAAATAGATACAGTTATTACCAACAGCTTGCATTGAAATGATCAGGTTTGGATTTGTATTGAGTTTGACCAGTTTCATTAACAGAAGAGATACATAATGATGATTGCTGCTGTTGTAAAATCAGTCGGTATTGTATAGTTCTAGTAAATTCTCACTTCTTTTTTTGCACATTAGAAAAAATCGATGTTGACCAGCTCCATTTTCATTAAAAGACTGGTTACACAATAATGATAATAATGGGATGACAATTATAATTGTTGTAAATTCGATCAGTGAATTTCCCCTGTTTTACATGGAAATGTTCTTTCTTTCTCTTTCCTTTTTCTTCTTTTGTTTCTTTCTATAATGACAAAGTATTGTGCAAAATCTCACCACAATAAAAAGAAAAAAAAAGTATAGGAAGTCCTCGACACTCTTCGCTCTCGCCCACGCCAAGTCATTTCTCATTTTCATTATTCCGTGTTTACCGAGCCATTAGCGACACACCGTCACATTGTCAATGGCAAATGCGAGACTGTTGACCCGCGTTGACGTCCCCTTTGTTATCCATGTCTGCAGCAACCTCGACTATGCGCGTTAACGATTGATGAGATGATGGATTGTTGATTTATAATGATAATAATAATGATAATGGTTATTAGTATTATTGTTGATTATGAAGTAAGTTATGCAATAGAGAAATGCTGACCTTCACCTTCACCTAACCCATAACCCAGTGGAAGGTCGTCTGGGCACCGCAGATGATTTCCAGACCAGTTCTCTCCATCGGTTCCTGTTTCTCGCAGCTCTCTGGGAATCGGTCTTGGAAATTCATGTCTGTCCATTCTTTGATGTTATCCTGCCACATTTTCTTTTGTCTCCCTCTCTTTCTACTGCCTGGTACGGTGCCCTGCAGAATGATCTTTGAGAGCCCGTCGGTTTTTGTGACGTGTCCGTACCATTTGAGCTTCCTCCTCATGATGACGGTTAGGAGGTCATCGTGGGGTCCAGTGATAATGCTGTCATGTTTTGTTAACTTGGTTTCAATGACAATCATAGCCACAACATAAATAGGTTCTCCAGGAGAGAAATACCACGTTGTTTTGAAAACTTGGTTCCACTAAACATAATAAATACAAGAACAACAACAATAGCCTTTGCAAGGGGAGAACTGTCACAATCTTTTGCTAACTTGGTTCTAGTGATGAGCCTTATTCGTTCACAAAATTAACAAAGCGGAGTAGCAAGCGAAAACGCATTTACAAATCGTTAACTGAAGTCCTCTTCGCATGAATGTCTCACCGCAAGACAATAACACCGCCCTGTTTCTTTCGCGCGGCTCTTGACGCTTCGTCTTTTATCTCAAAGGAAAGTGCTCCATAGCAGTTAAAGTTTTGGTCTGTTTTGTTTTCTTTTTCTGTTTTTTTTTTTTTTTTTTTTTTTTTTTTTTTAAGAGGAGGAAGAAACATCCTTCACATTGTAAAGTTTTCACCATCCCATTCGTTTCGGTTTACTAGACAGGGACACGAGGAAAATAAATCGATTAAAGAAATCAGTTATGGAGGAGGGACGTACTGTATGAATTTTTTCTTCTTCTTCTTTTGTTTTATTTTGATCGCAAGGGGCGGAAGCTCTTTGTGTCTGTTTTTTCTTCTTCGTTTTTCCTCTCTCTCTCTCTCTCCTTTGTGTCTGTCAGACTCTTCTCTCTCTCTCTCTCTTTCTCTGTTTGTCTGTCTGTCTCCTATCTCTTTCTTTCTCTCCCCCCCCCCCTCTCTCTCTCTTTCTCTCTCTCTGTCAATATTTTAGGTTTACTCATATTTCAGGTATGACAGTTTGATAGTGACTTTGATAGGCTCTTCAGCGATAACAACGGGTACGTTGCACTGATTTCTAACTTTCACCTGCAGCTTGGACACAGATACACGCATGCATACAACACACAC
>NC_134878.1:48779003-48786503 GCF_041734735.1 Babylonia areolata
TGGTGGTGGTGGTGGTTCATGTTGTTTTATGCAGAATTACTTGAGCAAAGGTCATGCAGGATCAGTTATTGAATTTTTAAAAATCATATCTTTTCAAAGCAGCTACATGCTTTTAGAAGCTAGTTTCTGGATGGCCATAATTATTACTTCACCAGCTTCTTTTTATATTGCTTGCTCACTATTTATTTATGAATGACTCTGAGGCATTTTGATTGTTTTTGTTTTTTTCATATGGATGATAGTTTATCTCATTATGTGCACAAAAGAAATGTTATTGAAGTTAAAATTATATACATTATTCTGAGTGTGATGCATGCAGTGTGTATCATGTGTTTGAACAATGTAGTTCATGTCTGACAAAGTGTAATGTATGAGTGACTGTAGATGCGTAGTACTAGCATACCATGAGGCTGACAGCATGTGTGATAATCTCATCGATAGAGAGGCGTATTGAGACAAGACAAGACAAGACAAGACAAAATCTTTATGAGATGGATGAGCAGCAGGTTTCAAGGACATTGTTTTCTGATTTAATGTTTTTAAAATGTGCATGGTCAACTTTAGGAAACATCTTGATATGATATATTGCAATTGTATATGTAAGCATATTACATACCCATGCAATGCTTTGTACGGAAATGTTTACACCTTCCACTTACGAAATGTGATGTAGATGCTTTCTGCCAAATTTTACACATCAAGCTGCCACAAAGCTGAAACACAATCAGTTCATTCTAAGTTAAGTTTTAAGACTGTGCAAGCTGTGCTTAATCCAGATTTGATAAAAACAAACAAACCGCAACATGTTCTGCACATCAGTGATTTTATTCTTGCATTTAATCCTGATTGTATTGCTGACCTGCTGCTGATCAATGCTGGTTGCTAGCAGTGTAGTGACTGTATAGTGTGGTGACATGCTAATGTAGAAATTGTGTGTGTGTAATGTGTGTGATGAGCATGCCAAGTGCAGCAAAGCAAGGTCTGTTGGATATCTGCTTGTAGCTTGGACATGTGTAGATCAGCAAAGACTGCAGGGCAGCCACCAAAGCAAGCAAAGCATATTGCTCCATTTTGTATGCGGCTTGAATAGATGAGATTCGTGGTCTGTTACCCACTGTGATACATATGCGTTCACATTCACACAGCTCGCACACTTGTGGGCAGGCACATGCATGTGCTCACGCAAGCACACATGTATGCATGTGCACACACAGACACACTTATATATATATTTCAATAACTTTAATGAGGTAAATTCACACACACACACACACACACACACACACACACACACACACACACACACACACACACACACACACACACACACACCACTTTCTGCTAACAGAAACTCTTTGTTTAAAATCAACTGGTTGTTAATATACTAACTGATCATTTTCATAACTAATTCAGAATTAACAAATGTATACTAACTGATCATTGTCATAACTAATTCAGAATCAACAAACAAGCAGTCTCATCTTGCTCTTTATTCATTCTTGGAAAGACGATTATAATACTCTCATTCTTGCTCAGCCCTTTGTATGTGCGGATAAAATTTTTCTTTTTACAGATTGTTCAGAGAGAGAAAAAAAAAAGGGTCAGTTCAAGAGCCCAGGACCTGTGCTTATTTCATTTTCTATGACTCTTTTTTCTTATAAAGTCTGACAAAGTCCAAGAAAGGGCAGGAATATTTGTGTGCCATGTGTGCACATACATGCATGCGTGCGTGTGATGACCTCTGTAATTACTTAAAATTTTATATTTTTTTATGGTTTCCTGTTTGAATAAAAATAGAAAATAAAAAGGGAACTGACCAGATAACCTTCCATATCATAAGTAATGGGCCACAGCAAGGAAACATTTCTTGGCACATCGTCTTTGCTCATCTCCATATCTTTCCAAACCTTAATTTGTATATTTCTGTCATTTCTTTCTTCTGGCCTTTCTTTAATCCATGCACATCACTGATAAACATCTGATGTGCTTACTTGTTTCGTACAACTTGCAGGCTCCTTAACAGATAGTTATGAAAGCATTGGAAGGATGGGTGAGGGTGCACATGGTAAGATATTTGTAAATAAATGTGTTTTTTTGGTGGATTTTATATTTTGTCTTTGCATTTTGAAACAAAAGGCACGAGGTACTTGTTCACTTTATCATTTTGCTCCAAATTAGGGAATACATTTTTTTGTGCACATTTCATTAAGAAAATGTACCTCATTATAACATGTTTCATGTTGCACAAGAATTATTGAAACCATACCAAAGTCTTGTCTGCACAAAGTGTTCACATTTTTAAAAATGCGTGCTTCTTTTGCTTGCGTTTGCAGTGCGATAGCTTTTGCTGAATATGTTGAGATATATTTCTTGCTGCATTGCTGTGCTCATGAAAGCATGCTGTTCAATTATGCACTTTTATTATTAAAAAAGCTTTTCCCTCAAGGTAATGATTCAACTGTTTATAATGTATGATCGCTCTCGTTTTATAAACAAAGGACTCCTACCCTAACCCCTCCGTGTAAGCTTCTGTATGTTTAAAAAAGATAATATTTTTCAGCACTCCCTTCTCCAACCACTTTCTCCATCTGCTGCCTTAAATTCTTATCAAAGAAAGTAAAGTGAAAGCATTTCCTCTGTACATACTTTCAACAGACACACTTACAGCAAGTGATCGATAAGTTTCAAGCACATCCTTCTTCTCTGTATTCTTTTTGACATCATCAAAGTTGTTTCTGGTCTTTCAGTGTCAGATCTTAAGGCATAGTCAGTTCTATTTTTGAATTGTGCCTTGCAGTTAAATTTCCCTCGATTTTTTTGACAGATCCATGCTGAAATAATAGTTGTTTTTTCTTATTGCTTTTCTGGTTTCTATTCTTTAAGGTTGTATTTCCTGTTTGTTCATTCAATTGGATGCTGTGTTGTTGCTGACTGCACTGTCACTGTTTTGCTTATTATGTACAAGTGGATTGTTTTTAACAGTGTAATTTTTTTTCTTTTCTTTTTTTTTTTTTTTTTTTTACATTACATTTATTGTTGATATTTTCTCCTTTCTCTAGCATGTGTTTACACTTTTCAAAGTGTTCTGCAATCTCTGGTGGTCCTGCATTGTATGTTTCTATTTAAGATTTATCTTATCTTCGTATGCTTCTTTTGATATTGGTCTCCCTCTCTGGTGTAATGCTTTTCATCCTTGTTCACCTCTTGCAAATGTAAGGAAAGAGGAGACAGCTTCTGGCAATGGGTACTCTATTTCTGCTTTTCACCAACAACCAGTTGGCCATCACTTTTTTCTGTACTTCACTATGACAACCACTGTATGGGTGTCCTGTGCCATTTATCATATCCGCCTGTGGAAATTAACTTCTAGATTTCTAACACCTCAGTTACTGGAGGAATGGCAGCGCCTAACATACATCCAAATTATTTCTAACACTCCACTGACCAGCACAGTAGAGGAAGTGCCTAACCTCTGTAAACCAGAGATCTGCAGTGCTTTGTGACTGACGCAGCAGCAGAACATGTTGTCTGTCTCAGCCACCAGCAGGCACTGTTCCTCTGTCTTGCTCTCTCTCCTTTTTCTCAGGTGGCAGACACAGTCGCCAAAGGCACGATCCCGCTAGACGCTCCTCTCCGCACCAGTATTCCCCCCTGCCCCGAATTAACCCCAGCAGCCCCGCCCCCCACGGTAGGGAGGGCTCCTCACCTTCTGCACCTTTCTCCCTTGACTCTCATGGCAGCCAGCAACCCTTCTCTGACCCCCGGGACTTTGCCAACACTAACCCCAACCCTTACCCTGCACACACAAAGTATCAGGACAGGGAAGACAGTAAGAGAAGGGAGGAGGACCGTTACCCTCCCAGCCCCCACAGAAGCTACAGGGAGATACCACAGACCTTGCCAATGGAGGATGATAGGGTGCGGCAGGCGGAAGGTCAGCAGGCAGCCCCACGCACGTACCGCGGTAGGCCTGAGAGCTCTGATCGTGTCCCTCCCCCTCTAGATCGCGGCGACCCACGGCGTGGGGATGACCCCAGGAGGACCCACAGGCCTGCTAGTGGCTATGAGCATGATGCCGCCTACACCAATAATACCAATGAGGATTCCGGTGTTGCAGGCTTCAGCCCTGAGGATCAATATAAGAACAGGGACAAAGAGAATTATTATGATGCTGCCAACAGGTGAGTGTGTTTGAGTGTGTGTGTGTGCAGAGCCTGTAAAGCTAGGCCTGCTTTTTGGTTGAGCTCAAGAGATGTGTTAAGGACTGTTTTTGTGGAACAGTAACTTAAACAAGTTAGTTTTAGTTCAGATTTGTATGTATATCAGTTGTGTAGTGCATGTGTGTGCTATTTGTATTGTTTGGTAGGTGTACATGCAGATCTGGGCATATACCTTAGAATGTATGTAAGAAAGGCAGATACATGGAAGAGAGAGAAAGAGAGAGAAAGTGTATGTGTGTGAGTGCGTGTATTTTCAAATCAAGATATCTTTCAGGCAGAAGAAATACTACTAGTTGCTGTAGTTTGAAGACGTTACTTGGACTTGCACTGAATCCACATCAGGTTCTGTAGTCTGTTGATCACAGTGCTTAGTTAAATCAGAGACTGACAAAAACTTACAGTTGGGCCATCAGCAGCAAGTTAGAGCTGTATAATTAAAGGTTTATCCATTGCACTGGGAATTCATTTACAACTTTGTCTTTTGTGAAGGGATATGACTCTCAGACTAGGAGGCAAGATTGCACTAGCTCTTAGTGATGCATGCTTGGGGGCTAGTTGCCTTTGGGGACCATCCCAGCAGTCCTAAAGCTTTCTTGGTGGAGAGAGTGGGGATGTAACCTGGGCAAGACACTCTCCACTCTGATAAAATTCTAGCCCACATAGTCAGTACAACAGTTGCATCCTCAGCTGTTCTTATGGTCATAGTTGGACACAACTGAATTTCATACATAGTGTCATGGAATGATTTCCTCATGGAGCAGTTTTAGACAGTTGCCCTAAAGATTCATCTGTAGCCTGACACTGATAACAGTCATACCAAAAGGATCTAACAGAATAGAATTATGGACAGAACACATTGTGTGGGTCATTCATCATGTCGAATTTTGCAGAGCAGATTGCCAGCATAAGTCATGATACAGTCAGTGCAGCTAATAAAAAGCTGACATATGTCCTGGATTAAAGATGCAGTCTGAAGCAACAGTATTTGGTTTATGATATAGTATGGGCTAGAATTGAAGAGTTTGTTAGCAATACATAGCAGCAAGCTAGAATAGCAGCCCAGGTCCTCAAACCCAAAGAATGTCATTGTTACTGTGTGGTTGTCAGGCAGAACTAGAAAACCTATACCAGTTTTAAAAAATGCTACTGCTGCCAGGTAAAATTCATCAGAACCTTAGTGTGGTTGACTAAACCTGCAGAGAGGCTCTATGTAACTTGGAATTTGTTGGTGGTTATCACAAAGACGTTACTCATTTTGATAGTACCTGTTGAACATTCAGTTAATGTGTTTGATCAGGTTTGTAGAATAGAATGGTTTTTATGCCTCTGTTCAGAAAACAAAAGTTGTTTTGATAAAATGATTTGTCTGAAACTATATGGTGGTCATAGTCAAAATTGTAAACCAGGATTTCAAGTTCAATCAGAGCAGTAGACAGAACTGGAGAATGGTGGAGTGTAACTGTTTGGAAAATCACATTATTTACATAGATCATTAATAATGAAGTTGGAATTCCTTGAAATTATATCTAAGTTAGAGCATCAGTGTGGTAATTGCCTCATTCTTTTCCTTCATGCTTTGGGATAAATATCAGCATTTTTAATTATCATGATTAAAACTCAACTATGTGTGGCTTTTCAAAGTTGTAGTCTAGAACAGTTATGTGGTTGAATTGAATGAAGCTTGAAATGGAGAACCAGCTTTTGGCTAGAACATGTGCATGGTTGAATCAAGCTGAAATGGAACTATCTGTAGATGACTGGAATGGCTAGAAAGTAGAATATTTTAATGGCTGAGTGAAATTTTAGACATGACTGCTGTTGTGACTGACTCAAACTGTGGGCATAAAAGTGAGTGCTGTTGACTGATCTGTATGTACATAAAACATTTATGACTGACTAGACTATGACTATGACTGACCAACAATCGCTGAATGTATGTAAGAGGAAGGTGGCAGAATGGTTAAGATGCTCATCTGCCAATACAATGTCTGTGAGGGTCTGGGTTTGATTCCCGTTCTCACCCTTTCTCCCAAGTTTGACTGTAAAAATCAAACTGAGCGTCTGGTCATTTGGATGAGATGATAAGATGGGGTCCTGTTTGCAGCACCCATTTGGCACGCTGAAAAAGAACCCACGATAACAAGAGAGTTGTCCTCTGGCAAAATTCAGTTGAAAAAAATCCCCTCTGATAGGTGCACAAAGATATATGCATGTAGTCAAGGCCTAACTAAGCACATTGGGTTATGCTGCTGGTCAGGCATCTGCCTAATAGATGTGGTGTAGCATATATGGATTTGTCCAAACCACTGATGCCTTCTTGAGAAACTGAAACTGAATATGTACACTAAAATACCATTGGGGTTGACCAGAACTGTGTAGGCTCGAGCATTATTTTTTGTTGATTGAAACTATGTACTGAAACACCAGTGCGGCTGACTGAAGCTATTGCAGGAACATGACCATGCATTTTGAAGTACTGTTGGGGCATGGTTGAGCGATGCTGTTGTTAGGAAGTTCAGGACTGCTGTGGTTGACTGAAAGGGCCGTGAAATATTCATCTGCTGCAGTTGACCAGAACTACTGTGAGCTATTCATTAACCGATGCTTAATATCTACAATTAAAACTCAAGAGATGTTGATTAGAATGGCAGGATAGACCAGCAGTGGGAATGATCACAGGTGTTGCTTGGCTAGAACAAAAGTATTGTCTGTGTGATTGACTGAAACTGTGTTCTGGAAAAATCATTGTATGGTGGAATGAAAAGTTATGATTCACGTTTTGAAAAAAAGAAAAAAAAGAAAGAGAAAAAGAGTATGTAACCAAGAATGATTAGTGGTGATTAAAACTGAATGACATTAACAGAGCAATAGACTCAGACCTGTGAACAATAAATTATTATGTAGTCTAACACTTTAAGTCTTGTTAATACCGAATTAAACACCAGCCAGTGTTATTTAGTTTACGGTTAAATGAATATACAGATAATGATCAAAATGGTTATTTTAAAATACTAGGCTATTGATTACGATCTTTTTTGTAGAACATTTCTTTTTTTATATGATAGAATAACCCTGAGGGAAAGGACTTTTATAACTTTTTTGATTTTTATTGTTACCTGGAGTACCATTAAGAGTATTACCATTATCATTATCATTTTATGCTTGACAGTTTTTCAGACAGTTAATGTCAGGTTAAAAGATAGTAAATGGATTATTTAATGAAATTCCTAATTAGGAAAACAGATAGTAAGAAAAATTCTGGTGAATAGAATGTTCCTGT
>NC_134878.1:48789003-48809003 GCF_041734735.1 Babylonia areolata
ACGCATGCACGCAAGCATGCACAAGCACACGCACACACACACACACACACAGTAAGTTGCTGATATTGATTACCTCTTCTAATTTGAAGAGACATTCTCCATAATAATCAAATTCTAGCCCAGATAGTTAGGACGGCGGTTGCCTCCTCTGATGGTCATGGACTGACTGTCATGCAATACAATTTGTATATATATATATATTCCCATTACATCCCCTTCCCATGACACACACTGTTGACCCCTATAGATTCCACACGTAACCCCCCTCACCCCTCTCTCTTTCTGTTTTTCTTCATTTCTCTGTCCCCCCCCTTTCCCCACCCCCACCCCCAGCTCCCTCCAGGAAAGAAAGAGAGTTGCCTTTTCTCACCTCACTGTCTGCCTCTCCTTTTTCTTGCATTGTTCCTCTCAGTCTGTCTTTCAGGGGAACATGGTAACAGATTACACAGTTGTTTGCGTAGCAACATCCCCACCTTATCCATAGCTAGGCCTTGGAATGAAAGGTGACACAAAGGTGATTTTTGGATGAGTGTTATCAACTGATGTATACATGAGTTCTGTGTGGTTAAAGTAAGTGTGTACATTTTTAGATGAGTGTTATTGATTTTTGTGCATGCATTCTGTGTGGTTAATGAAATGTAGATTTTTTAATCAATGTTATTTATTGTTCCGATCTGTGCATGTGTTCTGTATCATAAAATTTAGTGTGTGGTTTTAGATTAGTGTTATTCATTACATGATTTGTGTTGTGCAGTTAATACAATATGCAGTGTGGTAAAATGAAGTATGCAAGGTTTGGTAGAAGCAAGCTTATACAATCATTTCTTTCAAGTAATTTCATGCCACATGCTCCTTTGCAGAACAAAAACTCCTGCAAGAAATAGAAGAAGCTCGGGAGACCAGGCAGATGACGGAGAAAGAGCGAGAAGAACTGGTGAAGAAAGCAAAGGCCCTGCAAACCAAGACACAGAACAGACGCAATCAAGGCATGTGGAGGGGCTGAATATTGCTCTTTATGCGTGCTGACAGAGAGACAGAAAGAAAGAGTGTGTGTGTGAGTGTGCATGTGCATGCATATGTACATACATAATTGTATGTATGTATGTGTTCATGTGTACTTGTAGACACGGGTGTAAGTGCAAGCTTGCATCTGCAGTGTTGTGTGTGCTTGTGTTTACACCTTGTGAATGCAGGTGGTATTCTTTCATGGGAAAATGTGCAGGGTGTGTGTCAGCATACACATAAATAACTTTCAATAATCTCATGTGTCTATTCATTTGTAACTGATGAGTGTGTGTGTGTGTGTGTGTGCAAATGACTATCTAGCAAAAGATTAAGATTTTAAGAAAAATAGAATTAAGGAAACAATAATAACAACAACAACAACAACATAAAAATATAAATAAAATAAACAAAGAACAGTGAAAGTAACTTAAAAATAAAACATGCCACTTCTTTTTCTCTTTTTTTTTTTTTTTTTTTTTCAGCTCGAGATACCTGGAAGAAGCGTTACTTTGAAGAGAAGAAGAAGACCCCGCCTCTGGAGGAGCAGACGAACCGGCTGAAGGAGGAACTGGAGGGTCTGCACCGCAAACTGATGACAGTGCTGGAGGGTCCCAAGGAGAAAAACATCAAACTGGGCGACTCCAGACCATCTCAGAAGGTACCGTCGATTAGTGCTCACTCTCAGTCAGTCAGTCAGTCAGTCAGCAGACCTTTTCCTTCCCTCACTCTTCTCTGTCTTTGTTCAGTTGCCTGTGCTCCAGAAAAATGCTTTCTGCGGCGTTTAATGATAATAGAAAACTGTCCTCGCAGAACGACGAGACATGTTCTGGACCACAGTATCACTCACAGTTTCAGTTTCAAAGAGGCAACAAAGCGTTTGGAATGATCCATATACACACCACCACATCAGTTGAAAAAACTTATAAAAAAAAAAGTTTAAGTAGTGGTTTGGGATGCCAGTGCCTGACCTACGCATAAACCCAACATGCAGGTCAGGTCTAGAGAGCTTAATCAAGAATTGAAAACAAAAAAGTTACACAAGAAAATGAATGTATGACAAACTGTTTAGCAGGATAGTAGAAAGTGTATGTGTAGGAAAGGTGGTGGTGGTGTGTTTCTCTCCTGTCACCGGTCCAGGAGGGTTGCAACAGACTTCTGTTTGCTATCTATATTACATTTCTTTATTTTGGTGGTTTTGGTTGGGTTTTTTTTAACTCTGTGTGTGTGTGTGTGTGTGTGTGTGTGTGTGTGTGTGTTTTGCATATGCATGTTTTACATTGTGTTGTATTTGATATATGCATGTGCATGTGTATATGTGTGTGCTTCTATGTGTGATATTTGTATTGTATTCATATGTTGTATTTGGTCATGTCTGTGTGTCTGTGTCTTTTAAAAAAAAATCTGTGTGTTTGGGTGTGTGTGTGTGTGTTTGTGTAAATTAAATATGTGTTTATGGGTATGGGAATGTGTGTGTGCATGCATATGAGTGTGTGCACATTGTGTGTGTGTGTGTGTGTGTTTGTGGATACTGTTGGACGTATATGTGTGTGTCCAGAACAACTACGTGATTCAGTGCACCCGACTACAGCATGATATTGATGACCTGAAGAGAAGAATAGAAAATGCCAAGATGAAACTCACTGCAGAAATGAAGGTAGGACAGATTCTGGCTCAAACACCATCTGTAACAGTGTATACTGATATGTTGTGTGCATAGCTTTGTTGTGGATCCAATACTTTTGATGCTTTCCATGGGAAAATATCATCATAAGCTTTGCACTAGAAGCTTGACATTTGCTTGTGGTTATTGTGACACAGCAGAAAGAGTATGATAATTTAAAAATGACCTATGCTGAGAAATTATGAAGACAGGATGACTGTCTGGAACATCCAGTGAGAATGGTTTGCAAGCAGTGAACATTTTACTGCTGCACTTCAGATACACACAAAAGCTGTAAAGATTTTTTTTTTCGTTGTGATATTCCTATTTTTGGATCAAGTAAAATCTTCTGTTGAGTGCGTTGTGGTAATTCTCAGCAGCCACCAAATTCATTCAAGAATCTTTTCAACCAGTTTGAACCAAGGAATGAAAAAGAATATATGAAAGACTTTTAAAAAAATCTGTCAAATGAATTGACATGATTCAGAGGAAAACTGGAAGAAAAAAAAAAGAGACAAATTTTAGTTTAGACAGTTTTAAAGGGTGGTCAAGTTACGTGGGTTTTTTCTTCAAATCAAACAAATCATTTTGCTTATAGCCCAGCTGACTGCAAAGGGGCAGTTTCAGGACAGAATACCTGTCAGCTCTTGAAACCAGTCACAGAGAAACTAAAATAATGTTGAAAGGTCAAGGGAAGTACGCCCCCCCCCCCCCCACCCCACCCCCCCAAAAAAAGAAAGAAAGAAGATAAAAAAAAAGCAAGTAAGGGACCAGCACCCTCTCCATCATCCCCAGTCATCTTTTCATGATTCTGACCCCCACAGCCATTCCCCATCCACTTTGCTTTGAGCTAGAATCAAAACGAAGCTGCCAGATCATGTGTTGATGCTGCATCCATTGTTTATGTACTTCCATTGCATGTTGTTGTTGTTTTCAGCTAGTTTAGCCAGTCACAAAATATTCTGTGCTGTGAAACTTTTGACTCTTATGTTCAGGATTTTATGCCAGAATGAATACCTAAGCTCTTCAGCAGCAGCATTGATGTGTAGTAACTTTCGAAAAACGAAAAATGTAAAACTATGCGAAGTCTTTAACTTCAGCTGCTGTATCATTCACTTTAAGCTACGTGTATATTCCTAGAGATAGCTGAAAATAGAAAATTGAGCCAGCTTTTCAGTGTCAGTTGTTGTATCAGCTGTTTTTGTCAGCAGTTACTATTCTGAGAGATGACAGAAAAGTGGAAAATTGTGCAAGGTTTTTTAATGTCAGTTGTTGTTACAGCTATAATTTTCAGCCATAGCTGTTCCATGAGATTGCAGTTACCTTCAGCTATATGAATGTGTGGCTTGAGGTGGGAAGATGAAAACAATGTATCAGATATTTAAGATATGAATATTACAAAAAGATAAATCTATGTATGTATGTATATGCATATGCATTATGTGTGTGTGTGTGTGTATATATATATATATATATATATATATATATATATATATATATATATATATATGATAAAACCTGGAAAACTTTGCATTTCTTAAAGGGAAAATTAAGTGGTTGGTGTGCTCAGAAAATATGTCTAACTGCATGTGCTCGAGTCTGATGTGGAAAAGAACAATCAAGATAGATGTTATGTTTCAAAATGATCTTCTCAGTGGTACTGGAAGTTTTTAATGTCACAATTATGCTTTACAGTTGTGTTGCAATACCTTTCCTTTCAGAACTTCTCACATCCTTGTGCATGATGGAGAAGAACGGACAATGTGTATCTCACTTATGCTTTATGATTACCATCATTCATAATATGCTGCAGTCTTCCACAATCTCTTTTTTTTTCTTTTTTCTTTTGGAGGGGAGGGTGTATGCTTTTTGGAAAATGCTTCTCTGCCACTTCATTGCAGTTTTTGTTCTTGAAATCTGTTGTCATTCTGGCTCTGCTTCACTGCTGTATGAATTCTTACTTTGCCTGTCCTTTACAGCAGGAATAATTATTAGATTCTACAGTTTGTATGCCTTTTCTATATCCAAAATATAAAAAGTGAGGTTGGAAATTGTTGTTGGTACTCTTATTATTTGTTGTAGTAGTGGTAGTTGTTGTAGTATTGCTGTTATTATTATTATCTATGGTTAATCGTCACAAGTTTATATCAGATATACATGACTTTTGCTCATACCCATTGTTTGGTGGGTGGGTTTAAATGTATTTAAGAAAAGAGAGAAAGGACTGATGAAGCAAATGGATTATTGTTTTGATTTGATATCTTTTGATTATGTTATGATCTGGTGTGACTTTAAAAAGTCTTCCAATTTTCTCCTCTAATGGTAGTTTTTTGTGTGTGTTTGCATGTGTGTGTGTGTGTGTGTGTGTGTGTGTGTGTGTGTGTGTGTGTGTGTGTGTGTGTGAGAGGGAGAGAGAGAGAGAGAGAGAGAGAGAGAGAGAGAGAGAGAGAAAGTGAAAGAACATGTTCATTACATACATTTGGTGCTTGTTCTGTGTGCTATTTTAGTAAAGACAGATACATTGCAAAGTTATATATTACTATACATGCTACTTGGTTGATGGTTTTCATTTGTCTTTTTGCACCTAAAATTCACTCCTAAGAAACAGTTTGACACTAACACTGCACTTTCCCACTTTGTCAGTTATGCTGAGCATGCAGGTCTTACCATTCATATTTTCAAATGGCAGAACAGTTTTGATCTTTCACACATGTGAGCTTTTTTGGTATGGTTGAATCATTGCTTACCTGTCCTTTTGTTTGTCACTCAGATTAATGTGTTAGTTAGCGTGCAACGACGCTCTCCACGAGATGGGCTTGCCACCACCCCTATTGCACTCAAGCCAGAACCTAATGCACCCCTCGCCTAGGTACTGAGCATCAATTTAATTTTTTTTTAGTGGCTTGACCAGTTCCTTGTTCAGTGTCACTGTATTGTGTGGTGTCAAACCATCTGCTTGGATTTTTACAAATTCATATAATAACCTGTATATGCTTTCAGTAAAAATGAATATACCTGTGCATTTTGTATTCTGCAGCATTCTTCGTCTGATGAAGTAAGGGCTGGAGTATGTATAGACATCCTGTAAAGTGTAAGGAGATAATATAAAATTAGATATATTTTCGTGAAGTTGAAAATGTAGTTCAAGTGGTGGTTGATAAAATGAGGTGTGATATTTTCCCAGTGTGTAATTCTCTGCTTCATGTTAAGGGACCATCCATTTAGTTAAAGTGAAAGAATCACAAAGATCAAAGAATATCAAAAGTCACTGTTTGCAGTTCTGTCACATATACCTCTTGATGAAAAAAAAAGCAAAAAAAAAAAAAAAAAAGCAAAAATCACTTTCACTTTCTTTCCTGTCATGAGGAAGTTGGTTATTTTCTGTGCATAGCAAAGTTTTTGGATTGTTTCATATTACTGGTTTCTTCATTCCACCTGTTTAACATTTTAACATTTGTATGTCTGTAGTCTGTAGTGTGTGTCCTGTTTGGATGTACTTTAACTGTTTCTTTGCATCCTTATTTCCAGTTTCGATTTGTTAACTGTAGTATTAACTAATGTACAGACTTCTTCAGAAAGGAAAATAACCTGATACATTTTTATCAGCAGTAGAAGTTGCAAACTTTCAATACCAGGAGAAGAAAAAATGGTCACAAAAATGTCTTTATTTTATGCAAAAATAAAGGATGACAGAAAGTTCAGGCATCATGTAAAACCTGTTTGCATGCATCAACCTAGTCTGTAATTTCTCCTTTTGCTTGTTTTAATCAGTGTATTACTTCACCCAACAGAGAGTTCTTTGACTGCAATGCCATTTTACTAGAGTTATTTGACTGTGATGACATTTAGTAATACATTACATTAGCGACACTCTGAGAACCTATTTTTAAAAATGTTTTTCCTATTGATGTATATCATGCATACTGAGTTTACATTTGAGTAAAGTTTATCTTCAAAGTATTGAACTCAGTACAGTCTGCTTTGAGCAACACTTTGAAACTCACATAAACTTTTGCTTAAAATATACAAGAGGTTTTTTTTTTTCATATGGTTACAGAAAAAAATAATACATACATAAGTACATGTATATACATATATGTATTACATGGAGTTGTTGCTCAGAGAAGACATTGCTGTTGTGGTTTCTTTTCTTCTGGAATGCCTCTGAAAGCCCTCCAGCTGCGGAGCTCTGTCTTGGCGATTTGGAAACCTTCCACTTCCATCCTGACCCCCTGATGACTAACAGCGTCCTCGTCCATTCTTCTCTCTCTCACCTTCCTTCTCCTTTCCTCCCATTCTGCCCTCCTCCCTCCATCCGTTCCATGTTTTTTTCATAACTCACCCACCAGTTTTGACATACAGTCCATTATTGTAGCTTTTACTCTTTTTTTGTTTTTTTGGTCTGGTAATTATTGGTTCCAAAATCAATCATTTGCTATTAGAACAGAGAGTTCAGCATTTTGCCCTGTCTGTGTCATTGGGGAAGACATGGAACATGAATTATCAGACAGTTACTTGTAACTTCCTTGGTAATCTTTTTTTTTTCTCTCTCTTTTTCTTCTGGTTCCCTGTGTCTGCTGTTACCACTGACAAGTTTAAATGTCTTCCAGTTCATTTTAATCATAGTTCCCCATTATTCTTTATTATCATTGTTTGGTTCATCTGTAGTTTTGGCCTCTTGGAGAAAAAAAATCTGTCCTAACTCATTTTTCTTCTTTCTACTTTTCTTACCTGTAGTTTACTACTTTCTCCTGTGCTTCAAATTACTTCAGCTCTTGAGTGGCCTTTCATTTCTTCTTAGTTCTGATGTTCTGGAACACTTTGATTAGTGACCTTTCAGAACTTACCTGATCATTGAGAGGGATTGTACCATTGTCTGGGCAATAGATAATATGAACTGAAAAGTCTGATTCAGTTCTTTACAGTTATGAAACAGTAAGCCTGTTTTATATAAGACAGTTCTCTCTTTTTTCTTTTCTTTTTTTAATTGGCAAACAATCCATTTCTGACATAGTTTACTGATTATTTGATTGCACCTATTTATGAATTCTGCTTGCATATATTCCTTCTTCTCCTGCTTTCCTTTTGCATGTTGGAGGTTTTTCTGGTGCAGTTTGTCTTTCTCTGCATACAAAATCCATTGGCAGGCAGTACAAAACTGAATCATTATATCATATCATCAAGGCTGTACCGAATCCTTTTGGGAACCTTTCACTGTTAATGGTGCTTGCTTCTACATATCAAACAGCCTCTGTATCCTGACAAGAACCAGGCATTTTCCACTGAAGTTCCAAAACTTCAGCTGTGTTTCAACTGTCTGACTTGAAATCACAAAAAATTATGCTCAGCATGGCATGCCTGTCTCTCTCCGTTTCTTTCTTTTCTTCAGCATGGTTTCAGACACTTATTATCCGGATATAAGAACTGGATGCTACTACCAACATTATGTTCCAGATATATTTTCCTCTTTGATACAGAATTAACACATGTTCATTAAATCCAGTAACAAATACCATTCCCGAAAATGCACTGGTGTGATTGTAAATTGATGTATCAATGTACATCTTCAGACACCAGTTGTACATGTTGGTGCACTTTTTACTGTATGTTGTTGTTGTTTTTTTAACTGGATGGCTGGCAGAATGTGTTTTTAACTGAGGGATACCAGAAGGTTACCCATGCATATCTGAACACTTACTGGTAAACATGCAGACTAACATACTAATAATTTTAGTTGTTTTCCCTTTGTTTTCTTTTCTCTGTTTAGAAGTGATTAGTAGTGAATCCCTTTGGAACAAAAAAAGTAGAACTTTGAAATAATCATCAACCAGTCTTTTTCAGAAGTTTGCTTTTGTAGATTTCATTTATTTATTTTGTTGTACTTTTTCCGTGATTTTTTTTCCTTGTGAAAGAACAAGACCTGAACAGGACAGAGAAGCATTTTCTCCAGTACCATTGACAAGAGGGTCAGAAAGTCTCCAAAGATGTTTTTTTTCTTCTGTATGTCATGGTCAGCATATTGTTCACTTTGATGTTTTAAGAATGATCAAAGTTACCTCTGAAAGGCTGGACCTTTCATCTTCACTTCTCACTTTCATTTTTTGTCAGTCTTCAGCACTCTATACTGTGAGTGGGACAGCTGAATTTGGTGAGAAAGAGCAGATAAGTGAAGGGATTATAGAGAAATCGTAGAGGAAACTTTTGCATCCTTTTTCTTCTTGTAACTGACTCTCATAAACATGCCACATGAACTGGGTCTAGAGCAAGAAAGAAAGAGTGAACAGAACTCTTCTCACCCTCTTCAGTTTAGCTGGTCCTCTTCAGAAGGCCTGACCAGTATCCTGATTTTGGTCAGTGCACTCGCAGCTCCTCCTCTTCCTCAGCTTGATGTTAAGAATCCCATCCCCTCGACCTTCCCACCCTGAACCCCCTAGTGTACTTGCAGTTACGCACCCAGGCCGAGACAGAGCTGCGAGCAGTGAGGGCAGAGGCCGTCCAGAAGAAAATCCACATGCGGGGGCAGGCCTTGCAAGGGTACTGACTGCTCTCCAACCCCCAACCTTCTCCCTGCTTACAGCTACGCAACCAGGCAGAGATGGAGCTGAGGTCACTGCGGGCAGAGCTGGTGCAGAAGAAGATCAACCTGTCCTTGGTGCGTAGTCAGCAGTTTGCTGCCCTGTCCTCAGGGCTTAGTGAGTCCACCCCAGTGCCCGATATTCCTACAGGCAAGAGGGACGAACAGTCTGTTACTGTTTGAATTGTTTTGGTTGCTACTGCTGCTGCTCCTGCAGGTGCTTCAACTGATCTTACATACTGCAGCGTCCAGTGTCATCACAACTGGATATTTCAGTGCCTCATTGGAAATGTAGTGATGTTACCTTATTTGATCGTTTTGTCATCTTGGGAAGGAAATAAAAGAATTTTGTTTTCAAAGAAAAGCGAGTCTAAAACTGCAGAAAAAAGAAATATGTAAATCTGAACCAGTGTTGATTTTCTTATCAAATTTACGGTGAAATTGAATAGTATCAGAAATGTTAGAATTTTTGTTTTGTGCTGAAAGAAATAGCTCTTTGCAGCTAAAGTACAATGTAGTTTATCAGTTTTCTGATGTAATCAATGCACTGTATTACTATATCAGATATTGAAAACAAATGGCTGAAACATCCAGAACAATCACACAAAATGGTGTGTCATGTTTAGATTTATGGATCACTTATGTCGGATGCCTTAAATTGATTTTGACATGACAAGTGCTCCTTCATGTAATTTGTTGTGCCATGTGTGTGTATATTCAGTGATGTGTACCATGTTTGATTTGTGTTGAATCCTCAAGTAAGAATGAATGTGAACATACAAATTCATGCCGCACATCAGAGACTTTGACAAAAACAGGTCTCACGTCACAGCTGTTTAATAAAAATTGAGCAATACCAGCCACATCATTTCATTAGGTGAACTGTCACTCATGATCAAGGTTGTTTTACATTTCAAGTGAATTAAGGATGTGATTGAAAAAAAACAACATACAATATATGGTAAAGAGCAAAAGAAAGTATATCTTTTTATGTATTGTACCTGTAAACAGTAAAGCCTGTAGGTTTGGATAACTAAGCAGCAAAATAGTTAATCATATAACCTGGTTTTCATTTAACACTCACAGCTAAAAGCATAGCCCACCATTAATTCAGCAGTTACACCTGTTCAGGATTTGACATGTGGAAATCGCTATCTCATCAGGGTTATGTGAATGGAATGTATGTATGATTGTCAGTCATGTCCACCAGAATAGCAGGGGAGGCAACTGTTGTTCTGACTATCTGGGCAAGAATTTGATTTTAGTGGAGAGTGTCTTGCCAAAGTTACATCCCCACTCTCTCAGCCAAGAGGGATTTGGGACAGTAGACTTTGGGATGATTCTGAAGGCCAACTAACCCCCTAGGCTGCAGCACTGAGAGCCAGTGCAACCTTGCCTCCTAATTTCAGAGTCACAGTCCTTCACAAAAGAATATGACAATTTCAAAAGGACGCCTTTAACGAATATAGTTTCCTTTGTCTCAAGCTTTTATCCTTAATAGCATTGCTCAACCAGGCATGTAACAAACATGTTGATGATTAATGAATCAAACAAGGCCCTACCCACATTGTGGTATAAGTGTCACTGTATAGATGGGAGTTAACAGCATCTGACAGCCCTGTCCACAATTGTCCTCAGTGAAACAACAAAGCCAATGGGCATGAAACTTGGATTAGTTATTGATGGTAGATCAGTCTTCCTTGACTGCTCATGTGAAGCATGGTTTAAGAATGTTGGGCATGGAATGTCCTGGCAATCCATTGTCAACACCAATGAAAAACCAAAGCTTTAAGAAAGCAAACTGGTTAGACTTCAAAGTGAAGATCATGGTGGTGCTTACACGTGTGTAAGATCTCTGAACTGACAGCATGTTTGAACTTGCAAGGATTGAGCAAGACATTGAGCAGGGGACAAAAGGTCTACACACCCTGCAAAGGAATCTTTCCTGGTACATCCTTGAACCTGATGCCGCATAAGAAAAGCAACTAAAAAAAAACTAAACATGTGTATGATGTAAGACAGTAAATCCTGAAGAAAGTTCTGTTTAGATATGATATCGTGAAAACAAACATTGACATGACCTTCTCATAGTCATAAAACACAAGCATCCCCCAATGCCTCTCCCATCACACCATGCACACACAAATTAGTGTGGGACAAAACCAACTATCTACCTGGCTTTGGAATGTTTTAGATGCTCTCCCACTAACAAATCAACCTTAAGTGCTACAAGTAAACTGACAAAGAAGGCCTTGGTTAGCCCCACTAACCACTACTTAGTAATCACCATAATGTATATTCCTTAACTGGCCGTTCTCAGTTTTGCCAGATATCACAAACAATTGGTGCACCAAATCTGAGTTCTGTTCGGTATGAGCTAGGAGCATGCATCAATCACTTTCAGGGACAGACAAAGCAATAGACTCGATGAATCTTGTACACCCTTCACCTCCTAAGAAAGGGCATGAAACAAAGGCACTTGACTGTGATCTTGTCTGGCCTGTTCAAACTTGTTATTCAATGCATCACAGCATTATCTGAACCTACTTCAATAAAGAACAATATACAGACAGCTAAGAATGGCCCACTGGTGTGGTTTTTTTTTTTTTAACACAGACGTTGTAAAATAAATCCATTTCTATTCAGTTTTTTTTTTGGTGACAGATACTGTAAAATAAATACATTAGTTTCTTTCAACTCTCCCAAAGAATATCCCATTTGTATAATTTTTCATCAACACTGAATTAAACCCATTTTTACTTCACTTTTTTTCATTGACACCATCAATTAAAATGAAATTCATTTCTTTTCTCACACAAAAAATCAAATGTTTGAAACACTCTTATGGTAACGAAAGACAGAATATATATATATATATATAAGAGAACATACAGATTTTTTTCTTTTTATGGTGTAAGCACATGGTTTAAAAAAAAACATCACACACAGCTTACATGGTTAAAAAAAAAGAAGAAAAAAGCATCACACCAAATCTCTCACAAAATGTTACCAAAGATGAAATATTATGCATCACATTTGACAAGATCTCACTGAACTCATTTTTGATTTCTGTTCCTTTCATGTACAAATGTTTCTGTATCAGCGATCAATTCCCCAAAGACACGGATTTCTCTTACGACTACCCAAATCAAAATGAGAGTTTCATATGAGATGTACAGACGCAACAAATAAAGTATTGATATATATATACACATGTATGTTATCTTATACTGCCTGTTCTTGTGCATTTACAGTGTGTACATTAAAGAAAACAATTAAATTCCATTTATTTTACATGGTTTTAGACTGTTTTTGTTTTCAGCTTTTTATCTATTTCACAATGATTGTTTTCATGTGTTTAGATTGTTTCAGATGACTGTTCATGTTCTGATTTTCACCCTATTAGATAATGTTTTTGTTGTTCTTTTTTTAATTTTTTTTTTAACTTCATTGAATTGCAGTGAAGTTGATTAAACATGGATTCAGGGACAAGAGAAATATGTCCATGTTCACTAGTAGTTACATGAAAGAAAATACAGTCAACACAAATCTTAGGGACCATGATAATGGGTGTCAAGATCAGCAAGGCTTTCTTTTTTAGGTCACCCCATTTAATTCCATTTAACTGATAGATTCAGTGAATTCATGACTGTAGTCTGAGCCTTGCAAGTGTGATAAATGGGGGATGTCAGGGTGTTGGCAGTAATATATAGTTAATAATCATCAGTTGTAATAAACTGAAATAGAATACTGTTGATTGGGAATACAAACATTACTCACATGAACCAGATTTTCAGGTTTGCTGGACTCCACCATACTTAACTGAATTGTTTATCACAGTTGTAATTGTGCTCCATTGTGTATCTCCTTCCAGTTATTTCTTTTTCAGTTTAATGAATTGTGTGTGTGTGATGCTGAAAGCAAACCTGTGATAATTATGAATGGAAGTACATGTATAGCACACTGAACAAAAGTATTTATGTCTTGTTCCAAATATTTATCAGTAGAAAATAATGGGTATCTTATTTTCTAATTTTTGTGTCATAAATTGACTGCATTTCTAATTGTGTAGGCATTTTAAAATTTTGAACCTATTTCTGTCTTGGTGTCTGTTATCATTTGTCATGTTACCTCTTGATGGGATGGTTCTGTCTGCAGCAGTTATTTTACTCTCAAGTATTCAAAAAGGAAACAAGTCTACACATCAAATCTTCTACTAAACAGGAGACAGCAGTGCTGTTTAATCAAGGACCTTTTACAAAAAAACAGTTGTTTGTAACTTGAAGAAAACAAATTGTATTCCATGCTGTTTCATAAAGTGACTCATTATTTACATTTGTGAGACATGATCGACATGTCAGTTTCACTGATTATGAGCACTTTGCATCATGAACTGATGCTAAAATTTCAATTATTTTACTGGCACTGTTGATTAAAAAGAAATGACAACTGCAGCTTAATGTACAGTGATAATTAATATACTGACAAGTGCAATTTGTTTTAACAGACACAAGTGGCACTGAATTTCATTTCAGCTGGTGGTGCCAGGTGAACATTTCAAATTTGAATACAAGCATTTAATCATGGGGCTAGTATCATGATCTGCCAACAACAGTAGTTCACTTAAATTATGATTAAAGTTCCCTTTCACCATTAACAGATGGTTTTCTTTTACATGTGTGTGTGTGTGTGTATGCGCACGCATGCAGAAAACTGTAAGGAACAACAATTTAACATGCAAGCAGCCTTCTAAGATTAGGGAGCTGCCTCTCAAATAATGTATTGGTACTTCAGCAACATGTTTTCTTTTCTTCTTTAATATTTGGCAAAGCAGAAAATACCATAGTACCCTCCTTGCCAGGTATTAGTTATTATAAAACAGTACTTAACAGACTAACATGCCAGCAAATTAATAATACATGCTCAGCTGCACTTTCACAAAGTCAGTCTAATGTGTATTGTTTAGTCTTCCTTTGTGATCTCTTTGCAAATATTTCCATACATACTGTTCATATATCTTCAAAATCATTCAAGAATGTCTCAGTATTTATATATTGATTAGTTTGTTTACTTCATTACCTGTTAGTTTATTCTGGTAATGTCTGATCACGAGGGTACACAAATATATAGATAGATAGATATCAGTTTCAAAATGCTTTTAATAAATATATATTTTGTTATGGCATTTTTCAAGATACAATATCCTGAAAAGCAATCAAAATGCATTTGGTTTTTATATTGGTAATTCTTTTTAAATGTTAAGAATTTATTATTATTATTGTTGTTGCTAATCGTCCAGCTGACCACACAAAGCCATACCATGACTGCCCAACTGCACAAATGTCCAACCATGTTAAACACAAAACTATCACATATATAATTTTTTTTTAAACATCATTAAAATAAACCGACAAAACACAGTTCATTACACATTATCTTAACCATTGAGTTCCTTACGGCAGTGCTGAGGATGTCAGGTCTTTCGCTTAATTTATCATCCCCAGAAAAAAAATCATAAAAAAAAGAAAAAAAAACAAAAAAAAAAACAACATAAAAAGGCCATATAGGCAAATACCACTGCAAAACAGCACAGATAGTACCGGTACATCATAGACTGCTGAAAAGAGAACAAAAGTGTCCAGGCTTGCTCAAAAAAAGAAAGGGGGAGGACTGTCAAGGCAGAAACAGGAGACAATAGCGAAGGAAGAAAAAAAAAGAAAAAAAGGAAGAAATAAAGAGAGCAATAGAAAAGAGGAAATTTCAAGCATACAATTTCAAAAAGGCAGGGATGCTATTTATACTGAAAGACCCCGGTATTCCATGGGTGGTCTTAAGACTTGATTATTCCTTAATTTCAAACATCTTACATCAGTATTTTCAACAGTATGACATCAAGGGTACAATGTCCGAATAAGCAATGAAAATGAATATTGCTGTGATATTAAAAAAACAAAACAAAAAAAAACTCTTTTTTTTTCCCAATGATATGACAAGTCCTTAATTTCATAAATTCCACAGCAATCTTGTCATTTTTTTCTTTCTTTGTGTTTTCTCTCATCATTGACAGTGTGTATTGTCAGTTAATGAGCAAAAATTTTGGCATATGCTAAGAAAATTTAATTCCAAATGAAATGTTGTTGCCTTGCCAATAACATAAAAAAAATTATGATTATAATACCTGTACAAATGTTTACCACTTAACACCTCCACAGTTTTCATATCATTCACTTATTCATATGGTTTGTGTACACTGAATACACAAAAATTACATATGCTACACTGAAAAAACTATAATCTTCTGGTAAATGAATATGACACATCCAAGTACATAGCAATGGAAGCTGACAAAGCTGAAGTAAAAAATCTTGCAACGTAACACACAAGTTCTGTGTTTTTTTCTTTTCCACAATTAGATTATTGATCAATGAGAGTGTCAATTTTCTAGCACCAAGTGGTGAATGTAATCTAGCAACATAATACACAAGTTCTCTTTATTCTGCGGTTAGATTATTGACCAATGAAAATGTAAATTTTTGTAGCACCTAGTGATAAATGTGAACATTGTCCATTCTCTCTCTTTCATTGACAACTCCAGCTCAGTACGTTTATATTTCACAATGGTTAATGATTTTGTTCCAGAGCATCTTCATGTTTATCAGTGAACTGAAGGTTTTGGTCACTTAAAACTCACTTTTTGGACCCAAGATAGTTTGAGGTGCTGTCAAACTATGATAACTCATTAACTGCCTACCAAAGTTAATAGGTATGAGTGGTACACTACCAACAACAGAACAAACCAGCAACTTCTCATAGTATTCAAAAGTTAGTTTAAACAAAAAGCAAAACAGCTGCAACTGTAAGGTAAGAATTAACTCTGGATGAGTATCTGTGTGTGAGAAAATATACATATATGACTGTCCATGGTAAACGAGTCAAAACTAATTTTTTAATTTTTTCCCCGTAATAACACAACTGGGATCAGGTGGCAAAAATTTCTGGGATTGAAATGCAATCCATGTAATGCAATACTAAGGTCACTGGTAAAATGCCTTTTAGCCACTTCTTATAACACGGAGTGTCTGGTGACAGAGATCATTCACAAAATTTTCTATACATATTTTACTTTAAAGGAAAACAGAATATAAAAAAGAAGAGGTGTGTGTGTGTGTGTGTGTGTGTGTGTGTGTGTGACCAATGGAGCAACACAGAAACAGAATAACAATTTCAAGATATTAACAAATCATCAAATCACATTAAAAAAAACAACAACCCAAACATTCATGAAGAATGATGAAGTCAGGAAACTGTACTATGGGTAAATGAGTCAAAACTAATTTTTTATGTGTTATTTTTTCTCAAGAACACAATTAAGATCAGGTGACAAAAATATTGGGGATAAATATGAAATGCAATCCACGAAATGCAATACTAAGTTCACTGTTAAAATGCCTTTAAACACTTCTGGTGATCACCTGGTGTGTCTGGTGACATGTAAAATCATTCACAAAATTTTCTGAACGTACTTTATGTTTTAAGGAAAACAATTTTTAAAAAAACTATAAAAAAAAGAGAGTAGACAGAAAGCGAGAGAGAGAGAGAGAGAATATGTGTGTGTGTGTGTGTGTGTGTGTGTGTGTGAGATAGACAAATGGAGCAACGCAAACATAGAATAACAATTTCATTAAATTAACAAATCATCTAAATCACATTCAAAAGGAAACCAAACATTCATGAACTATGATGACGTCAGGAAACTGCACTATGTACAAGAGATTCAATGATTCCAGATGAAGTTATTTCACAAAATTTCCCTCGAATGAGCAGAAGTCTTAGAAATAATCGCCAGCTCAGCATCTTTTTGGAACCTGTATAAAATATATAATTCAATGTGCCTTGTTTACAACAGTGAAGAGAAAAAAAAAGCAGTGCTGCTGGCCAGTCAAAAAAATCAAAAACCAAAACAACAAAGCATCACAAAATATGAAATGCTGTCCTTTCATGAGGTAAACCGAAAAAGAACTAAAAAGAGAACAGCAGTACACATGTAAAGCTAGGTAAGTCAGCAAGACAGGCAGTAGTAGACATCTCTGAAGGCAGCCTTTATCATGTGCCACAGGGTATGAAGAGGATCAACATATTACGTCGATATATGTATACATTATCTAACGCCATCCTAACATAAAGGGCCCTACAAAATGACTCTAAGTGAACTGCCTTTTTTCTTTGACTACACATCAGTACTGACTATTGATGATTCCTATGACTTCCGGACATAATTTGGGTTTGCGGGTGATTTGTCAGCTATGTAATACCATACAGACCAGTGTGAAGAACCTAACATAATCTTGATGCATGCACACATGCACAATGGTTTCATATTACAATGAATCTGATGGTGTATTTCAATAACATCAGTCCTTGTATCCACATAAAGGATTTTAGGGCATTCAAGCTGCAACACTTGTACTGAATCAAAAAGAACAACTCTAAAAATGGTTGATTGTTGGTTTTATATTAAAAATTGAAAAAATAGAAAGCATTTTTTTACAGCAACAATTTCACCAGCTATTAATGACAATGATGAAACACACAATCTTGAAAAAGGTTCAGCAGTAAACAATGACACAGTGACAGAACACACAAACAGAGCCAAAACATTTAAACAAAAACAAACCAATAACACACCCACCATAAAACAGCAAGAAGTTCAGCAGTAAACATCAATTCAGTGATGGTTGCTTTCCTCAAGAGGGATGATGAAACGTGTGTGGAGAGGGGAGGGGGTGTGGTGGGGAGGGTTGGGGGTAGACTTTGAAAAGTTGAGTCTACATTGTAACTGTCAAGCATTAATCTACTGGTAAAAATTTGAAGATCTGGTATGGATCCTAAATATTATATGCTGAGGGATTAGTTGTCACAAACTGACATTTCCATTCCTTTTCACTAATCAGATTCAGATGAAGGTTTAATATGTGTGCATTCCCATATGGGTATGGATGCTTTAAGTGGTCTGTTTCTCTGTGTGTGTGTGGCGTATTGTGGGGTGTGATGGTGTGTGTGTGTGTGTGTGTGTGTGTGTGTGTGTGTTAGATTACAGTGCAGCGTATGTGTGTGTGTGTGTGTGTTTGTGTGTGTGACTCTGCGTGTGTCTGTGTGTCTGTGAAGCAAAGCAATAAAGCACATGTGTCATGGATTCCAATGAACAATATAAATCAAAAGCAGAGCAATACAGGAGAAGGGTCAAGCAGCTCCATGTCTGTCACTATACAGATACCTGAGCTTGTTTCCAGGACAGCTTAAAATATTCAGCATGCAGTTTGTATTCTCAACACACACACACACACACACAGAGAGAGAGAGAGAGAGAGAGAGAGAGTACATAACTGATACAATGTGGATTTTTCAAAGGATCAGTTACAATTGTAGATCTATCAGCAACTTACTTGGGTAAAGTCGTAACATTCTGTGACCTGCAGTTACACCCAAGATACAGACTAAACAGAATTACCAGTAGAACACAGATTTTTTTTTTCACCTTAAAAATTGCATTCATAAGCTGGAACTCCCACCATCAACTGTCTTCATCTTCAAGTGGGTTTTTATCAAGTGTAAGACCATGTTTACCCCTCTGATCAGGCAACCGTATTCTGTGTGCATGTTGGATATATTTTTGATTCTGTATCTCCTCAAACACTGACATGGTTTATGGGATCTGTGATGTGCAAAGTTTATCTTCTGCATGTATATACTCATGAAAGGAATTAAAGGCATTAGCAGGTCTGTACATATACTGACCTGGGAGAAAGATCTCCACCCTTAACCCACCTGGCATCGAAACCAGGATCAAACCCAGAACCCTCAGATTGAAAGTCCAACACTCTAAACCATTTGACTGTTGCACCAATCATACAGCACTGTGACTAGAAAGATATCTTTCATCTTTATGTTTGCAAAAAAAAGCAGCAGAATGTTGGCTCTGAAGGGGGTGGAGTGTGAAATGAGGGTTCCCTGTTACTGGGACAAGCAGAAACTGACTGGCTGATAGGCAATCCAAAGTCATGTCTCATGCAGTGTTTCATCATTTATATATATATATATATATATATATATCACATAACATTGTGAGGGCGATGTTCAAGTGACTGTATGCATCCTCAACATTTTCCCTCCATTTAGCACTGAATCAGGCCCACCTTGTTCTTCTCCCAGCCCCCCCCCTCCCCCACCCCCACCCCCAATACCCTGTCTCACTGGACTGTGCACTGGACTAGGTCCTCAGGGTGTATGCACCCAGTTTCAGTTTGTCAGGAATCAATGAAGAGGTCGATAACATTTACAGGCATGCTTGAAGATAAATGATTCTTCTTGTACACTTTCCCCTCACTCCCTGCCTCTTTCATTCGCCCACTTACCACCTCATTTCACACACACACGTTTCTGTCCTGGTCAGAAGTCAAACTGTCACGCACTTTGCAAATGTTCCATATGATCACACTTGTCAGTGTGAAGATTTCTGAACGCAATATGTTAACTACATATTCCTTCATTCATAAACTGGAGCAAATTTTGCCAACAGATTAAGCAACGTGACTGTCATTTTCCAACCATGAAAAATTCTGAAAAAAAAAGCAAACAAATTATTACCAGTAGCAGTATCATTGCGATTATCACCGATTTAAAAAAAAAAGAAAAAAAAAAAAAGGGTGACACAGAGACAGATTTATAGAAGAAAAAAAAAACTGCAATAATTCCTATCATCAC
>NC_134878.1:48811503-48861503 GCF_041734735.1 Babylonia areolata
AGCAGATGAAAAAAACCTAACTGAAATAAAACTGTATTATTATATGAATGTATTTCGTCAACTCTCATAAAACAGATGAAAGAATATCACCTCAGCAAAACATAAACAAACAAACCGATCAGATAATTTTTTTGGGAAAAACTGCATACTGCAATCTTATTTATTCATAGAAAAATCAACAGAACTGAGGAAACTGATTTTTTTTTAACTAAATTCAAAACTGTCACTCTCTTCCAGTCACATACACAATAAAACTTGCCCTGAATTACTGACAGTCAGGTGACTCACGACAACAAAGTTACCTGCAAATGCCTGTTGACATGAAGCAGGTCTGGGTGCTTCTCATACACCTTGTAGGGCATGTGGATGGCGTTATATGACCAGTGAGTGTCCAGGTAATTGTGGTACGACTCCAAGAAGTAGCGCAGGTACTGCGACCCCGGCCCCGCCAGCAGCACACCCATATTGAACACGTCGGGAAAAGCCCCCGTGGCTGGGAAATCAGCACAGGCCACCGTGTCGTAACGACGCAGCTCCTCTGGGATTGGATTGACCCATATCACGTCCCAGTCCATGTACACACCGCCATAGCGGATCAGCAAGTCCCCTCTCCAGTAGTCACTGGCATGGGAAAGGAACTTGATGATGGGCTCCGAGAAAATGGCCCCCGGAACATCACGGTTGACGAAAGTCACCCTCTTATGTCGTCTCATCTTGCGCCAATACTGGCCCTTGGGTTCAATGTCCCCGTGGATGTAGACCATGTCGGCGTTCAGGACATAGAGGGCAGACAGCAGGCTGAGGTAGGAGAAGTACTTTAGGTGGTTGTCTCCCAACCACACGTAGTGCACAATGTTGGGTACCACAGTGGAGTTGGCGGGCTTGGGTTTGAGGATTTCCGTCCTCCCGTAAGTCAGCCAGCGCGCAAGCTGCCCGAAATCAGAACCCAGTTCCCACACGTTGACAGGAAAGATCTCCTTGGTCACATACACGCAGGGAATGTTGGCAGACTTCTGGTAGGAGGCTTCTGTTGCGCAGGTGAACCTTGACTTTTCCTCCTGGTGAAGTAATTCACTCAGCGAAGGTCGAGAAGCTTTTGAGTCCAGAAAACCTTTCTCCATCATGACCACGTCCAAAGAACTCCCACTGGCTGAAATGGAGAAACCCTTCTTTCTGTACTGTGATAGGGACTCCGCTAGGACAATGTTCTCGCCGACATATATTCCACCATGGGTATTCAAGAGATCAAGAATAAAATGAAATTTCGTGTTGACATTGCTGCTGCATGCTTTCCAGGCACTCACGGACTTCAGCACCATGCTTGGCAAATCTTTCCTAAGGTCCATGAAAAACTGATAATAGCCATCAGCGTCCAGTTCAGGTATATCTACATAATGAAAGTGGATAGCTGTGGGTTTTAAAAACTTGAAAATGCTAAGGACACTCAAGTAATTCTGGTACTGGAAATAATCATTACTGCACCAGATGAAATGGGCAATAGGAGTCACAGGAGCTGCCAGCAATTCCACAGCATTTTCCACCGCTTCCTTGCCGAAAAGAGGTTCTGAAAACAAGTGATTGGGGAGCTTTGGAGGGTGGCCGTGACGGAAAGAATCGGGGCGATCTGGATTGAAAAAGATCTTGGTGTGACGGCAGCCTCGTGTGTAGAACATGATGTTGAAAGGAACCAAAGCACAGAGCAGCACACAGCATGAGATCTTGATGTGTTGCCCTTTGGTGCGCCACTTGTTCAGACATGCCCGTTTCAGCAACAAAAACATATTTGCAAACATTCTGGCCACAGGTATACCAAACATAACTCTACTCTCTGACCAAGTCCATGTTATGAAGTCTCATGGTAATTCATGTTCAGTCCTTTAGCTCTCTGTTCCCTGTCGTCCTGTGTCTTTCTCCTTGTCTGATCTACTTCTTGTTAAAGTGTTTTTTTGCATTTGCAAAACCTTTTTGTCGAACTCAGCTGTTGCAATCTGGAAAACAAAACATATGTAGATGAGATAATATGGTTATTACAGTTTGAATAAAATAACATTTTCAGTGGGGTTTTACATCAACATCTGAATTCAGTCATGCTCCATTTTTCTAGAGTGTGTGCATACTGGGATATTCCTGTTTCCATCGCCCACCAAACACTGACTAACAGGGAGCACTAATTCTTAACAGGCATCTATAATACCAAATATTTTCAATCCTGAGCAAACATGTATGCACACAACAGAACTAGTAGCTGGCTGTTGGTATGTACAAAGAGAGTGACAGAAAAGAAGAAATTTCTAGCACAGAATTTCCAGAAGGCGGGGATGCTATTTATACTGAAAGACCCCTGGTATCCCCACCCGGGGGCTAATCACCTGTCAGGTCTTAAAACCAGGCAAAGAACACAAAATAATGTTTAATTAATTAAAATGTTAAAAGAACCAGTTCTCTCACATCTAACCCAGTCCACATATATACTGAAATCAAGCCACTTGGCTATCAGTCAAACCATTATCAATAAAAACTTGGGCGGCAAGTTGTGTACTTTTTTTTTTTTTAATCAATTCCCAAACCTAATTTACCCAAGGACATGTTTCATGCTTTAGAGCTTTCTGGTGGTTGTAAACTTCATTTATGCCAATTCTGGAGTGATAGGCACGATAGCTGAAAGCTTAGCAACTTAAGAGCTTTAGTCTTTCAGTAAGAGGGTCCTGAATTTGTTCTTAATATTGGTATTCAGTGGATTCAAGACAGAAATTTTGTCCAATCTCCGAGATCAACGTACATGCAGAGACCTGCTAGTGCTTTGACCCCTTTCATGCGTACACACATACAGAAGATCAAATATGCATGCACAAAAATCCTGTATTCCATGTCAGTTTGATGGGTTATGCCTTATGGAAGCACACACATAGTACATGGCCAGCATGCTGACAGAGTATGACTGCTTGTGTGGTGAGATAAAAATGGTCATATATTTATGTAATGATGCATGCATGTAAACTTCCACTGACAGATACAAGAGAAAGATTTCTGGCAACATTATTGCAACATTCATACTCTTATGTTCACATTCAGTGGCTTTGCTTTTTTGAGAGCACAGAGTAGTGGGCTCACCAGTTGCCAATTAAGCAAATGTTGCAATCTTATTCATAGAAAATTCTAAACTGGATGACTCTAAATAAGTTACAATTGAATGCGGACAAAACTGAAGCAATGATTGTAGGAACCAAACTAAAACTCTCTTCCATTACAACTGACACCATCAAACTTAGCAGTACATCCATCCCTCTTTCCAGTTCAGTCAGGAACCTTGGTGTTGTCCTTGACAACACACTGTCCATGCAAAAATGTATCAGTCAGACACGTCAATCCTGCTACTGTCAATTGCGGCGCATCAGTTCCATCCAGAAATATCTGTCCATTGATGCAATATCCAGACTTGTCGTTTCTCTCATTCTCTCTCACCTTGACTACTGTAACTCTCTATTGTCTGGTTTGCCTGCTTCATCCATTCAGTCTCTTCAGCACATACAAAACTCTGAGCACATCACTCCTCTTTTGCAACATCTCCACTGGCTCCCTGTCTCACACAGAATAAAGTACAAGATCAGCACTCTGTTATAAATGTATTCACAAGTCTGCCCGTTCCTATCTCTGTGGCTGCCTTCACCTCTACACTCCATCTCGGTCACTACGATCGGCGTCGGATCCACTCTGTTTACGCATACCCAGATTCAAACACTCAACTGTTGGCCGCCATTCTTTCTCTGTCTCTGGACCTTGCAATTGGAATGAACTTCCTCTTTTGCTTTGTCAAGTCTCCACACTCAGCTCTTTCAAGGCGGGCCTTAAAACCCACCTCTTTCCAAAATAGCCTCCTTCCCTGCCTCTTCCTTGTCTTCAGTTTCTCCAGTTTTACAGTTATGCATGCATGTGAATGACTGGTGCGAAAGCGCTTTGATTTGTCTCTGCACAAGATTCAGCGCTATATAAATACCATATTATTATTATTCAATGCCTTCTCCATTTCAACCAAAAGCAAAGGCCATGACAAACATTACATTGCACATGAATATATCATGGCTGTGCTGAACTAGGAGGAGTTTAGTTTAACATCCCATCACAGATACTGGTGACTGATTATATTTGGTTAAATTATCTATTTTCACATACTGAATATTATTGTTTGAAAGGTATGAGAGGAGGGGGTGGAGTTGAATGGTGAGTGAGGGAAGCAGTGTATTCTTCGGAGGATGGAATGTGTGCTGAACAAATGTCAGCTCCTGTTAACAATGTGGCTTCTTTATCATCATTGTTAAAGCCTTACACCTGATTATAGCGTTGGTAACATGCCATATTTGAACATATATTTCAAATAACTTAAAATGTGCAAGGCAAACGCATCACGTGCAAATTCCAAATTTGTCCTGGAATTTAGAATGTCGATAAATATAATGCAGTTTGCTGGCGTCTAGCTTTTTATTTTGATTTAGACTTTGGAAAAATGTATAAGGGGAAAGATTTAGGTAAATTTGCGGAGTGGATCTGATGTACAATGTAACTGATCATGTGAACCAAATCTGTTGTCCTGTTCAGCACATGATTACGTTTCGACGGCAACGCGTTACCAACAAACCCTGTAACTAAAACAAACCGCAACCCCATGTTAAGCTTAATGCAAAAATAAAAGTGATGCACACTGAAATGAAGAGATGTAAGCGAATTTAAAGAATGGAAACGTGTCAAACTAACTATAAAATCGGACTTTTTGCGGTACCTACATTTTGAAGCCGGAAGTTTACGTTGAGTTGCTGTTGGACAGAGTTATTTCCCAATCACAACGAGGGTGACGTCAGAAATGTATGGTTCGCCAGTGTTGTCAATCATTGGCTTGCAATGTGGCTGTTTTTGTTTATCCAAACCGAAAAACGTCGTTGATTTGGTGGATAAATCCAGTGTGTGCATTTAAAAACTGTCACATCACAGTTTCTTTAATGCTTTTCTGCCTTAACCAAAAGAGTGGCCTCTTCTTTTTTTTAAAATTTGTCTTGTTCCCTGAGACAAATTATTCTTCAGACCATTCCCTCAGCAACAACTACCATTATTACAACTCTTATGCCATCAATGGGAACGGGTTGCAAAGACAAAATAATAGGCCGGGTAGCTGGTAGAGAGAGAAACGAAACGAAATTAATTTTTATTTCACGAGAGTAATGCGCTGGAATTTGATAATCATTATGTTGATCTTTTTTTCTTTTTTTTTCTTTTTTTCCCCTCAAGGCCTGACTAAGCGCGTTGGGTTACGCTGCTGGTCAGGCATCTGCTTGGCAGATGTGGTGTAGCGTATATGGATTTGTCCGAACGCAGTGACGCCTCCTTGAGCTACTGAAACTGAAACTAAAACTGATCTTGACAGGAAACTGAAAGTCACGGTAATGCGATCGGGGAATCCTGTCGACTGGGGTAAGTTGCAACGGATTAGTACTTTTTTTTTCTTACACCCCGTTACAAAACAAACATACGGACACCAGCAGTGATAAATTCCATGTACAAGAAGAGAAAAACAGAGAGAGAGAGAGAGAGAGAGAGAGAGAGAGAGAGAGAGAATCAGCATGAAGTTATAGAGAGGTACACAAATAAAGAGATATATAATACTCAAGAAAAATGTCCTAAGTGAAAAGTAAACCAACCGGCAAGTAGGCAATGATGTTTTGTTTCTTTCTGTCCCGCCCGACTCGGAAGCACACGCACCAGAAAAAAAACAAACAAAACAAAACAACAACAAAATCCTGTAGCTCTGTAGCGGCGCGCCACAAAGGGCACAGAACCCATATCACCGCAGGTCATCCGGCCATGGCCGTAGTGCGAACACTGACGCAGACACAAAAACACATACATGAATGGAACTGAATTGAATAGATTTTATATTCTGCCCGATGGCGATAGAGTAAGCAAGATAATGCTGCTTTTTTTCTTTCTTCTTTCAGCCCTCACCGCGGAGAGATAAACAGTAAAATAGACTGGCCCGGGAAAATCAGTTAACGGTTTTGGTTACATGAATAGTAAATTGACATTGCATTGACAACACTGCATAGCTAGAGAGAGAGGGGGGGGGGTCGGGGAAGGGGGGGGGCGCGAGGGGGGTCAGTGCGGGGTGGAGGGGGCGGGAAGGGGGCGGGAAGGGGGGGGGGAGGTCGGAGGTTTGCCGGTTTGTTTGCCACGTTTGTTTATTCCCATTAACTCTTTTGAGTCATAGAGAAACAAGTAAACATGACAATAACAGGTTGACGGCCACAGAGGAAGAGCGAAGATAATTTTAAAAGAAGAAACAAAAGGGGGGATAATACAAATGGGGAAAAAATGAAATGAAATAAAATAAAAGGCCAAATGTAAATCATCAGTCTGATACAATGCAGTAGGGATAGCAAAAGCAATACTCCATAGACAAATGCACAGATCACAACTTAGAATTGCAATTCGGCTCTGTATCTGAGTAGTTGAGCCTGAACTGGGAACTGAGGGGTTAGTTGGAGCATAGCAATAACAATGACATTGTGTAACCCGGCAAAATAAAATACACAATAATTTGTTATTTCAGCACCCATTTGCCAGTAATACTGGAATTGGTTTGATATATACAGGAGAGAAAGGACATATAGAAAATATGATCATGCAATTACAAATGGATATGTACAGGATGCAGTGTCTAGATTAACACATGTCATTGTCAGGTCACGTTCTAATTCCTGTTCAACAAGTACAGTTAAGGCGAAAGTGGTAAAGAACTCAGACTGAAACCGGTAGCTCCTAACGAAACATGTTAAAACCTTCTTTAATGAATTTAGCAAAATTTAGCAACTTTTCTTACTACTAATAGATATTAATGTTGCATCAATTTGTGGACGTTGGGACGTGTTCTATAATACTTAGGTAAATACTGATTGCGGAGATTCTGAATTGCAGGACATTCCATAACAAAGTGGTATTCGTCTTCCACTCGATTCGTGTCACAAAGATGACACAATCTTGCTTCTTGTGGTATGTTCATGTGTCTCCCTTTCTCATTTGGTAGTTTGTGATGACTTGTTCCGAGTTTCAACATTGGGATGCAATAGCACAATGGCAAAATGTTTAAATAATCTTCAAAAGCTATTTGGTTTTTAAATAAACTGTAGTTATTGGCTTTTGTAGAGTTACGACAAGTTTCTACCCATTTTTGTGTATAACTATCTTTGGGCCAGATTGTTTATCAGCCATGCTGATGATTCAGATTGATGGAAAAGGGAGAGTCACTGAAGGAGGAAACCATGGTTGACAGGAAATGTTGAAGTGTACAGTGTTTATCTCCCTTACATCGGGTCCGATTGTCACAGTTTGTGCTTCTGTGTTCGAAAAAAAAGATAGATATATAGATTATCAGATAGATGACAGAGTGACTTATTTCAATCAAATTTACCATCACTAACACACACACACACACACACACACACACACACACACACACACACACACACACACACACCAGTCAAAACACCCCAGAGGCGGAGAGAGAGAGAGAGAGAGAGAGAGGGGAGGGGGGAGGAGGGGGAGGGGGCCCTGGATTGTATGTCAGAGTGTATGACGGGCGCAATAACCGAGTGGTTGAAGTGTTGGACTTTCAATCTTAGGATCCCGGTTTCGCGAATCTCGGTAACGGCGCCTAGTAGGGTAAAGGTGAACTGAGATTTTTCCGATCTCCCAAGTCAACATATGAGCAGATCTGCCAGTGCCAGTGAACCCCATCGTGCGTATACTTACGCACACAGAAGATAAATACATTAAAGAGCCTGTAATCCATGCAAGCGTTCGGTGGATCATGGCTAAGAACAACTTGAACCCAGTATGCACACTCTCGAAAACGGAGTATTGATTACATGGCGAGGTAAATAAATATAGAATGGTCTTAAGCTTAGATAATGGTGTGTGAGTGTGTGTGTGTGTGTGTGTGTGTGTGTGTGTGTGTGTGTGTGTGTTCTTTGATACTGCAGTGTTATTACTGTTGATAGTTTTTAGGTATTGAGTGTTGTATTTTAATCCCAGGGTGTGCCTAGTTTTTAGTATAGGACAAGGAGTCTTCACTTATTCATTCATTTATTATTATTATTCTTAGTAGTTGTAGTGGTGGTGGTGATTGTGGTGATAGTAGTAGTGGCAGTGGTTGTATCATTGTTGTTATTATTATTATTATTACTGTTGTGGTTATCATTATTATTGTTATTATCATCATCATTATCATTTCTATTATTGATATTGTTATTGTTGTTGCCATTATTTATGTATTTGATTATTCATCTATGTTATAAACCCTCCTTGATTTTGGGGCTTATTTATTATTGTAACATACTTGTTTATATTTAAAGGTTGTTTTACATGTTTTTAGTATTTTTTATAACGAGTGTGAAATGGAGACTGATGGCGGACGCATGGATATTTGATGCAGCTGAGATTGTGTGCTTCTGAGCGTATGCAAATCAGCTGAATGGCTTATGCATGTCTACATATGTACTATATAGAATCTAACTGTGTGCCACCACATTTAAGGATAATAAATTATCTTGTGATATACATAAGATGCTTCATGCCGGTATGAGTGTGTACCACCGGTTGTGTGCGTGACTGAAACCTGATTGAACTGATGGCACAGGAAACGAATGATAAGCGCCCAGTGGTAGCTGTCAGTCGGTGGCTCGACCCAGGTAGGCAGCCTGTTGTATAAATGACTCAGTGTTTGTAAAGCACTTAGAGTAGGGTCTCTGACGGAAGCTGGGAAAGCCCTATAATACAATCATCCATATCAACAACATCATCATCAGGGTAGGAACATAATTCTAAAACATAAACACAAAAAACTTGTTCTAAAACATCAATATAAAAAAAATCAAATCACACAAAGCTTCCAACACATTCCAACAGTTAACACACACACACACACACACACACACACACACACACACACACACACACACACACTGTGAACAAATTGAAGTTGAATACTTCTTCTTTTTTTTAAAATTCCCCCTAGCATACTATGTAGAGAGAGAGAGAGAGAGACAGAGACAGAGAGACACTGAGAGAGAGAGAGAGAGAGAGAGAGAGAGAGAGAGAGAGAGACTGAGACAGACAAACAGAGGGTGAAGGTGGGAGGGAGGCATGCTGTGACAGGTAAAGTTCAGCATGGCCAGCTGCTTGCATTCCTGATTGCCCGTAATGATCCCCCAAACATCACAAGCCAGTAAAACAGTGGGAGACATACACCACCACCACCACGAAAACAACAATTAGCAAACTTTGTATTCACCTTAGCAGCTTGTGAAGATGTTCCGAAAGGAATCAATAGTAACAAGAACAAGAACAAGACCAATAATAATAATAATAATAATAATAATAATAATAACAATAATGAAAACAAGAGAGGCAAGGCCTTCAAGACTTACCCATTACACTATCGTGGCTCCTTAACTGACGTTCTAAAATTTAATATTTGAACATACTTTTTTAAAGGGCGATAAATCAATTGCGGCATTCGCAGTGAGAACGCTGTTTAAAGCATATTATTCTGGTGTATCTTGGGCATTAAAAAAATCTTTAAGGGCAATAAAAAATTCTTTTTAAGTCCGCGGTAAAGGAGACTGGCTATCGCCGCAATCACACTGCAACATTTAGCCGTTTTCTCTAGATCTAGATAGATGTACAAGCTTAATTACACCCGCCGGGAATGTAGTATGACACGGTCGATTCAATTTCTCTTTTATGTTCATTCTAGTTTTATAGTTTTAAAGTTGATATGAAAATTTTGTATTTTGTTAAACTAATAACATGTAGAGCCAAGTACAAGTACTTCTAAACGTAGTATGAAGTGAAAAGGGCTTCATTTTGAGAAAAGTCAAGACTGGAAATTTTTTCGTTTCATTGTGATCAATTCAAGGGTATTAACTCGTATGGTTTACAATTTTTAACTGTGAATTCCGACTGATTCTGTGCATATTTTTATGGCATTTTGGGCATAATGCAGTAAGTGATGAGGCGTTCACAAATCTTTCTCTGAATAAATATTTAATGTTCTCCTTCTCCAACTTTCCATCACATGATATCGTGTATTGTCCATTGAATATAGGATTGAACGGGCAGGTCAACAACTTGAAACAAAATGGCGTCGTTAAGAATATGAGCACGCGCTTTGAATGTGTATAAATATGTGTACGCAATTGATTTTTGCCCATGACCTTCAGCCAACAGATCTGTAAAGTCCACTCGTATCGATTTTAGTAATTTCCGAAAAGACCACTTGGGCGAATGAACATTGTGAAAGCCCTGTACACTGAGAGTAAAACACACAAGCTTTTTATGTATTGAGTATAATTTCAAAATGTAATGTTTAAGATGAGAAAGATCAGTTTAAAGCAAATTAAGTCCCCAAGCATTAATTACAGATTAATTTTCCCTTTTTACTATCTGCACCAAAACGTTTGCAAAATAAATAAAACTTCCATGCTTAGCAAAAGAAGTTCCTGTTTAAACAAAAAATGATAATAATGACTACTCTTGTTGTTGTGTCAGAATACCAGATCAAAGTGCCAAGTTTAGAGAATACAAAAAATATAAAAATAACAGTAAATGCAGTTTACATATAATTTGGCTTCTTTTTAAAAAATTTTTGTGCCCATCCCAGAGGTGCAATATTGTTTTATACAAGATGACTGTAAAGAACTGAATTTTTCTTATTTTTATGCCTAATTTGGTGTCAACTGACAAAGTATTTGCAGAGAAAATGTCAATGATGTTAAAGTTTACCATGGACACACACACACACACACACACACACACACACACACACAGACAACCGAACACCGGGTTAAAACAGAGACTCACTTTGTTTACACAAGTGAGTCAATAATAATAATAATAATAATAATAAAATGATATGCCCTGCGGTAAGCTCCGTGACTTCGTGTTTCCCCAAGAGTGTGTTTCCCCTCGACCTGGGACATTGCAATGCGCACCCACAAGGCAGAATAGTTATTGAGACGCTTATCTGCAAATACAGTGTTCGTGAGGGTCTGGTTCCGATAGTTCCCGTTCTCACCCTTTCTCTAACGTTTGAATGGAAAATCAAACTGAGCGTCCAGTCATTCAGACGAGACGATAAACTGAAGTTCCGTGGCGCACTGAAAAAAGAACCCACTGCAACATAAGCGTTGTCCCCCCGGCAAAATTTTGTCAGTAGCTGATATCAACTGTGATAAGTACACAGATACATGTATGTACTAAAGGCTTGACTAAGCGTGTTGGGTAATACTGCTGGTCAGGCATCTGCTACTGGCAGATGTGGTGGAGCGTGTATGGATTTGTCCGAACGCAGTGACGCCTCCTTGAGAACTACCTGAAACTCCGGTACCAGACAGTGACATACAGGAGTGGATCGTCACCGCTGAGCCCACCTTCACCTCCAGTCCCTCCCCACTCCCCTACTCTACCCTTTCTCTTCCAACGGTCCTCCTCTCCATTTGAGGTACACGTCTGCCAAAGGCACATGCCCTGCTGTACTGACACCCTTCGCTCCATTATGTTCTGTTATTGTGGCAGAAGAAAAGAGATCGAGCTGAAGTGAAAAGGGGCGGCCTTTGAGATTTCGGAAGGCACTGGGTTTGGTTTTGCCATTCGGTCTCCGTTCGAGTGTGTGTGTGTGTGTGTGTGTGTGTGTGTGTGTGTGTGTGTGTGTTGGGGGAACGAGGGTGTATTCATATCGAGCTGAGGTTTTAGTTCATGGGCCATTCGATTTGTGTGCTAAATTTTGTTGCAAGTAGCAGTTCGAATGTCAGTTACTGCCTCTTCGCCATGCTTTAGAATTTCTGCAGGAATGTTGTCGATGCCTGCAGTCTTGCCACATTTCAGCAACTTTTGCATCCTCCTCCCGGCGTATCAGGAGACGCATCAGCACGCATTTGATGCACTGTGAAGTAACTACACTTGGATCTCCTTTATTCTATTCAGTTGTTGTGAAGAGATCACACGGAGGCCAGAAGAAGCGCTTCTGAGATACTCTGAAAGTCTCTCTGAAAGCGTTTGATATCAACCCTGACACCTGGGAACAATCTGCAATGGACCGTGACAAACAGCACGCTGCTGTGCACGAAGGCGCCAAGTTGTGCGAGGCCAACAGGACTGCTGCAGCTGTTCAGAAGAGGCAGGCCAGAAAGTCACGGGCAAACAAGCTCCCTGACAATGATATGCCTGTCTTTGTCTGCCCCAACTGTCAGCGAACATTTCGTGCGCAGATTGGACTATTCAGCCATCTGCGCATTCACAGATAGACTCATGAGCATGCCCCCCGCCCCCCTACCACCACCACCACCACCATCCCCCCATCCCTCAGCTGGATGACAACAATGGTCATCATCGATCTCGATGGACACACACCACCAGTTGTTGTAGAGGTCACAGTGGTACTCGGTCCACCTTTCTATAGTGTCTTTTTTTCCTGTGTAAGACAGTTTCCGTCATTGTCCTGTATGGTGCTGACTTTACTTTGCTTCTTTTTTTCATTTTTTTTCATTCTTTTATAATCTTAAAGGCTTTATTTGTGTCGTTGCTATCAAGGTTTTTCTCAACGTCTTCACATTGTTGTTCAGTCCAGTTTTCTTTCGTATTTTCATTTCTTGGCCGATCTTATTCTCTAAACACTGTGTTTCTTCTTTCCTTTCATAGTTTTCTTTTGTGGTTTTAGGCTCTTGCTGGTGTCACAGTCTTGAGATGGCCTTAGTGGTCAGCGAGGCTCTAAGTACCATAATTTTAATTGTGTCTCACATCTCCAAGACGCTCCTTAGTCAAGTGTATATGACCATCACTGGGCCAGTTCGTTCAGTTTTCCAACCTGCCTGAGGGTTCTTTCGTTCCACATGGCGAATGTGATGTTGTTCTTTCCGGGGATATCCCCGTGATAAGAAACTCTTGGGAGAGGTGGACAGTACAAGGTCTTCTTCTCTGAAGACCTTGTACTGTCCAGCTCTCCCTAGAGTTTCTGAAGACCTTGTACTGTCCAGCTCTCCCTAGATTTTCTGAAGACCTTGTACTGTCCAGCTCTCCCTAGAGTTTCTTATCACAGAGATACGTGTTCTATGGCATTCCACCTATGGTTTTCTTGCGTCGTCCGCCCTGGTGGAGATGGACGGATGGTATGGTCATTGCTGTGACCGATACCGTATAGTTTCAGAAAGCTTTTCCTTCATGACGCGGCGTGTCTTTGGTAAGTCAAAGCTGGAGGAGCCTATCAAGACAAGGCAAGACAAGACAAGACGTATTTATTTCAGGAGACTCCGTGGGGGCACATGAAAATGTTACATATTTCAAGCAAAAAACAAACAAACAAATATTAATGATATTGGTATTGTGCTCTCTCTTTTTTTTCTTCTTCTTTATTTTATTTTATTTTTATAATGCCCACACCAAGTGTTTGGCTAAGACGTACATTTTTTTAGGAAGAAAAGATAAGAGGAAAGAAATTACATGCAAGAGATACAGCATATTACAATGTACACACGCCAGAAGAGAGTTGGCATTTATGGGCGGGGGGGGGGGGGGGGGGGGGGGGGGGGGGGGGGGGGGGGGGGGGGGGGGGGGGGGGGAGAGAGAGAAAATGCTAGCGGTGTGTAGGAATCGATCCTGCGATATGAGCAAAATTTCTCTTGCTGTCTGTTCGGAGGCGTTCCGACTTGGAACCACACCGCACAGAAGAACGAAAGCCCATTGAAGCCGTTACTTGTATACGTATAAAGGCTTGCAGGGTTTTATTACTAAGAAGGGGAGGATTTCACAGGCATAAGGGAGTGTGTCAGTGAATGGGTGGGTCACTGTGTGTGTGTGTGTGGGGGGGGGGGGGAGAGAGAGAGAGAGAGAGAGAGGGAGGGAGGGAGGGAGATGGATGGTTTATTCATATATCTGTATTTGTATTTCTTTTTATCACAACAGATTTCTCTGTGTGAAATTCGGGCTGCTCACCCCAGGGAGAGCGCGTCGCTACACTCCATTCCAGCGCCACCTTTTTTTTTTTTTTTTTTTTTTTTCTTGCGTTCAGTTTTATTTGTTTTTCCTATCGAAGTAGATTTTTCTACAGAATTTTGCCGTGGGTTCTTTTACGTGCGCTGAGTGCATGCTGCACACGGGACCTCAGTTCATCGTCTCATCCGAATGACTAGCGTCCAGACCACCACTCAAGGTCTAGTGGAGGGGGAGAAAATATCAGCGGCTGAGCCGTGATTCAAACCAGCGCGCTCAGACTCTCTCGCTTCCTAGGCGGACGCGTTACCTCTAGGCCATGACTCCACTTAAGGCCATTGCTCCTCATGAACGGGGTAAACAATGTACAACAATATAGTATCTGCACTTGACTGATAATCATAATCTTTATCCTAATGAGTTCAGCAATCATGAAGTCATTACCGATCGCAACTGGAATGCTTTGTATAAATAAATTGAAAAATTCCTCACAATCCTTTCATTACAAGAAGCCATAAGTAAGCTTAACCGCAGTTGACTTGGATACCTATAGAATTTTGATGGAATATATCGTGCTCTCACATCAGTCAATGCTGGACAATACAAAACAAAATGCAGCTCATCTTCTTTTCCAGTTTTGCATAATGGACAAACTAAATCTTTTTTGGTATGCTTACAATAACGTAATTGATGTTGATCAATTTCAGAGATACCAAATCTAAACATAGTCATGACAAATTTCATGTGTCTGTCGAAATCCATTCGCAGGTACAATTTAATATCATGAACAGTACAAAACGTTCGATATATTTCAAATCTATCGTTACTTTTTAATATGAGAGTCCCACTCTCGCCATTTGCACACAATTAATCTGTCTTTAAACTCACTTATAAACGATCTGACATCTGGAACCCCTTGATTTTCCCATACATATCCAAAACCAAACTGAAACAATTTACAACGGACATTCGAAACCCAATTTGTCTTATTTCTTGCATCTAGGTCAAGTAACATTCTATAAGCTCTACGTGGCAACCTATATTCCTCAAACCTAGTTAATTTCAGACAGTAACGGATACAGCGTATAATACAGTTTATGTAAATTGGATGTCTATTGGTTTCGCCATGAATTAAATCATTGGGCGTTCGAGTGCTAACCCCTAAACATTTCTTCAGAGTAAACAAGTGAACTTTTTCACATTGACGGCATGCGTCGTCAAGGCCCCATAGTTCTGCACCATACTGAACAATTGGCTGAATTTGATAATCAAACAGTCTCAATAATAAATCTAAGTTTTAAGTAGATTCAGTTTTTTCATTATACCCAGTGAAGCATCCTTTGCTTTACTCGTAAGATCATCGCATGCTGCTGTGAAACTAAGTCTAGTAGAGAAGATTATATATAAATATTTATAAACATTTGCAACAGGCATCACAGCATTATTAAATGTCCACCTTTCTCTTTGTGCTAGATAACCACCTTTCCTAAACACAATTATATTACTTTTATTCAAATTAACTTTTAGATCAAGGGAAAAAGCTGCCCGCTGCAAGCTATTCAATTGTGTTTGCATTCCTACTACAGTTTCTGATAACAGTGCAACATCATCTGCTAGCAAAATAAAAAGTTCAAAATAATCAGTTGTAAACAGAGCGCCATGTTTGCCATTTTCAATAACTTCTACAGCTAGTTCGTTTATAAAAAGAGAAAACAAAATTGGGCTGCACACGTCACCCTGCTTTACACCATAAAAAAAAAAAAGTACACTTAATATAATCAGTCAGTTTAAACCCGCACCGTATTTTAACTTTAACATTATTGTACATGCTTTTACAGTTATATAGCTTGCCTTCTATTCCCCTTTTTTTGGTGCTAATACTGCCCAAAGAATCTTCCTGTTAATAAAATCGAAAGCTTTCTCGAAATCAATAAAAGCAACATATTCAACTTCCTGTTAAAAAAACAACAACTGTTTTTGTACCATAGCCAACAAAGTAAACGTATGATCAATCGTTGAATAATTTCTTTTGACTCCGGCTTGATGTTCACCAGTTATGTTATTTTCTTCAGCCCACTCTTGTAAACGTTGGTTAATGACTGTACTGTACATTTTACTGATAAAATCATTTAAAGTAATATCTCTGTAATTTTTAGGGTCGTTGACATCACCCTTTTTGTACAAAGGAAGCACAATACCTACTGTCCAGCTTTCTGGAAAAATACCTTTTTGTAATAAAGCATTAAACAATACAACAAAAAGTCTACAATATGATCACTTGCTTGTTTTAATAGTTCACCAATAATCCCATCTGGGCCAGCAGCTTTCCTGTTTTTTATTTTCCAAAATGCGATCAGAATTTCTTCTTTTGTTATTGGTCGATTAAAATAGCTATTGGTATCTTCAGCATCTAGTTCTTCATCCTCTATCTGTGTCTTTTTTTCAAGTAGATTTTTAAAGTGTGAAAACCAATCATCAACGGTTATATCATTGTTCGTATATTTTCTTTTAAATGAAAGTTTGTTTACGTTTTCCCAGAACTGTTTTTGATTCTTTACTGAAGATAATAACTGGTCTAGTAAAGCATTATGCAAGTCTTTCTCTTTGCGCTTTAACAGGTGTTTATATTCTCTGCGTGCAATGCAGAAAAGGTTTCGGTCTTTAGCTCTTTGTGTTCGACACGCAATCCTGAAAAGTCTTCGTAAATGGGTTCTTGCTGTTCTGCATTCTGTATCATACCAGTCGTCTGTTTTCTTCTCACTACATACTCTAATTCGTTTAACCATACACTCTGCGTTCTGTTTAATACAATTGTTAAAAGTATCCAGGGCTTCGTCAATATTACAATCGATTAGATTTACAGCTAACTCTAACATTCTGCGAGTTTCTTCGGTATTCATCGAGTCAAAAAACATTGGCGCTTTATCACTGGTCCAAATTATCTTATCTACTGCTTGTTTCTCCTCAGTTACTTTCATTTTAACATTTTTGCTTGAAAAATATAAACACATTTCTAGTGGCACATAGTCAGAATAAAACATGTTTTTAACATGAAGTTCACAAAAAGAATACAGCATGGTAAACAAATCACTCGACATTATAAAATAATCATTCACGCTGCTACCTGAATCTGAGATATATGTATAGCAACCATGATGGTCGCCATTACACGCACCATTTAAAACACTTAGATCAAATGTGGTACACAAATTCAACAAAAGTTTACCATACTTATTCACAATTTTGTCTTGAGATGTTCTGTTCAATCTGACAGGGTGACTTAAATGTAATGAATCAATAATACTTGTATCGTGAAAAACTTCAGACCTTGCATCAGCAGTTCTACTGCTGAAATCTCCTGTTAAAAAATGTATACGTCATCAAGTGTTAACAAACAATCCGTTAAACAATCTTCCAACAAACTAATACCATTATCAAGACCATAATATAAACAAGAGAGGCAAGGCCTTCAAGACTCACTTGTGATACACTTAAAAAAAATCAAAGCTTTTTATGTATTGTGTATAATTTCAAAATGTAATGTTTAAGATGAGAAAGATCAGTTTAAAGCAAATTAACTCCCCTAGCATTAATTACAGAGTAATTTCCCTTTTTTTTACTATCTGCACCAAAACGTTTGCAAAATAAATAAAACTTCCATGCTTAGCAAAAGAAGTTCCTGTTTGAACAAAAAATGATAATAATGACTGCTCTTGTTGTTGGGTCATAATATCAGATTAAAGTGCCAAGTTTAGAGAATACAAAATATATAAATATAACAGTAAATGCAGTTTGCATATAATTAGGCTTCATTTTTATTTTTTTGTGCCCATCCCAGAGGTGCAATAGTGTTTTAAACAAGATGACTGGAAAGAAGAGAATTTTTCCTATTTTTATGCCTAATTTGGTGTCAACTGACAAAGTATTTGCAGAGAAAATGTTAAAGTTTACCACGGACACACACACACACACACACACACACACAGACAACCGAACACCGGGTTAAAACATAGACTCACTTTGTTTACACAAGTGAGTCAATAAAACGGCGATCTCTCAGGTGATACATAAACACAAACAAACAAAATATCTTTCATCGTGTCTAACATCGCTTTATCTATGAGGAAAACCAAAATATTAGCATAATTTACATCGATAGGGCGAACAAATGATTCATGTATTTTCTTAATAAGGCACACAATTCCGCCTGAAGGACGACCGTGATTAGAAAGTTTAATCGCAGGTTCTACGAAACAAATAACATCAAAAGAACGAACAAAAGTAACAAAATCTTTATGTCTTGATTTCGTAAGCAGCCCATTTGTAATCCAGTGCAATATCTTCAACGAGTTAATTATAAACACGTGTGTGATTTTATTTCTGCCAGTCCGTACAACACGCCCCGTGCCATGTTCACTCACACAGCCACCCCTGTCATTGTCACTGTCTGGCTTCTGGGTGCACAGGCACGTGATGTTTCAACCTCAACCGGATTTGCAACCGGTGTCATGTTTTTGGCCGTTCCCTTGGACTTAACTGTGGAAAAATAACTTTGCGCATTCTGACATACAATATTATCTTCTAGAGAAGAGCGGCCACAGTCCTATTTCATTTCAGTCAGATTCCCATCACTGTCCAGAGAGAATTTGATACCATCTATAACAAGATGGTCAAATACCATGGACGCTCTTTTATTGTCATTTCTTCCCTTTTTCAAATGAGGCGTTAATTTACGTCTTATTTCCCTGATTCTAAACGAGAAATCCTCCCCTATGAAAATTCCCGTGCCCTGCAGTTTCCTCTTTGCCTTCAGTAATTCTACCTTGTCTTTAAAATAGGTACAGCACCCAATCACTGGGGAGTTGGACTTCTTTTGAGAGAGAGAGAGAGAGAGAGAGAGATGTGGATACGTAAGTCTGTGAGTTTGTACGTGTGCGTGTCGGTGAGCACGTGTGTGTCAGTGTCAATGCGTGCTTGCTCGTGCGTTTGTGCGTGTGCGGGCGTATGTATTGTATTGTATTGTATTATATCGTATTGTATTGCTCTTTTTTTCAAAGCAGAGTTCTCTGTGCAATCACGTGTAATCAGGTCATGGCCATTTGACTCTGTAGGCCAGGGAAATTATCATACTGATCACATTGTTATAAAGTTGACCACTATAGGAGGCGGGAACATAAGCAGATTTTGATTTTTAATGTCCAGAATCACGAATGTTTTTATTCCTTCTGCCTGCGTGAGAACGCCTTCTTACAAAGAGTCGCAAGGGAAGAACATGCGCAAATTTTCCGCAAGCGCGGTTTTATGGGTCGCCAGAGGAAAGCGTTCAGCGCGGTACAGTACATGTGACTGACTGCTGCCGCGCTAATGCTGATTTGTGAGCAGGACGATCTCAATGCACAACTTGGATATACTCAATGCTCTGTTTATTAATGTGTTGAATATAAATATCTAACATATGCGTTAACCCGGTTCAGTTTCAGTGAACATTATCCAGACAATAAATTCGGAAAGTATGGAGGGCAGATGGTGGCAAAATTGAACATCATGTCTTGATGTGAAAAGAACGGTATGAAAGACGTATTTTTCTTTAGAAATGAATCGGTATTTGCAAATGTTACTCACGAACCCTGGCGCAGTACACGTCGATTTAGCGTGGGATATAAATAATAATCATAATGATAACAATGGATCCTAAATATTATTTATGATTATGTAAAACTTTCTTGGAACACGTGTAACATTGAATCCAAATTACCTTAACTATCTTTCCCGACACAGATGTTTTAATTACTGGATTTCTATTAATGATAGTAATGAATCTATCATGCGATCCTTAGCCAATGCAATGCATTCAAACAAAGCCTGTGCAAAATTATGTATTTTATTAATGATTACCTAAAACCTTATGACATATGTAACATGGAACCCAAAATACCTAAACTAACTTCCCCACCCTGGATGATTTTATTTTTTAGAAACACTGCAGGCACTCCATGTTTCGGATACAACGAATTTTTTCGTTCACACTTCGTCTGTCTTGTCAACTGATAAACTGCATCATTTCGTGATAAAACTTCACCAGACAGCAAAAGCTAGAATCAAGGTAAATTAATTTAAGGGGGTGATTTTCTACTTCGAACTTTGTTGTATGGAATTTTTGATGCAACAAGTCTTCAACTGAAAGCAGTCTTACCGAACTACATGCGTTGACGTGGTTCGAAATCTTACGCCAGTATCCGAATATTACCACATCTCGCCATGTGTCAGAAACAGTGATTGTGTCTAAACTTAATCGGATGAGAGAAAATTGTACAAACAAACCATAACAACGACGATATTAACATACACAGATGTTATTATTATTATTATTATTATTATTATTATTTCAATATAGCAACCACGGGGCGCGAAAGAACATATCGGAGATTTCCATGTAACATGTGTACATTTCACACGCTGTCGGAAACAACACATTCTCTGAATCTGTGTTCAAAAAGGTGTGTTTGCCAGACCGATTTACGCTGTCCCGTGATGAATCCGCATGATTTATGTGAAAAAAGTTCTAATTTGGTTTACATGTATATTTTTATTGGGTCGTCTACATGCACAGAAGAAACACAGAAAAGCGGAACTGAAAACTAATATGCGACGTCGATTGCATTTAAATAGTTGAATAGACTTTTTTTTTCTCCAGAAAATGAGTGTATGTGCTGCAGAAGATAGATGTGTTGACCACCAGTTGCAAGTAAAGAACGTGTAGTGTATTCATGAATGTGCTTGTCTTTGAATGGGGGGGAAAAAACAACAAAAAACAAAAAAACAAAAAAACAAAAACGTCAAGAGGAACGAGTTGTTTACGTCTGTCATGCGGGTTTTTTGCGTAATATTTCAAACTTGATGTACCATTTTTATTGATGATCAATGTTTTATTATCACAACAAATTAATATAGATCAGGCCTGTATGTACTGGATTTTAATCAGGTTTGTACTTATTTGTTTCTGACCACTTCATGTTCAGACACATTGCCATGTCACAAAATGGCGCCGAAATTTTGGATGTTTTTAATAATGTTCAACACATCTAAGACACAAGAACAAACCATATTCTCACAAAATTGTTGCAGACATTTCTCTAATGAATTGCAATCCTGATAACAAGTGAAACATTTGAATAATCATTGTAAACACATGTTTATACTGAATCAGACTGAGAGACCCCCATTTCCAATAAAGTTCTGAAGACTGGCCCATTTTCATCCTCCAGGCAGCCTTTGCTCTTCAAGACTATCTGATGCACTTCATTTTGCCACCTTCATACTCCAGCCAGATGCATTTTCTTTCCCACAGTAAACTGACGTGTCTACTGCGCCAGGGTTCGTGAGTCACATTTGCAAATACCGCTTCATTTCCAAAGAAAAAAAAATTCATACCGTTCTTTTTACATCAAGACATGCTGTTGGTCGATTTTGCCATCATCTGCCTTCCGTGCTTTCTGAATTAATTGTCTGAACAGTGCTCCGACAATATTCATTGAAACAAACCTAGTTAACATGTATTTAGATATTCATATACAACACGTTAATAAACAGAGCATGAAGTATTTCCAAGTTGTGCATTGCGTAAAATGTCAACATAATTGTTCTTACGAACTAAATGAGAGAGAGAGAGAGATCCGTCTAGTTCGCTTTGAGAATAATCTCTCTCCGTGGACATCGAGACATACAACACGGACAGTGGGACATCTGGACATACAACATGGACAGTGGACATCATGACACACAACACAGAGTGGGACATCATGAAACACAACACGGACAGTGGGACATCTGTACACGCAATACGGACAGTGGGACATCATGACACACAACACGGACAGTGGGACATCTGTACACGCAATACGGACAGTGGGACATCATGACACACAACACGGACAGTGGGACATCTGTACACGCAATACGGACAGTGGGACATAATGACACACAACACGGACAATGGGACATCATGACACACAGCATGGACAGTGGGACATCTGGACACACAACACGGACAGTTAGACATCATGACACACAACACGGACAGTAGGACATCTGGACGTTAATAAGTAGAGCATGGAGTATATCCAAATTGTGCATTGCATAAAATATCAACAAAATTGTACTTACGAACTAAATGATCCCGTGCTGCCTTTGTAAATTCACCTTTGCAGTCAGTACAATATCGATTTCATTCTTCATGATATGTCATGAATGGTAGGAAACTTGAAAACATTCAAAAAAGCGGATTTGCGTCTTCTCCCAATTTAGTATAAAATACATGAAATTGAAAATGTTTGTTTCCTTTTGACCCCAAAGAGCTCTGTTCCAAGCTTTCTGTTCAGAATCAGTTGTCTGCCGCAGTGACCTGCTCACAGATCAGCATCAGCGCGGCAGCACTCAGTCACATCTACTGTACCGCGCTGAACGCTTTCCTCTGGCGACCCCTTTTTCGCGCTTGCGACTCTTTGAAAGGCGCTCTCACACAGGAAGAATTAATAAAAACATTCGATTCTGGACATTAAAAATCAAAATCTACTTATGTTACCGCCCCCCGCCCCCCCCCCCCCCCCCCCTATAGTGGTCAACTTTATATCAGTGTAATCAGTATGATTTATTCTATTTTATTGTAAAAAGAACGGTTTTGTTGCATACATTTTGACCTAACGCAAATTTTAATCTAAATTCCGTGGCCTTCATCCCGAGAACAGGTAAAGGCGCAGTTGTATTGACGGCACAGTTCAGTCGACGCCAGCAAGCAGCCTTCAATTTGCACCGGGGGTGAGGAGGTGAGGGATGGGGTGGATGTGGGTGTTTGGGTGGGTGACATAAAACGTGTTTGTCTCGACACGTATCGTGCTGCACCGTGCCGGTGTAGTACTAGGATAGGACCCCCCCCCCCTCCCACACACACACACACAAACGCCTTTTTCACTGCCCACTGTAGTGGATTGGGCCCCCCCAAACTCCCACCCTACCCCATCGCCGCCACCACCACCCCCGCCCGGGGGGGGGGGGGGGGGGGGAGGAGGGTCGGGGGGGGGGGGGGGTTAGTATTATAGGACAGGCCTTTGTTGTCCTGTTCCTCCAGCCCCATTCCACACACTCACTCTATGTCCAATTCCATTGTATTTATCTTTCTGTTTTGATTTGTTTTTATTCTTTTAGTCGCACCCCCTCCCTTCTCCCCTCTCCCCAATATCCACTTTGCCCAAACAAACTCCGTTTCCTTTCCACTGGATTATCGTTTAGTTTTGTTTTGTTTTACCCCCCCCCCCCCCCCAATATCCACTTATGGTTTCTAATCAAACTGACAGAACCGATACAACATCAAGGGTGTAGGAGCTGTTTCAGCGTGAGTTTTGGAGTCCCCACTGGCTTGGAGTGAAGTCAGGCCTCCCGGTAGAATGACTCCATGGGGGTTAATTTGGGAGTGGTGGGGAGGAAAGGGGTTATTATGATATGTCACACCGGCTGGGCAGACAACAGGGTGTTCCCTTGAAGCCAGTGGCAGTGGGGGTTTGAGTGGTGGTGGTGGTAGTGGTGGTGATGGTGCTGCTCCGATTGTGTGAGGCAGGGTTCATATCAAAGACCCTGTCAGTCAGAAACGTCATGGCGGACTGCAGGATGTCCGCAGGAAGGAGGAGGAAGATGATGGTAGTGCTGATGGTGGTGGTGGTGGTGGTGGTGGTTCAGATTCTCTCTGAAGGGGTGTACGTCACTGTGCTGTGTGACCTGGGCACTGTGGTTCGTTCTGTCCGGGGTGAGTCTGTCTGTCTGTCTCTCACTCTGCCTATTCTCTCTCTCTCTGTCTCTGTCTGTCTCTGTCTTTCTCTGTCTGTCTGTCTGTCTGTCTCTCTCTCTCTCTGTAGTATTGTGTACGCATGCTATGACTTAAGTTGCATTGTGTAGTGCATGCGATGACATATATAATGCAGTATTGTGTAGTGTAGATCCTGTTTCAGGGCGGGGACTGGATGGAAAAAAAAAAGGAAAAAAGCGCGCCAGTGCTTATCTTTTATCCTCGAAAATAAAGAATTTTGTCTTGTCTTATCCTCTCTCTCTCTCTCTCTCTCTCTCTCTCTCTCTCTCTCTCTCTCTCTCTCTCTCTCTCTCTGTCCTCTCTCTCTCTCTCAGTCTCTTTCATTCTATTCTACCAAGACATTTGTATGCTCTCTGGTTCTCTCAAGATTGGATTACTGCAACTCTCTTTTGGCCGGCCTTCCCAAATATCTGTTAGACAGACTCCAACGAATTCAGAATAACGCTGCCAGACTCATTTGCAGAGCTTCTAAATTTGACCATATTTCTCCTCTCCTTCAGTCTCTCCACTGGTTGCCTGTCTCTGATCGAATAGACTATAACCTATCCACTCTGACCTTTTCTGCAGTCAACGGATCTGGCCCCAAGTATCTTTCTGAACTCATCCATATCTATACCCCGTCTCGCCAGCTCCGTTCTTCCTCTGATACTCGACTTCTCAGGATACCTCACGTCAGAAGTAATACCTATGGACACAGATCGTTTTCTTTTCAATCGGCAAAGACGTGGAACAAGCTCCCTGATAACCTCCGTCATTCTGATTCCCTCGCGTCTTTTAAATCTCGTCTCAAAACTCACCTTTTCCCTCAGCAATAAGTTCAATTGTGGCAGGTCCACTTCCTTTTCGTTAGCTGTGCTTGACTATGTGTGAAAACATATGTATGTGTACATAACTACATGCATCTATATGAATGTGTATTGTGTGTGCGTGTGTTTATGTAAATTTGTGCCTGCCTATGTGTGCGTATGTGTTAGGGTGGCTGTTAGATACACATGTATGTTAAAATGTATGTATGCAGTGTGTGTGTGTGTGTGTGTGTGTGTGTGTGTGTGTGTGTGTGTGTGTGTGTGTGTAGTCACATTTGGTGTGTGTATGTAACATAGATATAATGTTTTATGTTAATGAAAGCGTTTTTGTAAAGCACCTAGAGCAGATTTCTGGATAGTGTGCTATATAAGTATCCATTATTATTATTATTATTTCTCCCTCCGTCCCCTCCTCCCTGTCTCATTTTCCTCTAGCTATGTAGCGTTGTAAATGTCAAAATACTATGCCTGTAACAATGACTTATAATACGCATGCTGTATTAATAGTTGTATTTAGAATTATTTCTCCTTTTGTTTTTATCATTTTGCTGTTTCCCTTTTGAGGGCTGGATTACAAAGTTGTCTCGCTTACCCCTCATAAAATAAAATTTATTCAAACCAGTTCAAATCACTTCAGTTCAATTCAGTTCAGTTCTCTTTCTCTCTCTCTGACTCTCTCTCTCTCTCTCTCTCTCTCTCTCTCTCTCTCTAATGACTAATGATATATGGAAATATAATGATTTAGAACTGGTAACTGATTACTGTCAATCCAAAAATATCAATTCAAAAGTTTTTATCCCTTATATATCAGTTCCAGAAGTTTTTGCCTCTCTAATGTCCATGAAACAGTCAAATACCAAAGATATACATGAACTGGATAGCAAAATCATGAAGATTTCGGCACCAGTAATAACAGAGTCTCTTACCTACATTTATAATCTCTGCATTGATAAAAACTATTTTCCTGTATGTTTAAAACAGGCTAAAGTTTTTCCACTCTTCAAATCAGGCGATCCTTCTGATCCTTCTAACTACAGGCCTATATCTATACTATCGGTTCTTTCAAAACCACTTGAAAAGCATATCCAAAAACATATACTGTGTCACTTAAACAAATATCAATTGATTCACCCAGTACAGTCAGGTTTTAGAGAAAACCATTCTTGTCATACTGCTCTGACACAAATGATAGATAGATGGCTCTTAAATATAAATAATAGTAAATTTACAGGTGTTGTCTTCATTGATTTTGCTAAAGCCTTTGACGTAATAAATCACTCTCTTCTCCTTAAGAAACTTGCTTGTTATGGCTTAGCTAAGAATACTTTAAAATTTCTTTCTTCCTTCTTATCAGATCGACAACAACTGGTCTGCATTAAATCTTCCAAATCAACTTTTCAAGAAATATGGTATGGTGTACCACAAGGATCAATTCTTGGCCCCCTTCTTTTCTCCTTGTACATTAATGATTTGCCTCTTTATATCAAATCTAATTGTGAATTGTTTGCCGATGACAACTCCATACACTCCGACTACACATGCATTAAAGTTCTGACATCCAATTTACAAGACAGTGTGAACAGATTAGTTAAATGGACAGAACATAACCATATGTCTCTCAATGCTCAAAAAACTAAATGCATGTCTGTAACAACTCGACAGAAACGCCAGATAATGCCAACAATTTTTTTCAATATTTTCATTTCCAATGTTAAAATTGAAGAAGTCAAATCACACAAAGTTTTAGGTATTGTTATCGATAATGATTTATCGTGGTCTGAACATATTACTTATTTATGTAAAAGGATGTCTCAAAAAGTATTCCAGTTATCAAAAATAAAACACTTTCTAAATACACATGCCCGTAAACAATTCTTTAATGCTCACATACAGTCGATAATAGATTATGCTTCTACTTTGTGGGATTCTACTAGCGCTAATACTCTAAAACCTCTTGTTAGATTATACAAACGTGCTTTGAAATTAGTTTTATTAAAGTCAAGTTCATTAACTCCTAATGATTATAGGTCACTTGATATCCTCCCACTGGAGCTAAAACTAGAATATAATAAGGCTGTTTTTATGCACAAAATAGTAAGCGGCTATGCACCTCCCTCAATTATAAATAACTTCCCAGTAAATAACATAAGACATGTACATAAGTTGCATATACCTCGTCCAAATCTTGATCTTTTTAAGTCCAGCCTAACATACAGCGGGGGAACGTATTGGAATAATTTACCATCACGTGTAAAAAATATTACTAACCACAACAACTTTAAGCAAAATCTAAAATGTACCTATTCACAAAAATTGACGTCACCTGAAATCCAATATTGCTTTCGACAATTTGTGAGTTCCCTCTCACTCTCTCTTGAGTGGGTGCATTTGTGTACGTTTGTGTGTGTGTGTGTGTGTGTGTGTGTGTGTGTATTTCATGATTTTTTTCTTCTTCTCTTCTCTTCTTCTTCCTTTTGTGGAATGGCTTTGACTGGTGAAATAATGGTGTATTTGATTGTGTTTTGATTTTGTGCTCATTTTCGCTTTTTTAGCTTTATTCCCTCTTTAGGGCGAGGGCTGGATGTAAAAAAGCATGTTACTTGCTTATCTATTACCCTCGTTAATAAAGATTTTGTCTTTGTCTTTGTCTCTCTGTCACAGCCATCAAACTAAATGTGTACTATTGTTGGAACATAATCGTCACGCTGTTGCATAGTTTAGTTGTTTTAGAACAAATGTTAAAAGCCCTAGAAATAGTGTAGACCCGCCCGCCCAATTCAACATGTTATATTGGATCGGTGAGCTACCTTTATGTGTATAGTATTGTATCACTATATAGATCTATAGAGATCTATTGTTTAGGAAGAGTCCCGGTTAGAAGTCACTTTAGATATAAACGTAAAAATCTTTAGCCTAGTGTCAGAAGTTAGAGTTGTTCTGCAACTGTCATTGGAAAACAGTCTGTGTGGTTGTTGGAGCCTTCAGTCGTACTAGATTAGTTCTAGTAGGGTTCAGTTTTGACGTATTCTGTGTATATTCTAGCTTTAGACTCCCGAAACGGGGGAGTAACAAGTTAGGAGTGTTTATTAGCCTAATAATCCTAGTGCAAATCCTTGAGGAAGGATTTTGGATTCTAAGTGGGAACAAATTCGTCTGTCCTGTCAGTTACGTGTGTTCAGGTGGCGGGATTCTCCGGGCCGTGGGCTGTGCATTCAGGAGATTCCAGGGTACACTTTCTGTGCCCCATCTTGTACCCCATTTCCACTTACCATTTCCCTTACACCCCTGCTCCCCCGCTTCTAAAGGACTACGACCCTCTGCGATCTTTAGGAATCTACGCCTGTAAAGTAAACGGCCAGACTGTGGGTCAGCTATGGGGTGAGCTTCGGACAGGCTTTATTTTATTACATCAAGGCGGAACTGTGGATCAGCTTTTGGGGTGGGCGACAGAGAGACGTTTAATTTACATCGGGATGGGTAACTGGGTTAGCTTCGTGTTCTTTGTCAAATTGGGGTAGCTTCTTTGATCGTCATCAGCACTGGGAGGATATCACTTAACATCATTTAACATTGGGTTAGCATCAGTGGTTCGTCATCAGCATGGGATAGCATCAGTGTTTATCCTCGGCGTTCAGATCTGCTGGTTGAACAGTTGGACTCCAAAGGGAGTGGAGAATAATCATCGCGGTTTTACTGCGGACGCTAACCTGGTAAAAGAAAAGTGTTATTATTTGTATTTCCCTGGACAGTTCTTGGAGGAACTTGACATCACGATTATATTGTGGACACTATCCTGGTAAAAAAAATATATTAATTTTGTATTTCTCTGGACAGTTCGAGGAGGAACTTGACGGAAGACTATGAATTAATTTAGTGACCTATATAAGGGTCGAAGGACTTAGTTGAGCGAATGTGTATGAATGTGTGTTCAGAGTAGATGTATGATTGAGAGAGTGCAAGGTGCGTCGGAGTAGAGTAATATTAAAATTTGATGTTATGGGTGAATGAATAAATGTTTGTATGACTGGTCATTAAGCCCGTGTCGTTGTTGATATTTTGTATGTACGTCCATATCAATGTTCAGGGCAAAGGGGCATATCTTATCTAATGTCGCCTGTTTCTTTTCTTGACTACCCATCTCTAATTCCATAGGGTTCTTCTCTTCTCACCTCTTTAACTCACTCAGTACGGCCAGTCCTTTCTTCTCCTCTACACAGACCCCTCGGATGTCTAGTGGGTGTCTGAATGACCCAACCTTTAGCTTCCGTCGTCAGAATTGTGGTATTCTTTGTCAACATTCACCTCTTCAGTATAAGAGCCTTCCGCTTGCAATATTTTGATGATGGTAATTGGGGTGAAACCCTGTCAACGTCGTCTCTTTCGCCGTTTGTATGGAGAGAGTTAAACCTCGTCTGTCCCCTCCAAACTATCCTCTCCTCATTAAATCTGCCTTTCTGACAGTCTGTCTGTCTCCCTCTCTCTCTGTACCCAGATCTGACTGTTTTCAATGGGAAGGCTGCAAATACAGAGTACAGTGCGACTGATAATGATATAATTCCCCCATAGTCTTTATAATTTAAGTTTTTAATGCCTGTTAAAATGTGTAATGTCTAAACACTTATCATTTTTTGTTTAAAAAGTCTTTTTTTGGAACATGTCACTATACAACAGATATCGATGAATAGGACAACAAGAAAATCTTATAAAAAGTCCTGTCCTGATACATGTGTATTAAACATGGAAACGAAAAAAAACACACAAAAAACAACAACAACAAAAACACAAAACAAAAAACAAAACAACGAAAAAAACCCATTAAAACCAAAAAAAAAGAGAAAAATACATAGGCATTTACAGTCAGGCAACCAAACACTCAAGCACAAATTAATGCACACACAGACATACACACACAATCATCACACTCATCATACATATCCCATGAAAAGCCAACATAATGCACTGGTGTCATATCACAATACTTAAAAACCCTATCACAATACTTTAAACTATTCCCGGTATCACAATAAACAAAAAGGATATCGCAATAACTGAAAATTCACTTCCAATTCTTTGCACCGGTCACACACGTCACAATACAATAAGAATCTACAATTTAAAATAACACACGAAAAGGTGCAAGTGGAGCGTCGGCCTAGTGGTAATGCGTCCGCCTAGGAAGCGATATGATCTGAGTGCACTGGTTTGTATGTATACTGAATATGTGACGGATGTCATCATAACTAGAAGATAAGACGTGAACATACATGAATTTTGAACAAAACTGAGATAAATAAAGTGAAGAAAATGAATAATGAATGTGTGGTGGAGAAAGAAGTCAATAGAGAGAGAACGAGAAGTATCAACGCTGGGGCACAGCAAGACTGAACTTGGCCGACAACAAAGTGGCAATGGCCGACCGTCCCGCGGGGGAAAAAGAAAAGCAGCCAAGCATGCCATTATGTTTTCATATAATGAGCTGGCAAGTGAAAAGGCAGCACTCTTTCAGGCACAAGCACTTACATGTATGCATACAGACAGGATATTACTCATCGTTAAAAACCTTTGAAGTAAATGCATGCAAACATTTATGGGAATTGTCTGAATTAGGGATCGAATCGTTTCGCTTTGAGTGATAAACTTACGAACAGTTTCAAAGATGCTGACATTTATCTCAAGACTAAAGGAGGTGTTACCAAATAGTAAGTTATGTACAGTGATAAGTTCTTGTGGGAGATTATGAACAGTGTTTGTTCTATGTATGTTGTGGTTCGGGCAGTACAATAGAAAATGCTCAGCTGTCTCTTACGGAAAATTGCAAGCACAGGATGGATCATTCCTTATATGTCTATTATACAGGTCAGAGTTTAATTCGCTCATACCAAGTCTCAGACGACAGTGAATAATTTGTTCTTTTCTTTTACCCAGATGATAATATGGCGGGACTGTAGTGTCTGTAGAGGAAAGGTAGTTTTCGGTTGACTGAGAGTCTTGGTCTGTTGAACAGAAAGAGGAAGGGTGTTCCAAATAGCCGTGGCTGAAGGGAAAAAAGATCTGTTGAAAATGTCAGTGTGTTGTGGAGGGACGATTCGTTCAAATGGTCTTCGCCTGTGGTGTGGGTTTACTGTTGACACGATAGGGGGCAATAAATGGGTAAGGCCTACACAACTTAAAAGGGAGATCGGCCGATACTGAGGACAAATATTGTTGATAATTTTAAAGTATATTATTGTCTTATGTCTACGACGCCTTTCTTTTACTGAACAGATTCCTGATTCTGCAAGCAATTTATCGTGGCTAGTACCACGTACGGTACCAGTAATAATACGCAGAGCGTAGTAGTAGTAGTAATAATAGTCTTCAGTTTAACGTCTTCCACTTTAAGTGATATTAGACGCAGAGCGTCTAAGTGTAAGTCTTCCAACATTTTACATTGGTACTGTGCGCAGTTGCCCCAGATTATATCAGCACAGTCAAAGATTGGGATGATGAAGGATCTATACATCGTTTCCAGAGCCCCCCTGGTCAGCTTGTACTTAAATGAACGAAGACAGTTGATCAGTAACCCAGCCTTACTAACGATACTATCTATGTGGTCACCCCACTTACAATTGTTTTGCAGAATTACCCCTAGGTGCTTGTGTTGATTGTGTTGTGGTAAGTTGACACTTCCAAAAGTTAGGTCGTAGCAATCTACGTTTCCCCGGAATACATTTAGTAGTTCTGTTTTAGATTCATTAATTTAGCTTTCCATGTATTTGCCCAAACGTCTATTCTATTTAAGTCAGTTTGAAGGGTTTCTTTTCTCGTGACAGGGCTTCTCATTGCAAGAGACATGCTCGTGTCGTCAGCAAATATTTTGATATCAGAACTAATACTACAGACTATGTCATTTATATAGACTAGAAATAACAGTGGACCAAGAACAGATCCTTGTGGTACACCCTGATGAAGTTTTAACTTAACTGACTGTGCACCTTTGATTAGAACTGACTGGTACCAGTCTGAGAGATAATCTCGAAACCAAACCAAGAGTTTGCCTCTGATACCAGCAGCTACCAGCTTAAGTAAAAGGCCCCTGTGCCACACACGATTGAAAGCTTTAGATATATCAAAAAATATTGACTGAACAGGAATACTTTTATTGTAGTTATTTACTAAGTTGTCATAGATGATAAGAAGTTGGTTGATTGTCGAGTCACCATGAATAAACCCTGATTGTGCTTCCGAAATCAGGTTGTCATCCCTTCGCACTGGAACGCTTCCATCCACTTTCAAAACTGCAATCGTCCGGCCTCTCCTGAAGAAACCCAACCTTGACGCAAACATTTTGAAAAACTATCGACTAGTTTCTAATCTTCCATTCATGTCCAAACTCCTTGAAAAAGCTGTCCTCAAGCAGCTCAACAACCACCTTTGTTTCAACAATCTCATCCACCCATATCAGTCTGCCTATCGCACTGACCACAGCACCGAAACCACTCTCCTCCACATTCTGGACAATCTGCTGATAGCGTCCGACTCAGGAAAAATTTCCCTTCTTACTCTTTTCGACTTGTCAGCCGCCTTTGACACGATAGACCATTCAATCTTCTTTTTCGTCTTCATTTTACATTTGGTATCAACGGCACTGTTCTAAACTGGTTCAAATCTTATCTCACTGATTGATTCCAGCCTGTCATTGTTGATCATTTCCAATCTGAACCCGTTAAAATCGAACATGGAGTCCCACAGGGATCTGTTTTAGGCTCAGTGCTCTTCACACTGTACACTGCTCCTCTCGCTGAAATTATCAACCGCCATAATATCAGTCATCATTCTTATGCTGATGACACTCAACTCCAGAAGAGTGATACCCCTGAAAAATTGTTGTCGCTATTGCAAGAAACATCCAACTGCTTCCTGGATATTCAAAACTGGATGACTCGAAATAAGTTACAATTGAACGCGGACAAAACTGAAGCAATGATCATAGGAACTAAACAAAAACTGTCTTCCATCACAATTGACACAATCGAACTTGGCAGTACATCCATCCCTCTTTCCACGTCAGTCAGGAACCTCGGTGTTGTCCTTGACAATACACTGTCCATGCAAAAAAATATCAGTCAGACATGTCAGTCCTGCTACTGTCAACTGCGGCGCATCAGTGCCGTCCGGAAATATCTTTCCACTGACGCAACATCTATACTTGTCATTTCTCTCATTCTCTCTCGCCTTGACGACTGTAACTCTCTATTGTCTGGTTTGCCTGCTTCATCCATTCAGTGCCTTCAGCGCATACAAAACTCTGCTGCCCGACTCGTCCTCCGAAAGAAAAGATCTGAGCACATCACTCCTCTTTTGCAACATTTCCACTGGCTCCCTGTCTCACACCGAAAAAAGTACAAGATCAGCACTCTATGTTATAGATGCATTCACAAAACTGCCCCTTCCTATCTCTGCGGCTGCCTTCACCTCTACACTCCATCTCGCTCACTACGATCGGCTTCGGATCCACTCTGTTTACGCATACCCAGATTCAAACACTCGACTGTTGGCCGCCGTTCTTTCTCTGTCTCCGGACCTTGCGATTGGAATTAACTTCCTCTTTCGCTTCGTCAAGTCTCCACACTCAGCTCTTTCAAGGCGGGCCTTAAAACCCACCTCTTCCCAAAATAGCCTCCCTTGCCTGCCCTTCCTTGTCTTTAGTTTCTACAGTTTTAGAGTTATGCATGCGTGTGAATGACTGGTGCGAAAGCGCTTTGATTTGTCTCTGCACAAGATTCAGCGCTATATAAATACCATTATTATTGTTTATTATTATTGTTGGATGTAAGAAAGTTGTAAACATATTTGTACACACATCTTTCAAAGACTTTTCCTACACAACTTAAAAGGGAGATCGGCCGATAATTAGTACATTCATCTTTGGTTCCTTTTTTATGAACTGGTGTAACATTAGCTGTTTTCCAAAGTTGTGGAAATTTGCCTTCGTCCAAGCATCGGTTAAAGAATGTGCTGAGTGGAGCAGATATGACATCAGCTGAAGTGACTCATAATTTGTTATGAATTAGGTCAGGGCCAGATGCCTTTTTTGTATCAAGATCATCAATAATGGTTTTCACTTCAAGAGCTGTCAGTGTTATTTCTTCTATCTGTGTCGATTCGTTGTATACTACGTATGGAAGAGAATCGCCTGTATCTACTAGTTTACACTGGTCTATAAAAAAAATTAAAAAAAATCATTAAATATGTTTGCTTTATCTAGACTGGAGTCGTATGTTTTTCTGTCCACGGTAAGTGGGGGTATATTATCAGAATCTATACCTTTTTTTCATAAATTGCCTTACTATTTTCCACCAATCTCTTTGTCTAAACTGATCAACATCTAACACTTTGTCACTTAGCTCATCGTAATACTCTAACTTCCTTTTCCGTACCTTATCCACTACTTCATTTCTCACATTCCGGAAACTTTCCCAGTCACCCTGTTGGTTCGTTCTCTTGGCCTTTCTGTGGAGTTTATTTCTTCTCTTAATAAGTCTTTTTAATTCGTTATTGAACCAACTGGGGCGTACTGTTACAACTTTACATGGCATGCACTGTTTTGCTGCTAACAAAAATCTGTCGGTAAAAAATTCACAAGCACCATCTACTGTGTTATTCATAAATATTTCGTTCCAGTTTTCGTTCCTTAATAATTCACAGAATTTGTTACGGTCTAGCGTATCATAACCAAATATTGTTCTCTGGAAAGTACTGTGCTTATGTACAAGAGGTTTTAAAATTACACATGGAACACTATGGTCGCTACAAAATGTAGGCAAGACTTCAGTGGATTTAATCATGTCCGGACTTTGAGTAACAATTAGATCTATGCATGTCCTAGAAGTGTCTGTGATTCTGGTAGGGGAATTAGTACATTTGTTTAAGTTGATAGCGATTTAAGATATCTGTTAGATGCTTAGTTGGGTTAGTTTGTACGTCTACATTGAAGTCTCCTAGAATAATAAATTTTGTCATTGTTCTGTCAGCTTTCCTAATACTATCATTTATCAAGTTCCAGTAATCAACATTTGCATTAGGGGGATGATAGAATGACCCAACAAGTAAGCTCTCTTGGTCAATCTTGGTTTCAATCCATACTGCTTCAAGAGTATCAACATACAGGTCAGGACGAGGTTTAAGATACAAGTAATCTTTTACATATATGGCAACCCCACCATGTGGGTCATTGGGTCTGTAATGTATTTTGTATAAACATGTCAACATTGAAATGCATGGCAAAGAAAAATAACATAACAGATAAAATCAAGTGTTCATTTCTAGTAGCATAAATTAAAAGATAAAATGGGATGGTTGCTGCCTTGTTTAAGAAGAACAATTTTTTGTGCAGCAGACTGGCTGTGCCTTTGAACAGTCCAATCACAATTCTGTAAACAGATATATCAACACCCATTTAGGTTATTGAACTGACAAGGTTGAGAAAAAGCAAAATCGTGATTGGAGCGCCATTTGTCCTTTGATTGTACTCGGGAATTAACAGAACATCACCTCTCTCTCCAGAAATATCCAACACCACACTAACAGAAAAGACAAGTACAGAACTCATTCTGAAAATAATAGAACAAGTAAAAACGATTAAGAAAGGTCTAATCAAAGTCCAGATCAAGCACACACGTTCGATTACCCAGTGTAATCGACGTATGGACTCTGGTCAAGGCTAATAACAAACATGACCGAGCTCCCCATTGGTAATTTTGATAGTGTAGCTGTGGTATCCATGTTATAACATACAAGGCACACTCCGCAGGTAAATACTTAGTCATGCCTACGCGTATGCAGTACATTGAAACATTTTTAGGCATGGACCCACGAAACAGTCTGTCATGAATCGAACTGTCATGAATTAAAACACAGATCGCATGCAGTGGACATACAGAGCCACAGTATGATCGTAAGAGGGACATCTCTGATCATTTTTACATTTGATTATCTCATCGTAGTAGTTCCAGACGAGAGCTTCTTTATCAAAGTTGGGACAGTGATGTTGTACAATTGATCAATGTGGTCAAAATTTGTACAGTTGATATAGGTTAAGAGGAAACACGCGACAATTCATGGTAACAATGCCCATAGCACTGGATGATTTGAATGTTAATGAACAGTTTTACAGCAAAATAGGTGAAAAGGAGCCATATGACTTGGTAAACAATGTCAATGGACTGATTGATTGAATGTTCATGACGAATATCACAGTAGATTAGGTGAAGAGGAAATATGCGACACAGTAAGAACTGCCGTAGCACTGTTTGACTTGATGGTAATGAAGAATTGTGCAGTGAATTAGGTGAAGAGGAGCCATAGCACTGGTCGATGTGAATGTTAATGAAGAATTTTACAATAAAATAGGTAACAAAGAAACATACCACTGTGTGTGTGTGTGTGTGTGTGTGTGTGTGTGTTTGCGCGCGTGTGTATGTGTGCGCATTGGTGTGTGTGTGTGTGTGTGCGTGTGTATTGGTGTGTGTGTGTGTGTGTGTGTGTGTGTGTGTGTGTGTGTGTGTGTGTTTCAGACTATAATCTCCGTGAAGATGCGCGAGCGGTGATGTCACGAAGAAGCGAGGTAAACCAACGGGGATTCAGACACCATGTTCAAGTCATAGTGACATTAATATTTCCTCTTGTATTCAAACCTTTCACACACACACACACACACACACACACACACACACACACACACACACACCGCCTTCTTCCCCCGCACTGCTCTATAGCTTGTCAACACTGTATATCCTGTCAACACCCACTGCTCTATATCCTCTCAACACTTTATATCCTGTCAACACCCACTGCTTTATATCCTGTCAACACTTTATATCCTGTCAACACCCACTTCTTTATATCCTGTCAACACTTTACATCCTGTCAACACCCACTGCTTTATATCCTCTCAACACTTTACATCCTGTCAACACCCACTGCTTTATATCCTCTCAACACTTTTTAGCCTGTCAACACTTTACATCCTGTCAGCACCCACTGCTTTATATCCTCTCAACACTGTGAACACCCACTGCTCTATATCCTCTCAACACTTTACATCCTGTCAACACCTACTGCTCTATATCCTCTCAACGCTGTAAACACCCACTGCTCTATATCCTGTCAACACTTTACAGCCTGTCAAAACTCATTCCTTTACAGCCTGTCAATTCTAATTGCTTTATAGCCTGTGAACACTTTACAGCCCGTGAACACTCAATCCTTTACAGACTGTCAACAATTTGCACACTGTCAACAATTTGCACCCTGTCAACACTTTACAATCTGTCAACACCCACTTATTTGCAGCCTGTCAACTTTCAGATTTTCAACATGTCAATATTCCGCTTCAGGGCCTGTCGACACTCACTGCGTGACAGCCTGTCAATACTCACTGCGTGACAGCCTGTCAACAATCTCATAGCTTTACAGCATGTATCACACCACATATCATTATATCATCGCATGACATGACATTTTATCATCACATGACTTAACAATGCATCATCACATGGTATAACAATTCATCATCACATGGCAATGCAAGTGTATCATCTCATGGCATAACATTTTTTCATCTCATGACATAGCAATGTATCATCACAGGGCGTAACATTTATATCACCACATGGCGTAACATTGTATCACATAACATTGTATAATCACCTAACGTTACGTTGTATCATCACATGGCCCCAGCAATGTATCATTACATGGCATAACATTGTGTCATATAAAATTGCATCATCACATGACGTAACATTGCATCATCACATCACATGACGTAACATTGCATCACCACACCACATGACGCAACGTTGCGTCATCACATCACATGACATAACATTACATCATCACACCATATGACGTAACATTACACCATCACACGACATGACGCAACATTGCGTCACCACACCCCCTGACATATCATTACATCATCACATCACATGACGTAACATTACATCATCACATCACATGACGTAACATTACATCATCACGCGAGCTGCCCTCCCCCCCTGCTGCAGCTCCTGGGGGCGTACCTGAGGGAGCAGGGGTTGAGCGTGAGGGTGCGGGAGGTGGACTGTCGCAAAGTGCTGCATGGGCACAGCCAGGAGGTGGACAAGGCCAACGCCCTGGAGCGACAGCAGGTGCCCATTCCCACGGACGTCCACATCGGGCAGCTGGCGGGCAACTGCAGCGGCTTCCGGCAGCACTACGGCTTCCTGATGGACCCTCTGACACGCATGGAGGAGAACTTTCCCATCGCTTTCACTGTCCTGGCTTATAAACAGGCCTCGCAGGTAGGTAGGTCGGAGTGTGTGTGTGTGTGTGTGTGTGTGTGTGTGTGTGATATTTCCTGTTGCCTTCATTGTCCTGGCCTACAAACAGGCCTCACAGGTTGGGGATGGCGGTGGGGGGAGGGGGTGCGGGGAGCGAAGGGGGGCGGGGAGGGGAGGGGTTAGCTGAACCTTGACACACAAGAGGAGGAGATGTAGAGACTGGGAATGTAGGTTTACGTTGGAAAGAATTGAGGATGTGTTGGGTGTGGAAGGCTGATGACGGACGGATGTGTGAATGGAGAGATGTGTATGAGAAAGAGGGTCGGGGTAGGGGATGGGGGAGAGATGACTGGACAGGTGGTGGTCAGTCAACTAAAAATGACAGCTGAGTAGGGGTGAGTTTTTTTGGTTTTTTCCCCCCCCGTTTTTTGTTGTTGTTTTTTTAACAGGTGGTGGACCTGTTGAGAGCCATCTACAGACCCCAGAACTGGTACTGCCTGCACGCGGACCAGAAGTCCTCTGTCCACTTCCGGCAGGCAATGGAAGCGGTGTCCAACTGTTTCCCCAACGTCTTCATGGCCTCGCGTGCTGTGAAGGTCTACTGGGGCAAATTCAGCGTGCTGGAGCCCGAGATCGTCTGCCTGCAGGACCTGTGGACCAAGGGCCAGTGGGAATACGTCATCAACCTGTCGGGGCAGGAGTTCCCTCTCAGGACTAACTACGAGCTGGTGCGGATCCTCAAGGCCTACAAGGGAGCCAACGACGTGGAGGCGTTCGTTCCTGAGTGAGTTTTATTTTTCAAACGTGACTCCTGTGTGTGAAGTGAAGAACGTTGAGTTCTGTAAAGCTGACAGCCCTTCTGTGTCGCTTGTTCTATAAAACTGACAGTCCTTCTGTGTCATCTGTTCTATAAAGCTGACAGCCCTTCTGTGTCACGTGTTCTATGAAGCTGATAATTCCTCTCTGTGTCATCTGTTCTTTAAAGCTGACAGCCCTTCTGTGTCATTTGTTCCATAAAGCTGACAGCCCTTCTATGTCACGTGTTCTATAAAGCTGACATTCCCTTTGTATGTCATGTGTTCTATGAAGCTGACAGTCCCTTTGTATGTCATGTGTTCTATAGAGCTGACAGCCCTTGTATGTCACGTGTTCTATAAAGCTGACAGCCTTTCCTATGACATGCATTCTATGTAGCTGACTATCCCAATTAGGATGTATGTTACGTGTTCTATAAAACTCCTTTCTGTGTCATGCGTTCTGTAACGGTGACAGCCCTTCCATGTCACATGTTCTATAAAGCTGACAGCCCCTCTTTTGTCACGTGTTCTATAAAGCTGACAACCATTCTGTGTTATACGTTCTGTAAAGCTGAGAGTCCCCATGTATGTCACGTGTTCTGTAAAGATTAGAGTCCCCATCTATGTCACGTGTTCTATAAAGTTGAGAGTCCCCATGTATGTCACGTGTTCTGTAAAGATTAGAGTCCCCATGTATGTCACGTGTTCTATAAAGTTGAGAGTCCCCATGTATGTCACGTATTCTATAAAGTTGAGAGTCCCCATGTGTGTCACGTGTCCTGTAAAGCTGAGTCCCCATGTATGTCACGTGTTCTGTAAAGCTGAGAGTCCCCATGTATGCCACGTGTTCTGTAAAGCTGAAAGTCCTTCTATGTCATGCAATCTATAAAGCTGACAGTCCCCGCGCATGTATGAGGGAGGGAGGGCTGGGGCAATTGAAAGCAAAACTGAGGAAACTGGGTCAGACCACGTGGGCAGTGTTTAAAGTCTGTTCAGCATCACACGTTCAGTTAGCTTGTAGATGTGGCGTGAAGTTTGAAGAGTGGCTCCCAGCGGACGTGAATAAATAGTTATATTCATAAGGTCCATAAGTGGTCCCCTGTCTTTCAGTGCGTGACCCTGCTAACCAACCCCCGAGCTGTGGTGGTTGGTGGTGATGGTGGTGGTGGTGGTGGTGGTGATCTTACAGCTACAGGACGGTGCACTACCGGTGGCAGAGCTTCCTGCCGGCCCCCCACAACATCAGTCTCTACAAGGGCGGCGTGCAGGTGGTGCTCAGCAGAGGCTTCGTGGACTACGTGCTGCACTCGCCCACGGCCCGCGACTTCCTCCGCTGGTGCCAGAACACCAAGCACCCCGATGAGCACTTCTTCAACAGCCTGAACCATAACCCTCATCTACGGGTACCCGGTGGTGGGACAGGTGATGAGGAGGATGATAACAGCGACGACGACGATGGTGGTGGTGGTGGTGGTGATTATGTTCATGTTGATAATGATGGTGATGACGACGACGACGACGATGATGATGGTGGTGGTGGTGTGAAGGTAATGATGTTGATTTTGATAATGATGATGATGACGATGGTGATGACGATGATGGTGGTGGTGGTGTGAAACTAATGATGTTGATGTTGATAATGATGATGATGGTGATGATGATGGTGGTGGTGGTGGTGGTGTGAAAGTAATGATGTTGACGTTGATAATGATGATGATGATGACGATGGTGGTGGTGGTGGTGGTGGTGGTGGTGTGAAGGTAATGATGTTGATGTTGATAATGATGATGATGATGGTGGTGGTTAAGGTGATGCTGATGTTTATGTTGATGATGACGATGATGATGACGGTGGTGAAGGTGATGATGTTGATGTTTATGATGACGGTGATGATGATGATGATGATGATGGTGTTGATGACTCGACTATGGGCTGAGATATTCTGTGGGGTGAGTGAGGAGCTTGTGGATGCATCATTGATTTCCATATGTATAATCAAAGATGTATTGTATTGTATTGTTATCATCATCGTCATCGTCACCAACATCACCTTCACCAGTACTATCGTCAGCATCATCAGAGCTGTCTGTACAGAAAATAGCCGATCTTTTTTCGGTGGTTAGTTTGTTTTTTGTTTTTGTTGTTTTCTTGATCTTTTTTTTGTTGTTGTTATTGTTGTTTTCTTTATCTTCAATATTTGTGTGTGTGTGTGTGTGTGTGTGTGTGTGTGTGTGTGTGTGTGTGTCTGTGTCTGTGTCTGTGTGTCTGTGTATCTGTGTGTGTGTGTGATTGTTCATATCAGCAGTTTGTGGTAGTTGTCTCGTGTATATATGTATGTGTTGTTGCCAAGGTATGTTATTTTGCGCTAGTGTATGCATATTGTGTATGTGTACTGTCTCATATAAAGCGCTTGGAACCCATAATTATGGAGAGTTTGCGCTATATACGTCAGTACTATCTAGTTTGTGCCATATACGTACAATTCATTATTATTATTAGTAGTAGTAGTTGTTGTACTTTCATCATCATTAATCTGTACACTGGACAGGTCAGCGTCTCAGCAAGGGGTCCCGAGCCATTAGCCTCACAGTAGCCCGCCTGAAGGTCTGGAAGCCCGGCTACTGCCCGGGCCGGAAGTACGTCTGCCACGTGTGCATCCTGAACGTACGCGCCCTGCCCTGGCTGCGCACCCGCCTGGAGCTCTTCGCCAACAAGTTCTACGCCGACTACAGCCGTCTGGCCCTGCGCTGTCTGGCGGAGGACCTGCACAACCGGACTCGGGAGCAGGCTCTGGGAAGGATGGGCTTCGACGTGCTGCCTTACCAGCGTCAAACCTTCGTCAGGAACAGGCTGCCGGGGTGATTTGATTGGTTGGGTTGGGGGTGGGAGGGGGGTTGGGATGGGGGAGTGTGGAGGAGGGACGGGCGGGGGCTTGCTGTTGAGAAACGAAAGCATCATGACGCTTCGATGTGCTTCAGTCCCGATCAACGTCTGTCCTTCGTCATGAACAGGCTGCTGGGGTGATTTGATTGATTGATGGTGGGCGTGGGGATGGAGGTGGGGGTGGGGGGGTGGGGGGTCAAGCTACTACTAAATGATAATAATGATAATAATGGACAAGTTTCAAGTTTCACGTTTTAATTATCCTTTCACTCCTATTGGAGTATGGAGGATTACTGCAAAATAATCTTTTCATGCCCAGAACAAACATTTCCAAATACACAACAATGTCACATAAAAGTTGAGAAAACACAAATGTCTTTTAACTCCAAAAGTATAGCTAGGCAACATTTACAAATCTAATCATGTTACTTACAGCTAAAATGACTTTTTTGCCGCCTTTGAAAAATTAAAAACCGATTTTGGAGACAAATATTTTTTAGGAATATATCTATTTCGTAACTGATCATAATTGGGAGATTCCATTATAAAATGAAACTCATCACCAATCACAGACATGTTACAAACCTTACAAAGCCGTAACTCTCGTGGTATGCCTTTGTGTCTCCCTGTTTCTATTTCCAGTTTATGATTACTACTTCGAAATCTGAAGAAGCTGATGACGTAATTATCAGGCATTTGACTTATGTATTTTTCTCTACCAAATCCACTTTTGAAATTTCGATAAAACAAACATTTACTACTCGCCTCTAGAGCATGTCTCCATAGATTTTGAAAACTATCTCTCAAAGCAATGTTGACATTCTTGCAGAAAGATTCCCTCTCCAAGAAGAATTGAGCATCCCAAACACAGTCATACCCTGCTTCTATTAAAATTTGTCTGATACAACTCATCCATTTTGAAGAATAAATACCATTTCGATATAAGTCAAATAATATCAAATATATTTTCCCAGAATATTTTTCTGTGTTTGATATCACTAAGCTGGTCCAAAATCGAACTAATCTCATTTTCACTAACACACTAATTGGATAAATACCAGTTTCTCCATAAACAATTTGGATCATAGTATTTCTGTTCAGTTTGAACAAGCGTTTCAAAAATTTCAATTCTAATTTTTCAAGTATATCTACATTTTCATAACCCCATATTTCTGCATCATACAACGAAATAGGAACAATCATAGACTGGTCCAGAATGATATGTAAAGGTAAATCTTGATTTCTGGCTGACTGAAGTAACGAAAACATAGCTTTTTGGCCCTGTTCATAAATCACTTTTTTAGCTTTGTAAAAAGTTCCGTTTCTGCTAAATTCGATGCCAAGATATTTAAAAGAATCGACAACATCCAAACATGCATCACCAAACTTAAAAACAGGCATTAGCTTGTTTGTAGAATTAAATATCATCATTTTAGTTTTCTTTACATTGACCACTAGTTTCCATTTTAAACAAATTTGTGAAAAACATTCAGGGACTGTTGTAATCCTTCTTTCGTCTCTGAAAGTAAAACTGTGTCATCTGCATACAACAGTACAAATAATCGCATGTAATTTTCTAACTCTGAAATGTTAACATTCAATAAAAGATCAGCAGATGGGCTCTTATGCTCAGTCAAATACAACTCTAAATCATAGAGATACAGAGAAAAAAGCAAAGGCGAGAGATTTTCTCCTTGTCGTACACCCTTACAAATGCTAAAGAAATCAGATTTTTCACCATTTAAAAACGCACGTGACTTAAATCTATCATACATGTTCATTATGACCCGCAAAATTTTACCATTCACGCCTTCATGAACAAGTTTTTGCCATAACCCACTTCTCCAAACTGAATCAAAGGCTGCTTTTTTTTTAAAATCAACAAAAGCACAGCAAAGTCTTCTTTTTCATGGAGAAAATATCAATTAGTGATTTCAAAACAAACATTTGATCTAATATAGAATGGGACTGTCTAAATCCTGCTTGGGCTCCTGAAAGTATATTGTTTACAGTCAGTCAGTCTAGCCTTTAACACTGTAGTGAATAGTTTTCCGACACAGCTGAGCAAAGTTATTCCCCTATAATTATCACAGTCAAGTGTATCACCTTTGCCTTTATACAATGGCAATATCAAGCCGGATACCTATTTTTCTGGTACAACACCTTCGTCCAGTATCTTGTTAAATAATTTACAGTATGTTTCTGTCAGCAAAGGAACACTGTTAATAATATATTCATTACGAATCATGTCTTCACCGGCACTTTTGCCTTTCTTCAGTCTTTTGATGGCTGAAGTAATTTCATCTTCAGTAATACATGCACTTAAAATATCATCATTATCCTCTAAATTGATCATGTACATTGCCGTTGTACTGTCAATATGTTCATCATCATTAACGTTAAGGTTGCTGAAATGGTGAAACATGTCTTCTAAATTTATGGGACAAAATGTTTTCTTTTTCTTTTTAATTCTATTCCATAGTTCTCTTGAATTGCTTTTGCGTAAACTTCGTAGTTCTCTGTGCCATCTTCACGTCTTTTCTGCTTTCTAAAACATTGATCAAATCATGGAATGGACCTTGACTGTCACTCTGATGTTGATCCGAATAAAATCTTTCAAATTTTTTATATAAGCATTAAAGTCACCTGCTAATAGAATATAACAACCATATTTACTTTCTATATATCAAAGAGCATGTTTTCAACATCAACAAACATATCAACACTACTATATACTGATCCTTTAGGAGGGATGTAAACCACTCCAACACACACATCTTTATCATATCCCGTTAAAGATGATTTTATCATGAACCATGCTGAGTTGCTGTCTTTGTTTGGTAGAGTGGTTATATAATTACAATATTTCTTTTTGTATGCAAAAGTAACACCACCTGAACGTTGGTACGAAGAACATTTTCGACTGAAAACATGTATATCCAAGTTCATCGAAAACATTTTCAAGGAATGAGTGATTTTGCTTGTCTGATTTTGTTTCTGTCATAATAATAACATCAAACTGACTAATGTGTATAACAAATTCACTATGTTTTAACCTACTTCGCAAGCCACAAACATTGAGTGATACAAAGCTTATGTTATGTCTTTCACCAGCTGAGCTTTTTGAATAGTTTACAGAAGAATCATGGAAAGCAGAACAACTTGACAATCACGTGAAATAAAACAATCAACAAAACTGTCAGGTAACAAATTTTGACCATTTTCTGAAAGAAAACTGCATTGCCCTCCGTCGCACCACTATCCCACAACATGCTGAAGACCCAAAGCTTCAAAGTCTACACTGTCCACACCAAGGTGGAATAGGTCATCAGGGTTGTCAATCAGGACGACCTTAAACAGCACTCTTCACAAACTTGTGGAAACTCGGTTTACTGTGCGTGTGTGAAACAGTGCAGCATCGACACTTTTTCGGGGAGGGGGGTTGGGAGGGTGCGTGTGCGTGCGTGCGTGCGTGCGTGCGTGTGTGTGTGTGTTTGAAGTCATGCTGGTCGAGTTGAGCGCGGAAGGAAGTGAGAAATGACTTCGGAAGAAGGGAGTGAATTTCGTAATCAAATATGTACGTGTGCACGATCAACAGTTGTTTCCCTTCAACCGAAGGATGGACAGCCAGTTGTGGTCTGTTGAGAAACTCCAGCTGGCTTCATCCTCATTCCACTCATACTGTTTGTGGGCTGACACACCCTTGTTGCGTACGTGCACGCATGTTTGTGTATGCTGGTCTGTCGGTTGGCAAATGATAACACTTACCCTGGAGGGGCCAGGGCGATTTTTCATTGTGATTTTCTTGTGCGTTTATATGTAAAAAAATAAAAAAAATAAAAAAAAAATTAAAGGTAAATATCTGTCATAACGATATAAATACTGGGGTGGGGTGGGGTGGGGTGAGGGGGATCCGGGGGGGGGGGGGGGGGGGGTGCGGGGGGGGATGGGGGGTTAAATATAGGCCATTTATTTTCCCTTCATTATGGGAAGGAATTGGAGTGCTCTAGTTCATAAACGGCGAATGAATAAATGTGTGTGTGTGTGAATAAACAGCAACTGCATTTTAAATTTACTTTAGTTATTTATCTATTTAATGTATGTGTGTATATCTATCTATATTTATCTATTATTTTGTTGTTGTTGTTTACATAAAGCCATAAAAAAATTGAAATTTTTTTTTATTTATAAGAAATCCATTCAAATACAAACAAAATACACACCTGAATTTATCTTTCGCACAAAGAAATACAAGGACAAATGCTCGCGCACGGTTACTTCTCCCCCTCCCCCACGCCCCAAGCTCCCCGAGTAAAACTCGGACAAATGCGCTGCCACTGAACACAACAAGCATGCACACACACAAATCATTACACAACTTATCAATGAATTGAATTAGTAGACTTAATAGATATAGAATTCCCCCCGAAAACGGAGTATGGCTGCCTACATGGCAGGGTAAAAACGGTCATACACGTAAAAGCACATTCGTGTACTTAGTATGAATGAACGTTAGAGGTGCCGCGGCCCACGAACGCAGAAGAAGGAGAAGTAAATAGATATAGAATAACGTACATTACTGCCCATCTTTTAAATAGTCAATGACTGAGATGTTTCTTGAAGATTTTTCCAGTACAAGTTTTTGTTTCTAATACTGTTTAAAGCGAGTGTGTGTGTGAATATTTGTGGAATATTCAGCGAAGTGGAATCGACTGATAGGCATAGCAGGAAACACACACACACACATACACACCAAAGCAGTATATTTCATTACTTTATTTTTGAGTCCTTGGAAATACAGTACTGTTTTCAATGATAATGTTTTAACATCTCTGTTAGCAGAAGAAGGCATTGATATGGCCCTTTCCGGCGAAACCATCTTATGTAAAGATGTAACGATAAATTCTTCAAGTTTTGTAACAGTTTTCAAGTTACGGATGTATCAATTCAGTTTACATCAGTATTCCAGAATATGCGTTTAGTGGTCTTGTGATTGAGGTGTGTGTGTGTGTGTGTGTGTGTGTGTGAGCGAGAAAAAGAGACTGAGTCAAGATTACAAATATACGCGGGTACTAACACGCCTTTCATTAATTACCTTTATTCATCATCAGTCATCACAATTTTGCTCCTCTTCATTCTCCTTGACCTTACCATCATCGTCTTTTATTCTTCTTTCCTGTCAGTCGTCCCCCCCCTTTAAAAAAAAAAATCATTTAATTACTGCCATCAGGTTTCGATCTTTACAAGGAAGAAGAGAAGAAAGAAAAGAAAAGAAAAGAAAAGAAGAAACACAACTGCGATCTGCTTAGTTTGGAGAGAGTTAATTCCCGTGCTTTCGCCGGTAATTGCTCCAGCAGCAGGTTTTCTCTCCGACACAATTAAAAGAGTTTATTGGGAATAAACACATTGTCATCAGAACACCGCATAAAATCTGTATACCAACAGGGACAAACAAACCACAAACCAAAGCTGCATTAGACACAGTAATGATAAAGCAAATAGCACGAACACATGAGTATAGCCACTCGATATGACTGAATACCCGCCAAAAGCGAAAGTGAAAGTATAAACATGTTTTTGGTCACGGTGGAGGAAGGCTCATTGAATACAGCAATGATAAAGCAAATAGCACGAACACATGATTATAGCAACTCTGCATGACTAGTGAATACTCACCCAAAAAGCGAAATTGCTTTACGGTCACGTGGAGGTAGACGGAATTGGAGTGATGGCCGCCTAGAGGTAACGCGTCCGCCTAGGAAGCGAGAGAATCTGAGCGCGCTGGTTCGAATCACGGCTCAGCCGCCGATATTTTCTCCCCCTCCACTAGACCTTGAGTGGTGGTCTGAACGCTAGTCATTCGGATGAGGCGATAAACCGAGGTCCCGTGTGCAGCATGCACTTAGCGCACGTAAAAGAACCCACGGCCACAAAAGGGTTGTTCCTGGCAAAATTCTATAGAAAAATCCACTTCGATAGGAAAAACAAATAAAACTTCACGCAGAAAAAAAAGGGTGGCGCTGTAGTGTAGCGACGCGCTCTTCCTGGGGAGAGCAGCCCGAATTTCACACAGAGAATTCTGTTGTGATAAAAAGAACTACAAATACAAATTCCTCATTCCTCAGTGTCTGTTCATGCACACATCCAGTCACTGACACAGACAGCCAACAGCAGATGAGTGGATGGTTCATGTCAGCATATGTTTCATTGACGCTATATCCTTGACCGAACGTTGAGGTGGCATCATGTCGAGAAAGGGTTGTTTTTGTTGTTTTTTGTTGTTGTTTTTTGTTTTTTTTAACAGCAGTTCCTCAGTTACGTCAAAGCTTCGGCACGTCGATACAAGGTTCTCATGCCTATCGCCTGGTCTGACACTGCAACAGAAAAGAGAGAGAGAGAGAGGTGGGGGTGGGAGTGAATGGGAAATGAACAAAACATCCATGACTGATCTGATATAGTTATCTTCTTTACGCATGACCGCAAAAGTGTGTGTGTGTGTGTGTGTGTGTGTGTGTGTGTGTGTGTGTGTTGCGCCGTTCTGTCTCATTCTGATGCCACACTCTTCTCTTATGAACGGTTTCCATTATGAACGGTTTCCATGTGAAACTTGTCAGCTTTGTCACATGTCGTTAATGGAAGGACGCATGAGAATGTTATCAGTGTTGCACAAATGACCGACTTACCTGGGCAAACCAGTCCAACTAGCGAAACTAGTAACGCCAAAAGTAAAACTTTCCCTACATATTCGTTTGTCTCAAAACGTGTCGGGCCTGTCTGAGTATGTCTGCGTGCCTCTGTTATAATTTATTATATGTGTAAACATTGTTTACAGCCGGTGAGAGTGGAAGCGCTCGGGTTTATTTAAGATGCAGATATTCAGGGTCTTGAAACAAAATATTCAAATAACTCCATTCCACTGTTTTTGTTGCTACGGTTGCAATTGTTGTTTCTATGACAACAATTATGACGACGATTCACCGTCAACAATGGAGGCAGACCAAATAAATGCAGCTGGCGCCGCTGATAAGGTTGCCGCTGCCGCTGCTGCTAACATTATTTCTTCTGCTGCTGAGCTACCCTTTCCCACTATTATTACTACCACTTCTGCTGCTGTTGCTACGTCTACTATTTCTTCGTCAGGAAGCGTTGCTAAATTTTCCTGACCAACACTTCAAGTGGCTGTGTCTCTCGGGCCTGGTTTGATGCTCGCAGATGTATGGAAGCATAGAGTATAGCCTTACGTAGTCAAACAGGTTTACGCAACAGCAGCAGCCATCAGCTTCACCCTCAACTTTCATTATCATAAACAACAACAACAAGAACGACAACAATAACAACAGCAGCAGAAACTGAGCGTGTGACAACAACAACAACAGCAAAAACAACAAACAAGCAGACAAAACAAAACAGAAGTACAGCTGCCATGGTGACGTACCGAAGGCAGGACAGCAGAGACACCGGAGGCCGAATCGCTTGCCGGTGACGGCGCCCTGGCATGATGGCGGAGCAGGAGCGGTGGCAGGTCAGGTCCATGGCCCGGGGCACGTCCATGTCCAGCATCTCGCTCAGCGTCCGGCATCCCAGGTCCCTGGAGGCCCTGAACACCCACGTTGTGCACTGCCTTCTTCAGCATGGCATGCCGTGTTTGTGAATGACAAGGTGTGTATTTGTTTCTTTCTTCTTCTTCTTTTTTTTTTTTTTCAAGAATTGAAATTTGCTCATCTTCTATTCTTTATTCCATTCGTGCTGTTATTCTCTTATGTTGGATTCGTGTATTTGTTTCTTATCAAGTTAATTTTCTTTTGTATCTTATTTATATTTCCGGTGTATCTCTATGTAGCTTTAGGGCGATGCTAAATTGTGGTTTATCTCCGATGGAAATGGATCGCTAGGAAATTGCAAAAGGTACTCTCACACAGAAAACACAACAACAACAACAACAACAAATAAGAAACAATGGCTACGGATATGGATCATGTGCACTATCTCTCCAAGAGTCTCAATACTAAGGTCACCAAACGCCCCCACCCACCCACCTACTTAAAGGCTAAACGTGATAAATACGACACCTTTGTACAAAGTATAAGGCTGTGCAGCTGTATGGCCCAGTAACATATTATGCTCAGCATATCGACTGGAACCAGGAACCCAGCTTGTGTACGTGCCCCCTCCTTCATTTCCCTAACTCTAAAAATAGAAAAAATAGAAAAATCAAACTTTTTCAAAGATGATATTCAAAACAGTATAATTACTTGGCTCTGTATCTCGCATTGTAAAACCGCACCAACGGCCTCAGCGCGTTCATTCTGGATGCCATGGCGTCCAA
>NC_134878.1:48866503-48869003 GCF_041734735.1 Babylonia areolata
GGGTTGGTGCTCTTTGGACAATGCTCACCACGTGTGCAATTTCTTTTAACACTTGGCTGGATGGATCTTTTGGCACTTGGTTGGATGGATCTCACAACACTGTCTCCTGATTCTTCGGGCATGCTGAGAAGTCTTGTCTTCCCTACCTTGTATTCTTGTTTTGTTTCTTTGATTTTGGGGTGCGGGAGTGGAGGGTCGCTTTTCGGAATCTTCTGGTGTACATAATAAAGTAGATCAATACTGGTGACACAACAACTTCAACGAAAGTAGGTCCGCTTATTTGACCATGGTAGAATTCACACACACACACACACACACACACACACACACACACACACACACACACACAAACACACACACACACGGACACACACGCACACACACACACACACACACAAACACACACGCACCCCCCCTCCCCCCGCCACACACACACACATACATACACGCACACACATACACATAAAGCTGGAAAATATAAATTGTCCAAGGTACCCACCTTAGACAAAGTAGGAATGCCTCTTACTTTTCTTTTCTTTTTTTTCTTCGTCTTCCTTTTCCCCTCTTTCTTTTCACTCAGGAATGAGACGAACCACTGATGTGTGCGGCACGCACATAACACATCACATCGAAACTGGCGTATTCTGTAGAATATTCCATTTTCATTGGAAGTCAATTTATATTCTTGACAGTATATAGGTATATATATATATATTCTTTAAACATACATTGCCCTGCAACGACACGCTCTATCCAGGGGCAGCAATTCGAAATTCACAGATGATCGAAATTCGAAATTCACAGATTGTAACAGTACAACACAGCACAGCACAACATAGTAATCATTAGAACACACAAAATTGTTTTGTTATTAGAAAAAGAAAAAAAATTAAACAAGGACACATTAAAAAAACAAAAACAAAAAACAACAACAACCCCGTTTTGTACAATGAAACAACATGATGCTTTTGGTGCAATACATATATATATATATATATATATATATATATATATATATATATATATATATATATATATATAGTCAATAAATCCAGAATATCTGTGAACTAACCTGCACTGCACACGAAGCATAATGCCAATGCTAACAACGTGGCCTCTGTAAACGCCATTGTCTGCATTCAGTCTCAGGAACCTTTACTAAGACTGTCAGCGTGTCTTCAAGTGTGCCGCGTGAGTGTGTTTGTGAGCGTGTCCGTCTGTCTGTTTGTCTGTTCACAGGCAGCCAGGAACGCAGGCCTCCTCAAGACGCTGCCTCCCAGTGTGACAATGTGCGGGAGATGCTTTCAGTTTTCTTGTTGGACTCGCGCAGTTTGAGTTCAAGATTGCAGCCCCATCCGGTTGTCATGCGTGCCTCTGGCGCTCTGGTGACGAACCTCCCCCAGTCTGATTTCAGTGTTCGTATCTTACGGTTTGAGGGAAATAAAAATGTGTGTGTGTGTGTGTGTGTGTGTGTGTGTGTGTGTGTGTGTGTGTGTGTGTGTGTGTGTGTGTGTGTGTGTGATTTTCCACTTTTCAACATCGTTTAATCTTGATAAACTGTATTTCTTTAATACCATGCTGTTATTTCAATATATTTTTTGTTCACGCACTCTGATCTCTCCAAAAGACCATTGCATGTAGACAAATATGTTCCTGGGATTATTTTCATTCTTTCCTGTTTTTTGTTTGTTTGTTTGTTTGGGGAGGTAGGGAGGGAAGGGGGGGGGGGGTCAATAGCATTGCAGTAGATTTTCATGCATGTGAAAGTGTTTGGTTGCTATAGTTCTGATGTACCAACTTACACATGCTGTGCTCAGTTTGTTACCAATGTACATGCGTTTCTTTCTGTAAACAATGGCCTTATCTACAGGCTTTCGTGAAACGTTTTGTCGTTGGTATTATACAGTTGGTCGATGTCTGCTGTGTGCGTGACACAAGCTCGCCTTGGTTTCCAGGCTCAATGACTCAGCTGGAGTGGGATGAGGGAGGCTGGTAATCAGTTTCTTGACTTGCTCAGACCCCAGAGTCATCGCTTTTTGTGAGCTGATATATCACGTCAGTTTTCAGCTGCTGGTAAACACTGTACACTGTGTGAAAGCTTTGACTGTTTTGGCATTGCATACATTTAGCACCAATAAAGGATTGTTAAGGTGAACAATAAGCATCAAAATGGTAAAAAATACTATGACATGTATCAATAAAGGTAGTTATTATCATGGTAGACATTTAGCATCAAAATGGATAAAATAGAATAAAATAGAATAAAATGAGATAAAACAAAATGAAATTTTTAAGACAAATAAAACAAACAAAAAACAAACAAACAAAAAAAACCCACCACACACACACACACACACACACACACACACACACACACACACACAAAATGAAAGAAAAAGAGAAAGAGGAGAAGATGGTGAAGACGAAGAAGAAGACAAAGACGAACAACAACAGCAGCAGCAACAAGAAGAAAACATGAACGACATAATTTCATCCAACT
>NC_134878.1:48879003-48944003 GCF_041734735.1 Babylonia areolata
CTCTCTGTTCAGCTTCAGATGCTGGACTGGAAGCGGAGTCCTGCGTGGTTTGCCGCCACGCCTCTGTGTTGTCAGTGGTGGAGTGTGTGTGTGTGTGTGCAGTGTGTGTGTGTGTGTGTGTGTGTGTGTGTGTGTGTGTGTGCCAGTGTGTGTGTGTGTGAGAAAGAGACAGACAGACAGACAGACAGACAGAGCCAGCGAAACAGAGAGAGAGACAGAGAGAGAGAGAGAGAGAGAGAGAGAGATTCATCCGAAAAGATGCAGGAAGACAGATGCGGTGATTGCTTCAACACATGCTGGAGAGCGAACATGGGGGAGTATCCAGCCAACGCCTTGATGAAATGATCTCCCCTGATAGGGCAGAGTATGAATAACCGCAGCTTCACGAGCCCTCTCAGCGGTAGGTAAAAATCACTGAAAGGCTCAGAGTCGTAAGACACAGGCAACAAAAATGGAAGAAAACGACTTTTTTTGTGTGTTCATCCTTTATTCATTGCTGTTGCCTACAGATCAGATGACCCGAATACAAAGGCTATGTCATGACTTTCAGCGGACAAACCTAATACCTCTTAAAAGTCTAAACTCCTACAGTGATGATAATTAAAACTGATCATAATAAAGTACAATATCTCATACATGCATTTGAAAAAAAAAAAGCAAAAAAAAAAAGCATGAATATCAGTTGTCACCGCAACCTTCTACTGTTGTGTTCTTCATAGGCTATATGTTCTCACATCGGGTATTTTTGTGGTAAAAGTATATATAGATAGATAGATATCTTCCTATAAGTTGACTCATCAGGAAAATCCACACGTTTCTTTGCCTCCGAACAGCATCTTTCTTTAACACTGTAGACGGTATGCGTCAATCAATTCTTGGGGGGAGGGAAAATTACCAAGAACCATACGATCAAGACTCTGTCACTCCAGTGCTGCAAGCAGGTAAACTCCAGAATCGGCCAAGTCGGTTTGGTTCCTTGGCTAGAGGAAGTGATGTAAATGTGTTAAACAAGTCAAGGGGAAGGAAGGGGTAGAAAAATCGTCGAGGAAACGTTGCGGAAAGTGTCTGGGGGGTAAATTGACAACAGGAGGGTGTGGGTGGGGTGGATAGGAGGAGGGGGAGGGCTGTGTGGTCTGTGTGCAGTGAGGGCCAAAGGGCAGACTGTGAGGTACTCGCAGAAATGTTCACATCGACTGCCATGGGAGCGGCTTTCCTCGCTGTGTTTGTTGTCCTGTCCGCGTTTTTCACAAGTAAGATGTTTGGGTTTTTTTTTTTTTTTTTTTTTTTTAGCTTACCTTGTTCTCTACTCCGTCTGTCTGTCTGACCGTCTGTCTTTCTGTCTCTGGATGTTTAGAAAAAGAAAGGGGAAAAAGAACCATGTACGTTGCTTATCTATTGCCCTTGTAAAAGAAAAAAAATCAAAAAAGAATTTATCTTGTCTTGTCTTGTCTTGTTTTGTCTCTGCTTCTGTCCCCGAGTCTTTGTCTCTCCCCCCCCCCCCCCCGCCCGCCCCCCCCCTCCCATCCTCCAAGCCTCCCCCCACTCTGTCAGTACCCGTGTTCTGTTTGCATAGGTTTTTGCTGTTGTTCAATTGTTGTTGTTTGTGTATTTCAAGTCTGGTCTTAAAACCCACCTCTTCACAAGATAGCCTCCCTCCCCTACCTCTTCCTTGTCTTCGGTTTCTTCAGAGTTATGCATGCGTGTGAACTGATGAGTGGTGTGAAAGTGCTTAGATCTGTCTCTGCACAAGATTCACTGAGCGCTATATAAATACCATCATCATCATCACCATGTATAATCATCAAATGTACTGTTGTAATTTATGACCACAGACGGACATCCAGGTTTGTGGTGAAAGATTGGAGGGGACGGAACTGAAGGGAGGAGGGGGCGGATGGAGCATTAGTAAAGTTTGCTCTGAGACTGGATCATTCTGATTAACAACTTGATGAAGGTGTTGATGGTGATGACAACAACTATCTTTATTCTTCCTGTTGCTATTATTATTATTATTATTATTATTATTATTATTATTATTATCATTGGTGTTGTTGCTGCTAGTGTTGATGTTGTTGATATATCATCCCCCTCCCTTCTGTTTCTCTGTGTGTCTTTGTCTTTTTCTGCCGCGGTCACCGGCACTCACACACACACACACACACACACACACACACACACACACACACACACACACACACAGAGAGAGAGAGAGAGAGAGAAAGAGAGAGAGAGAATGTTTCAGTTCTCTCAAGGAATCCATTTCACGCTGACCAGCAGCATAACCCAACGCGTTTATTCAAGCCTTGAGAGCATGCACATACAATTTGTGTTCTTATCAGAGTGGTGTTCTTTTTCTGAATTTTCCCAAAAGTCAATATTTATGTTGCCAAAGAATCTTTTCAGTGCGCTGAGTGCGTGCTGCATCAGTACAGGACTTCCGTTAATCATCTGATCCGTAGACTCTCATTTTGATTTTCCAGTCAAACGCCGTGGGAGAAACGGCGAGACCTTGAGCGGGAATCGAACCCAGACCCTCACGGACACTGTATTATGGGTCATAACCATTGTCACCTTACTGACACACACACACACACACACACACACACACACACACACACACACACACGAGCTCACATCACTTCATATATATATACATATATACACTGATCCTGTACTTATGACCCAATTCAGTCCTCCACCCAAAGAAAGCAACTCACCAAACTGGACCTACGCCCTGTATAACTTAACCGTCAGCCAAGTCAGCCAATAGGTAATTAACGTGAAACCAACGCCTAGGTTTCTGGTTTACTTTCCTCGGCTCGCGCGGCTAATATCAGAGACTGACATAAACTCACAGCTGGGCCAACACCAAAGCGAGAGGTTTGACTCAATGCTTTCTCAACTGCACTGGGAATTCATTCACAGCTCAGTCTTTTGTGAAGGACATTACTCTACTGCACTGGCTCTTAAGTCACAGTGCTGCAGTCTTGGGGGTTAGTTGGCCTTAGGGGACCATCCCAACGTCGACTGTCCTAAAACCGACTTGCCCGAGAAAGAGAGGGGAAGAAACCTGGGTAAGACTGGCATTCTTCACCATACTCAAATTCAAACCCAGACAGTTGGGACAGCAGTTGCTTCCTCTGCTGTTCTACTGGTCTTCGTCGGACACGACTATCATACTAAGGTCTCAGATTCAACTCTTACTCACCACTACTTCTGAGACAGTTGGTATCTCTGTGCAGCACTAAGTCAAGGTGAAGTTGCTGTGAACGTGAACGGCGACTGTCGCGGAGTGTTCTACGAAGGTCTGGGCTGCTTCACACGGGATTTTCCCTTCAACAATACCTATGAGCTTCCGCAGAACCCCGACTTTGTGGACACCACCTTTCATCTCTTCACTCGGGCCAACCCTCACAATGGGCAGCCGCTTAGGTGAGTGAGCTGGTCAGTTGACTAGTTAGGTAGCTCTTTTTTTGTTTCTTTCTTTCTTTCATTCTTTTCACTTGCGTTCTTCTTCTTCTTCTTCGTCCGTGGGCTGCAACTTGAGCCCACGTTCACTCGTATATTACACGAGTGGGCTTTTGCATGTATGACCGTTTTTACCCCGCCATGTAGGCAGCCATACTCCGTTTTCGGGGGTGTGCATGCTTGGTATGTTCTTGTTTCCATAACCCACCGAACGCTGACATGGGTTACAGGATCTTTAACGTGAGTATTTGATCTTCTGCTTGCGTATACACACGAAGGGGGTTCACTGAGGCACTAGCAGGTCTGCACATATGTTGACCTGGGAGGGAGATCGGAAAAATCACCACCCTTTACCCACCAGGCGCCGTTACCCGTGATTCGAACCCGGGACCCTCAGATTGAAAGTCCAACACTTAAACCGCTCGGCGCCCGTCGCCTTGTGTTTAATTCTATATTTTGTTTATTCACAACATGCGATAGAAAGAAAAAAAAACAAAAAACGATTTACCTCGCCTAACTGGCTAACCAGTGGAACAACCTGGCTAAATGTAAAAGCAGAATGACACCACATGCTTGCGATGAAGACAAAAAAACAAAAAAAACAAAACAAACATAAACGTTTGGAAGAAATCATGGCAACACCTAAATGGACCTCCCATGACTGTGTCTTTGTTATTGATACGCCCTTTTTTCTTTCTCCCTTTCTATTTCTTTCTTAATGCCATTTCCGTTTTCTCTAGAACTCTTTGTCTGTCTGTCTGTCTCTGTCTGTCTCTCTCTCTGTGTCTCTCTCTGTCTCTCTGACTCTGTCCCTGTCTTTCTCTTCTTCTTCTTCCTTTTTTGTTTCTTTTTTGATGTCCTTACCGTTTTCTCCATCACTCTCTGTCTCTGCCTCTTCCTCTGTCTGTCTGTCTCTCTGTCTCTCGCTTGATCTTCTACTTATCTGCTTATCTATCTATCTATCTGTCTGTCTATCTGACTACATTTCTGTCTGTCTGTCTGTCTCTCTCTACTGATCTATATTTCTACGTATCTGCTTATATATCTATGTATCTCTATCTATGTATCTATGTATCTATCTATCTATCTAAGAACCAATCTGTCTATCTCCCATTTCTACTCCCACACCCTTTCCTTCTGTGTTGGGTGTATGTCTGTCCACCTCGTCAGTCTGGCAGCGCCAGGACCTATCTGTCTGTCTGTCTACCTGTCTCCCTTTTCTATACCCATACCCCTTTCTTTCTTTTCACTGTGTGTCTGTCTGTCCACCCTGTCTCACAGCGCCAGGACCAGTGGAGGCCAGGGGGACGTGGGAGGGCCGGCCTTCAGCCGTCAGCTGCCGGTCAAGGTCCTGATCCACGGCTTCCTGCAGAACGACCGCAGCCCCTGGGTCCTGGAGATGGCCCACTCTCTGCTGGAACACGTCAGTTTCGTTGATTGTCAGCTCTTGTATCATGCAGAATTGGTCACGTTGATGTAGCAGTATGGTGGTGGTGGTGGTGGTGGTGGTGATGGTCATGGTGTGGTCAGAGGTGGTGGTATGTGTGATGGTTTGTGTGACATCAGTCGACAGCAATGGATAAGGCCCAACGCTCAGCTTACATCACAGGTTGTCATAAGCTTAATTTGGGCCAACAGCAAATTGGGAGCTGTATGATCAACGGTTTCTCCATTACAATAGGAAGTCATTTGCAGCTTAGTCTTTTGTGAAGGACTATGACCCTCAGACTAGGAGGCAAGATTGCACTGGGTCTCAGTGCTGCAGCCTCTGGGGCTAGTTGGCCTTTGGGAACCATCCCAACACCGACTGTCCTAAAACCCTCTTGGCCCAGAGAGTGGGGATGTAACTTGGGCAAGACAATCCCCACTATAATCAAATTCTAGCTCAGATGGTTGGGATAACAGTTGCCTCTTCTGCTGTTCTGATGGTCACAGTCGGACACGACTGACTATCATGCATTACATTATACAATGAATGAGGACTCAGAGGCACTGTGGCAGAATCAGGCTTTAGACTTCTGATCCAGTGTCCGCCAGTGATCAGGGTTCCATGCCCCGTTTTGGCATGGTGTTATGTCCTTGGCAAAGGCGCTCCACTCCGATTTCCCTCACTCCACCCAGGTGTGAATAGGTAGGTACCTGACTTCTGTTGATGAAGATCAAAACAGTGGAAGGAGAGGATCGGGCCCCGCCTCCCTGTGCCCAACGCTGGACAGTGTCAGATATGAATTCAGCGCCTCCATGGCCGTTGAAAGGTTATGGGATCTTTAACCTTTGGAGCGGATGAGGTAGTGGTGGTGGTGGCGCGTGTGGTGAAGGATGAGGTGGTTTCAATGATAGCATTTGGTGTGTGAGATGGCGTCGTTTTCCTCTTCAAGTCAAATGACCAATATCAACCTGGCGTTACGATTCTTGTTGTAGCTGAGGCATACTGATATTCATGTTTCCACCACCCAATCAGCTCTGAGAAGGGACAATCACGGGATCCTTAACGTGTGTGTTTGATCTTGCGCATGCATGTACATTCTAAGAGGACTCGAAAACTACAAGTCAGGACATAACATCAGACTGACAAAACTCTCCACCTTTAAAACTCCTTTGGCTGCCAGTGGACGAGCATGCTAGGCTGTCACCTCACTGACATAGTAAGATTGGATTTACAGGTCAGACTGTAAGTTATCATTTTTTTGTATCTGAGCTTTCCCCCCTTTGGAATGCATTACTTTTTGTTCAGCTCCATTGATGATAACGCTTTGCTGTTGATCTGTAAGGTAATCCTGGACCCAGAGCAGTACTTTATCCCGTGATCCCATGTGCTTCTGTTTTCAGGAGAACTCTCCGATGGGACACACTGTGGAAAGTTCTTTGGAAATCCATTATAGATGATGCCTACTGAACCCCCATTATCCAAGATCTTTGTTCAAATAACCATCACGTCCAGCAGTTGCGTTGCACATGAACTGCCATGTATAAACCCATGCTGTTCTTTGCTGAAATGATCGTTCTCCTGCATATGGCCGATAATCTGTTCTCGGACAAACGACTCCATCACCTTACACAGGATGCAAGTCTCCTTTACTGGTCTGTAGTTGGTCGCGGAAAGTTCACTGCCTTTCTTGAAAGTGGGTATAAGCTGAGCCTGGCGCCAATATTTTCGGATCTTCCCTTTATTCAGTGACTTCCTGAACTATATTGCCACTGGCAGTGCCAGAACGTCAGATGTATTCGAGAGAACTATTGGATACAATCCATCGGGTCCTGATGCTTTCCTGGTTTGCAGTTCTGAGAGTGTTTTTTTTTCGACTTTGTCGATGGGAATTTCAGTCTTTCAACTCCGTATGGTATTCATACTTTGGTAGGTCTGGCAGCTGTCCTCCTTCTTCCCCTGTGAACACGCTCCGAAAGAAGACATTCATTACTTCTGCTTACTCCTGGTCTGAAGTTGTTCTCGTTCCGTGTTCTTTTCGGAGACTGATCACCACTCCACTCTTTGATTTGATTCTATTTGATATGGATACTTATACTGCGCCTGTCCTCGGTTCGAGACGAGGTCTAAGCGCTTCGGAAACTCGGGGTCATTTGCACAACAGGCTGCCTACCAGGATAAAGCCGAGACTCTTTCTCTTAATTTTTATTTTATTTTATTTACTTATTTATTTCACACAAATCTATGAGGTAGACTCTCAGGGCCCGATCAGAGGTTTGGGTTTACGCGAAGGTCATCGTCTATTTGTTTTGTTTTGTTTTTTTGTTGTTTTTTTTTTTTGGGGGGGGGGGTTGTTTTGTTTGTTTTTTTTGTTTTTGTTTTGTTTTGTTTTTTTTGCTGCCCCATCATTTGCACCGTTTCAGTGGCATTACTCCCACGCCGCTCATTTAGATTCCCCCATACACGGACACACCCGGGTTCGTCCGTCGCTGTTCCAGCGTCGGCAGTCCACAGGGAACCATCGATGTTAGGTCGCCAGGAGGCCACACACCAGAGGAGACCCTGCACTGTTGCTGAGTCACTTCGGTGGTGTTCAGTGGTGCCTGTTCTGTTTTAACGTACTTAGGACACCACCTACTAAGCCCCCTTAGTTTTGTTTTTTGTTGTGTTTCTTTTTTTCTTTCTAATACAGTAGATGTGGTGTAGCGTGTATGGATCTGTCTGCACGCCCTGACACCTCCAAGAAAACCGAAATCTGATTATTCTGTCTCCAGGAAAACGTCAACGTCATCACTGTGAGCTGGGGGGCAGGAGCCGGCTTCCCATACGCCCAGGCAGTGGCCAATACCCGCGTGGTGGGGGCGGAGCTTGCCCGCCTCGTCAGGCTGATTGGCCAACAGAAAGGGGTGTCGCTTCGCCGCTTTCATTTGATTGGCCACAGTCTGGGCGCTCACGTGGCCGGCCATGCTGGCAGAGTTCTGCGTGGACAGATCGCAAGGATCACTGGTAAATCAATGTGTGTGTACGTGTGTGTGTGTTACTTGTATGTTCCTTAGATTGATAGCCTCATTAGATATCGCATTCATAATAATTTTTGTCAATAAAGATTGTTCACATTTAATAAATCATGTAATGTTATTGCCAGTTTGTTATGTGTAGAAATGTTTGCCTCAGTGGGTGCCGGGGTGGGATAAATAATGACATGGGATAGATGGACGAGACTGGTTTTATAGTAAGTCACTCAGTTTAATTTGGTGATTGGGAACATGACTAGTGAGTGAGGCGGAGAGAATTGAGAAATATTAAACAAGGAACAGCAAGTACGGTTACTCTTTGTGAAACAAAGGTACACAATTCGAACCATCCGGTTGTTTGTGCAAATGGTTGAATGAATGCTTGAGCTATTTGTTTGCTGGATTCATTGGTTTGATGGCTGTTTGGCTGATGAGTTGGTTGTGCAGCTGCTGGGTCTGTTGGTGGGTTGGTTTACATTGGTTGTCAGCTGAGTGGCTGGCTGGTCATTTAGTTGGTTGATTTGATCCCTTAAATCCCCACGAAAGCGGAGTATGGCTGCCTACATGGCGGGGTAAAAACGGTCATACACGTAAAATCCCACTCGTGTACATACGAGTGAACGTGGGAGTTGCAGCTCACGAACACAGAAGAAGAAGAAGAAGAAGAAGAAGAAGAAGATCCCTTCAATGGGGTTTCTTTTCTTTTTGTATGTTCTAAAATGGATCAGACGTCTAAGTTTTGTTCATTGGAGATGAATCCAATCTGTCTTTGTTGTTTGTTGTTTTGTGATTGAGAGATGCTTATTGTCAGTGTTTGCAAGTATTCGCCTTTGTTCGTCCCCCCCCCCCCTCTCTCTCTCTCTCTCTCTTCTGCTCTTTCGTCGGAGTTGATGCCTTTCAGGTTCTTCTTGGTTCCTATGGGTTAAGTCTTCAGTCTTCTTTTCGTTTGACCTCTTCTGACCTCACTGAATCATGTTTGTTGGTTTAGTTGGTTGGCGCGTGGCTCGGTAAAAACTGGTTGAAGTGGTTTGGTTTGGTTTAATTCTGCACCATATATGTTGGGTTAGTTGTTGGTGTATACCTAAGTTGTTTGGTTAATTATCTGGCGGGGTTTGTAGTTGAATTTAATGTATCGTTTGCTTGCCGCAACACCTTTCCTCAGACATCATTCTGTAGTGAGATGAAACGTGCTTGTGCACACCCGCGCATGGTAAATGCCTTCTTTTTTTCCAGTCATTTCCGTCTCCATTTCCACGAACAAGACGCCATGATTCCCTTTCAACTCTTTATTGTTGTGGCCCTTTTTTGGGAACGGGTGTGGGGGGGCTTTTTTTTTTTTTTTTTTTTTTTGCCTACGATCAGCTTCAGATCCGCTCTGTTTCTGCGATGGCCCAATCACTGAAACACACCGCTGCTCTTTCTCTGCCTCTCAGTGGATCCTACGTGTAGGTCCTACACCTGGAACGATCTCCATCAGTCGGTCGCTTTGTCAATTCCGTGCACTCAGCTCTCCCAACCTCTTTCCAAAATACTGTCCCCCACTCCACTCCACCCCACTTCTTCTCCCCTCCACCCCCACTTCTTCCCCCCCCCGCCCCCCCCCGGCCCCTCTTTCCTGTCCATAGATTCTCCAGCCTTCCACCCACTTTTATTTATCAGTCTTGTCTTCTTCCATCCCTGTCCCTCGGTTAAGTTCTGGGCATGCGTGTTTAAGTCGTCAGTGAGTGAACGCGGCGCTTTGATTTGTCTCCGCACGAGATTCAGCTCTGTATAAACTCGTTTGGTTAGTTAGTTAGTTAGTTAGACACTCTTCACTATAATCAAATTATAGTCCAGACAGTTGGGACAGCAGTTGCCTCCTCTGTTGCTCTGATTGTCATGGTCGGACACGACTGACTATCATATATAATTTTAGTTAGTTAGTCAGTCAGTCAGTTAGTTAGTAATTTAGTTAGCTAGTTAGTAAGTCAGTAAGTTAGCTAGTTAGTTCGTTCGTTATTCACCCTTTGTTTTTTCATTCATTTACTTATTCATGTATTTATTTATTTATCTAATCAATGTCAAATTTTCAAGGGCTGGACCCAGCAGACCCTAACTTCAGCTACCAGCCCACTGAGGTCCGCCTGGACTCCTCGGATGCTCGCTGGGTGGACGTGATCCACACTGATGGCGCTCCTTTCACCACCTATGGGGGTGAGTACTATGACTGCACAGTGGTTTGGAAATCAGTCACTGTTTGGTGTTGTGTACACAACAGTGTGGGGCTTATTAAAACCATACTGATAATGTCACCGCACGTGAGAGGTGTGAGGTGTGAGGTGAGGTGTGGTGAGGTGAGGTGTGGTGTGGTGTGGTGAGGTGTGGTGTGGTGTGGTGAGGTGAGGTGAGGTGAGGTGAAAGGGAGGGCGGTTGTGGAAGGGAAATCAAACTGTCATCCGAATGGCTTGGTCACAGTATGCAAACAACAAACAAAAACCAACCAAACAAACAACAACAAAAACCACAAATAAAGTTCCTCCCCCCCCGCCCCTCCACAGGTGACACAGAAAAAAGCCAGTGTGTGTGTGTGTGTGTGTGTGTGTGTGTGTGGGTAGATAAATGGACAGATATCTGTGTTTATCTGTAGATTGATAGAAAGATATATAATCATATATAAATGATACACACACACACACACACACACACACACACATATATATATATATATATAATTATATATATATTCCATTTCAGGTTATGGAACTCTGCAGCCGATGGGAGACATTGATTTTTATCCCAATGGTGGCCAGAACCAGCCTGGATGTCACTCGGACACCTCTGTATACAACTTTGTCAGCGATGCCTACAGAGAAGGAATGACAAGTACGTTCACTTGTACATTTGTAACACACACACGCACACGTACGCACGAATACACACACACATACGCACGCGCACACACACACACACACACGTACGCATGCACACAGAAATAAACACATTCATGTATGTATGCACTAACGCGCTTGCACATGCACAACATACACTCATAAAAAAATCGGACAAATACAATACAAATACAAATTGGTATAACGTGCGTGCGTGCGTGTGTGTGTGTGTGTGTGTGTGTGTGTGTGTGTGTGTGTGACGACGTGTGTGTGTGTGTGTGTGTGTGTGTGTGTGTGTGTGTGTGTGTGTGTGTGTGTGTGACGACGTGTGTGTGTGTGTGTGTGTGTGTGTGTGTGTGTGTGTGTGTGTGTGTGTGTGTGTGTGAGCGCGCGCGTGTGTGTGTTTACTCTTTCAATCTTTCTCGTTTGTCGATATACTGTATGTGAAGTTTGAAAGACTACGCACACGCACACACACACACACACACACACACACACACACACACACACGCCAAACTATTGTTGATTGTTAGCGTTCTCTGTGCCCCTGTGCTAACAAAGAGGCATCATAAATGCCCATGATCATCATCATCATCATCATTATTATTCAGTATTATCATTATTGTTATTGTTATTATTGTTGTTTTGTTGTGGTTGTTATCATCATCATCATTATAAGTAGTAGCAGTAGTAGTAGTATAAGTATTATTGTTGTTGTTGTTGTTATCATCATTATTGTTGTTGTTGTTGTTGTTATCATCACTATTGTTGTTGTTGTTATCATTATCATTGTTATCATTATCGTTGCTTTGTTGTTACTGATCATCATCGTTATTATTACTATTTGATCTTGACACAGACGCCGAATACGCCATGGCCTGCAGCCACGATCGCTCCATCATGCTGTTCCTGAAGTCCATCACCTCCAACTGCTCCTTCATCGCCTACCAGTGCGCCAGCGCGGAGGACTTCCGGGCAGGGGAGTGTCTGCGGTGCGGTAACCGCCCGTGCCCCTCCATGGGCTACCGCGCCGACATGTACAAGCGCTCTGGCCAGTTCTATCTCAACACATTGTCTCACCCTCCCTTCTGTGGTGAGATCATTGAACTATGGAGACTACTACCACCACCACCACCACCACCACCACCACTACTACTACTACTACTACTACTACTACTACTGATGATGATGATGATAATCATCATCATCGTCATCATCATTGTCACCATCATCATCATATGAATAATACTAATAATTATGGACAAACTCCCGGCCGTGTAATTGACCAATTTGGTATCAGTAATGGTAGAACTATCACGGAATGTCTGTTGCAAACACAGTATCAGTATCAGTAGCTCACGGAGGTGTCACCGCGTTCGGTTAAATCCATATACGCTACACCACATCTGCCAAGCAGATGCCTGACCAGCAGCGTAACCCAACGCGCTTAGTCAAGCCTTGAGAAAAAAATAAAATAAAATAAATGAATAATAGATAAATACATAAAAATACTACTACTACTACTTGCAAACACAGCAATGTATATCCATGGTATCCGGTCAGGAAACAACACATGTAACAGATACACCAATGTGTAGGATTCAGTATAGTCCAGTAATCCCTGATAACGAAAATGTCTCATTTCTCTTGGGAAAAAAAAAAAGAAAAGGAAAGAAAAGAAAAAAAAAAAAAGAAAAGAAAAGAAAAGAAAGTTAGTTCTCTCTCTGGTGCACAGGTTACCACTACCTCGTGCGTCTGACCCTTTCTGAGGACATGGGCAGCACCAATGGTCAGCTCCATGTGCAGATCACAGGCAACAATGGCCACACTTCTCCACTGCTGCTGCACCAGTAAGACTTTGTCCAGCAGTTTGATTTGCTGGCTAGTTTTGTTGTTGTTGTTGTTGTTGTTGTTGTTTTGTCTCTGTGTGTGTGTGTGTGTGTGTGTGTGTGTGTGTGTGTGTTATATTTTCATGTTCTTGTACCACAGTACACACACTCCTTTTCACTTTTGTGTTTGCAGTGTGTGTGTGTGTGTGTGTGTGTGTGTGTGTGTGTGGACAACAACTAAAATATAAACTGGCTGTGATCCATTTTGTTCATTTCTAAGAGAGATTGAGTAACATGGTAGTCTACTGACTCCTGAAAGCGACAATAACACGAAGTATTACTTGACATTGTCTACTAATGACTGTAATCATCATGAGATAAATGAAACAAAGAGACTGACCAATGAACCGGGCATGGACTGTCCACAGGGGTGCTCTGACTGCTGGTCAGGTGGTCAGTGCTGTCATGCTGTCGCCCATGGATGTGGGTCACGTGACCAGTGCGACCTTGACCTTCACACGCAGCAACAGCTACTTCAACTGGCTGTCCACGTCTTCCACCATCAGTCTGAGCGCCGCCAAGGTGGAGGGCGTCAATCGCAGAAACACGTAAGTTTCTGTTGGTGGGTTTTTCTTTTTCTCCTCTTTCATCCTCTTACATTCACGTATGTCTTAGAGGAACTCTTCCAAGCAGAGTGGTGACCTAGTGACAATGTGTCCATCTATGATCTAGGAAGCGAGAGAATCTGTGTGCGGGATCGAATCCCATACTCCCCAAAATTTTCTCCCCCTTCTCCACCAGACCTTTGAGTGGTTGTCTGGACGCCAGTAATCCGGATGAGAAGATAAACCGAGTTTGCATGAGTAGCATGCACTTAGCACATGTACAAGAACTCATGGCAACGAAAGGGATTTCCCTGGCAGCAGAATTCTGTAGACATGGTAAAACAAATACACTTGTAGACAGAAAAAAATGGTGTGGCGCCGTACTCTGGCGATGTGTTCTCCCCTCGGAAAGCAGCCCACAATTTCACACAGACAAATCTGTTGTGACAAAATGTAATGCAATATTATTCAGGTGTGGTCGGAGCGAATTCAAGAGGGTTAAAAAAACTGGACAAAGAATCACTGATTGTGTGCTATCAGGATTTTGGTTCGCTCATCAGCTTCCAATAACAAAATAGACCAGTGTGTTTGTATAGGATTGTGTATCTGTCAACCTTTTCATCAAATTCCATGGCAGTCTGAATACATTCCACATTAATGAAGCAGACTTCAGTATAGTTCATAAAAGTTTCAGCTCTTTGCCATGTTGTAGATGGTATGAGTCAAAGGCAGCAGCCTTCATATTATGATTTTACCATTTAAAATAGTTGTACCTTGGCATTTAGAATCCTTTATGCTGGACGCAGACTCGTCATTGTGAACTACTGGAAAACTGGTTTCTTTCCATACAGAAAAATCCAAACTGAATATCATGCTTATTTCGTTTTGGTTTAGTACAAAAATTTTTTTTTTTAAAGTTTTACATTTTGAAGATGTTTTTTGAAGCTACACTTGTATAGGAGTGCTTGTTTTGTATGTTACAGACTGTATTTTTGCCCTGGGTCCTCTGAAATCCATCCAGGACGACCTCTGCAGCTGAGGAACGGCACCAGAAGGCCGGGAAACTGTTTCAGAGGTTGAGTCCCGAGCACACCAAGATCGCAGAATACACTTTCCCACCTCACCGGTCACCACAACGCATGACTTGATGATTAAACTTAAGAGTGAAATAAAACCAATTGCAGTTCTCCACATCACTTTCACATATGTCAAGCCATAAGAAAGTCTTCCATTTCAATGTTCTAGCATTTGAAGCCTGATAAAAGTTTTCCATGTCATCTTTCAAGCCCTATATATAAGTATAACGTTTTCCATGTCATCTTTCAAGCATTTTAAGCACTGCAGTTCATTTTCAAGCTCTTCTAAGCATATACAACCCTAATAAAACTCTTCCATGTCATCTTCCAAGCATTCTGTTTTTAATCCCTAATAGTCCTCCATCATGTCCTTCGTTTAATTTCATGCCCCAATATCTTTTTCTCTATGTGAGATAAGTAATGGGACAACTCGCTCATGGGCAGGAATACGAGACTCATACAACTGCTCACATCCTTTCTTGGTGTGTCTTGTGGTCAATCAGTTTTAAAGGAAAAGCAAAATGTACATACTCACAGGGAGAAAGATCATAACTGCTGTTGGATTTTTTTTTTTTTTAAATATGTTTTGGGTATCCTTCTCATCCCACTTCCAACCTTAATGTTACTAGTGTGTGTGCTTCTAGCTGTTACACAATTAATGTTTTATCACATTATTAGTTTATACTAGTGATGTTTTTCTTTGTCAGTTTTACATTTGTGGATGTCAAAGCCACGTACATTTGAATACAGTCTCAAACGCTTGTGCACTGCACATGTGTAAAATTCTTACGACAAATACAGAATATTCTTGTGAAAATAAAATGTCTCACAGAGAGAAGGGAATGAAAGGGAGGGAGATTGAAAACATGTGTTGTACAGAGAGCTTGCTTTGGGTTTGACAGAATACGCTTTTCTGACACACACATTCGCATTCAACTTCTCCCTTTAATGTCCTGCTTTTTTTAAAAACACACATGTGCATCCATCGTCTCCAAACTATGTCCAGCATTTTCAGAAACACATGTGCATTCAATTCTCCCGGCTATGTCCAACATTTTTAGAGACACATGTGCATTCAACTTCTCCCTACTATGTCCAGCATTTGTAGAAACACACTCACATTCTACTTCTTCCTATTATGTCCTACATTTTTAAAAATGCTCACATTCCAACTTCTAGGTCCTGCAGTTTTAAAAATACACTCACATTCAACTTCTCACCATGTTATGTATTTTAAGAACCACATTCATGTATATACGCACGCAGATCAAATATGCATGTTAAACTTCCTGTAATCCATGTAAGTATTTGGTGGGTTATGGAAACAAGAACATATCCAGCATGCACACCCCCGAAAATGGAGTATGGTCTGCCTAAATGGCAGGGTAAATGAACAAAAAGGGTCATACACATAAAATGTTATGTGTCTGTATGAGTGTGTAGTGTGTGTGAGTGAAACCTAATTGAATGACACAAGAAATGAATAACGAGCGCCCAAACGGCAGCTGTTAGTCATCTCAACCCAGGTAGGCAGCCTGTTGTGCAAATGACTCCTTGTTTGTAAAGTGCTAAGAGCTTGGTCTCCAACTGAGGATAGGCACTAAGTAAGTACTCATATCATTATCATCAAACACACTCACATTCAACTTTTCCTTACTGTGTTCTACATTTTTAGAAACACATACACATTCAACTTCTATCTCCCAACTGCATCACTCACCTTTCAGAAACACATATGCAATCTCTTTCCCCACTGTGCCACACACTTTTTAGACAAACGCATACCCCTGAAAGCAGAGTATGGCTGCCTACACAGTGGTAAAAACGGTCATACACATAAAAGCCCACTCATGTGCATACGAGTGAACATAGGAGTTGCAGCCCATGAACGCAAAAGAAGACACATGCATGCGCTCACCTTCCTCTATGTTCTGCGTTATACACATTTTAGACACAAGCACTCACTCTCCCTACTGTGTTACTTTTTTTTAATTAAACAATGTATGCTTTCTCTTTCCCCTCTTTATGAAGTACATTACAAACATTTTAGACACACAAATGTGCTGAATTTTTGTCTCAACTTCTATCTTACACTCTGTTTTGATGCACAAGCACTCATCCCTGCTTGTTTTACACACTGATATTCATAATTATGTACTCCACATCTCCCTTCTATGTTCTGGATTTTTTTCTTATCAAACACAAGCACTTAAAATTCCTATAATACATTTCACACCGTTTCAGGAATATTCATACACTCATTTTCTCCCAGTGAAAAGCAAAACAAAATGGCCACTTTCAATTTTACTAGAGCATTGGCAAGTGTATAAGTAAATGAAGAGAGCAGAAACATTACAAATCATTCTGTAATGATGAACATTCAAATAGGATCTAAGATGCCAATCTTGACAACAACACCTCAATGGTGTATTGATACAGTTCAGCATGCATTTCAAACATAAATAAATAAAAGTTGCAGCACGCTTTAATACTGTATACAGATACACAAAATAAACATAAATAATAAAAACAATAGAAAAACTGAAACACACATGTCACAATCAACCAGTGTTCACAATGGTGAACAGCTGCTTACATTCCTGAATAAAACTCATTTAACAGGTGGAGGTTCAGGGCAAACGGTGTTATCATATGATATATCGTGACTCTTACCCTCTTCAACCCTTCTCTGGAATTTGAGTGTCACTGACTGATATACTCCATGGCAGGCATAGAAAAAAAACATAAAATTTCTCAAGAAATTACTTCTTTTCCGTTCAGTTTAAAAAAAAAAAAAAAGACAAGAAAAAAGACCTAAACATGCCATCTTTCTCTACGTTTTCTATTGCAGACACTCTTGTCATGACAAGCACCACCTACAAACCTTAAATTACATGTTGTTCAGGTTCAACAAAACACATTTCTGCAACTTGTTACCAATAAATCTATACGAAAAAATTGAAACAACTAGCAAACGGCTAAAATTTGTTTTGATCACAATTAAAAAAAAAAGAAGAAACAACAACAAAAACTTACTCGTCCTGTTTTCTCTGAACAATCTTGCCTACAGAATTTTTTCTTGAATTTTTTCTTGAGATGAGACAACCAGATAAACTGATAATGAAGACAACTGACATCTTAAGCTTTATTAGGGTTACAAAAAAACCCAAAACATTATCTCTCTCTATATATATATTTTGAAATATATATATCTATAATTAGTCCACAAAACATAATAGTTTGTGCTCTTTTTTGTTTTAAAAAAAAATCTATTCATCCAAAATTGTACTTAATCAATACCAAAGAATATGTGGGGTAGACTAGGGATTGTGTGTGTGTGCATGCGGCGCGTGCGTGCGCGCATGTGCGTGCGTGTGTGTGTGTGTGTGTGTGTGTGTGTGTTTGTGTGTGTGAACTGCAAAGTTGTGGAATTCAAAGGGACAACCACAAAACATGAAAAACCTTACCAATACATTTGCAAGTATCATATGAAGAAACAACAACAAAAAACAACAAAAAAACCCCCAACCCAACAACAATAAAATCAGATCCTTGACATGATCTTAATGCTTTGGGGCACAGTAAACAGCAAAACATACACCCTATACCACATACATCGTAGCATGCGTAGCATCAGCTCACTGTCTTCTATACCACCGTTTACGTTAAGACTCACTCTGATCCAGCTGATGTTTAATCAGGTCAGAGGTTCTCCTCCATTGATGGTAACCATATGACCAAGGACTACCTGCTACATGCAGGGAGTTAAACCAACAAGAAAATCTGATCTGGAGAGGGATGAGCTCTGCCAGATTTGACTTGCCGAAGACGCTCTACTTGAAGATCAACAGATAAGCTTCAGAGGAGGACCCCAAAAAGTGGAAGAAGAAAATGAAGAAGTCTGGAAAACCACCAGACAAGCAAGTTTGTCTGTATGAACACCTAATGACCACAGTGAAGAAAACAGAAAATGAGATGATATGGCCACATGACAAGCTCTCCAAGACCATCTTTCAGGGAACAGTGCTGTGCAGGGGAAAAGGGAAAATGAGGCAGACAGCAAAAGAAATAGATAACATCACTGAGTGGACAGAGAGGAGCTTTACCTAATCACATGACCACCAGAAATGGTGAATGTTGGTGATGTGTTCAGCAGAGGAGCGCACCCATGATACAACCAGGTTTCGGGACCAATGACAGTGACTGATCCAGCAGTTTTAGCACACTCAGCAGGAGAATACTTTAACGTGAAAAAAAAAAATTACATCTGCATTTTTCTACATCTAAGAAAAAATCTGATATCACATCAATTATTCTGTTTTTCCACCCCATACACTCCATTACTATTTGTTATATATTTAGAAGCAACTGCTGTCTGGGTCTCAAATTCTGTTGTGAAAATAAAAAGCTGCAATTGATTGGAAGAGTTGACTGCTGCTCTTTTTTTAAATTCTGTTAAAATCAAATCCAGTGCAAACGTCTTTAAACTCAATTATTAAGCAAAAATGTTTTATCTAATCAATGTCCCAAGCAAAAGAACCATTGGCATATCAAATAACCAATAACCAAACTTCATTAGAAAAAATGGAGGTATGCTTATAATCTGAAATACAATAATGAACATATCAGACATAATCAATCACCCACTGACAAACCATCATCACTTGCACCTTATCTAAACAAATATTAAAATACCTTCCCCAATCACCGACACTAATGCCAATGCACAATTCTGCCCAGAGTCAAAAAGAGTCATCTTTTCTTCTTCAGACATAAACCAAACCATGGCAGTTTTTAAGTTGCTCCACAACACAATGTCAAAACAGAGGGGGATGGGGGGAAGTAGGAGGCAGAAAGGGAAGAACAAACAAACCAATGTTGAACATCCATCACCAATCTACAGGAGAAGCAAGGCAACATGAAAGATGAATTGAATGAATGCAGACACACACTGTACAGCTGAATCAACAACTCTCTCAGCAGACCTGAACCCCCTGTCCTTCTTTACTATACACACACTCATGCACACGCACACACTCACACACAATGCCTGAACAATGTGTGTCTAATGATTTCAGTTTCAAAACATTATGACCAGTGCCAGAACTAGCACCCCGTCACCATCCTATCCTATCTTCCTGTCTGCAGCAATCTGTCAACACAAACACACACAAAACAAAAAAGAGACCGTGACGACCCTGGCTTTGATTATATTCATAATAAGGGAGTGAGTGTGGAGAACAGAGACACATCATTTCTCCTTTTTCCCACCAGAGCTGGACTCCTTCACTGTCTTCTCTTTCTCCTCGCTGTGGTCTTCATAGCTGCACACACACACAAACACACACTTTAACATGAATGCTCCTGTTCGCTTTCCTTGTTCACAGGACATTTTTCAGTGTATTCAGTAAAAGGAAATTTTCTATCTAAAATTACATTTAAATAACATACTTACTGTGACTCAACTAGTGCAGACTCTGGCACCCGAAGTAGGTAACCTCCCCTTTGTCCCGCTGGCTAGCGCCCTCTTTTGATGGCAATATGCCATCACCAGTGCAGCAAGCAGGGAGAACAGGAAGCGGGAAGGACGGGAGGGTCTTAAATCTGGGTCACGGTAAGTATGTTATTTAAACGTAATTTTAGATAAAAAATTTCCTTTTAATTACACATACTTAACCGTGACACAACTAGTGCAGAATAGCATGACAAGGTGGAGGGCTCGCCTGTTCTACTGTCTGTGTGCTGTGATGGCCTGTTGCGCAACTACCACAGAAGCGATGCCTCTTGAGCCATCATCCCGCAGGCATGCAACATCTCTCCATGATGTCTTGCAGCCGTGTTGAGTGCGCTAAGGCAAGAGAAGAGGACCATGCTCTGACTTCATGTGCTCTGGCTGAGGAGGCATCAAGTCTCAATCCTGTTCTATCGCCAGTGCACTGCGATGGCCTGTTGTGTGACCACTGCAGAGGCAACGCCTCTTGAGCCATCATCCCTAAAGCGATAGACGTCCCTCAAGTAGAATTCGATGAAGGTAGAGTGTACTGTGTCACCTAAGGATATTGGTGCGGGCAAGGAAGACTAAGGTCCGCAGCTGTATTGTGGGAGAGGTCTGTGGACCACACTGTGCTGATAAAAGTAGCGCAAAAAAATCGGGTCGGTATGTTGAATCCACACTTTACTGAGAGGCCTTCGAATAAAAGGAAGGGAAGGAAACACATACCCTGTAGGGTTGTCTCACCTGAGCGCGGTTGAGCGTCAATGCAAGGAGGTGCACATGTGGTTTGATCTGATGATTCCACATCAGTTGTGGGCCGATAGTGGAAGTGATATATGTGTTTGGAGGAAACTGTGGCACGAGACAGAGGTAGGCCACCATGCTGGGCTTGCCTTAGGCGTGACAGCCAGATCTGTAGAGCTCCTCCAATGAGAGCTGACAGGCGATAGGTGCTCCCCCCGCCACTTTTCTGTCGTTGCCAAAAAAAGACAGCGCTGGCATGTTGCCTATGCATAGAAGGGCAGACATTTGGCAACAAGAGGCTTGAGGTCCCTGGTGTCTCTGGGACATGGCTGTGTAACTGCCCAGGTAGGTACCATCACGAAGGGGCATACGGAAGGCTTGGTGGCTTCTCTACCTGAGTGTGGCATATTAGAGCAACCTGTAGAAAGTTGTCGGCAGTCAATGGCTGGGTTGGATCAGGCGGTGGGAGTGCACTTCATGTGCCCGCAGGTCACTGAGTCTCATTCTGTGGTGGAATTCCTAATGGAAGAGGGTTTCCATGGGGAAAATTTTCGCTGAAAGGTTTTTTAGTGAGAAAGGGGACTGGATCCATGACAGGCCTCTGGCTGTGAGTGGTGCGCACTAAGTCTGGGATGGAGCAGGGCGGGGGCAGGGAGGAAAGTGGCTCTAGATGTGTTGTACTGGCCATTTACATCAAATCACTGATCTGACATGCGTTTTCAGTATGGCCATCAGTAAAGTGAGAGCTGTATTATCAGCGGTTTCTGAATTGCAAAGGGAAATCATTTGCAGCTTAGTCTTTCTTGAAGGACTATGTCTCTCAGACTAGAAGTCAAAATGCACTGGGACTTAGTGCTGTAGCCTTGACTATATCTCTCAGACTTGAAGCCTTGCCTCTCTTGTTTGTCTTGTTTTTTAACAATCGTAATTAATTGTGCAGCACTAACTTAAACCTGATTCATTCCCACCAAAACTGATCCTTAATTTAAAAAAAAAAACAAAGACAGAAAAAAGAAAAAGAAATAGCTGCGTCTATGATACAGCTACAGATGAATAAAATGTACATCACAGAAACTATACCAAAACCGAAACAAACAAAAACAAAAGAACTTGCAGACAGCAAAAATTATATCACAGAAAGAAGGAAAAAACAGAGTGGTGTTGTGCTGTGGCGATGCGCTTTCCCAAGGGAGAACAGTCCAAACTTCACATTGAGAAATTTCATGTAACAAAAGGGTAATGCAATGGAGTACAAATTCCATCGCTCTTCAGAGCTTGTCATGTGTGACTGACATAAGTTTACACTTGGGCCAAAAGCAACAAGAGAGGCAAGGCCTTCAAGACTCACTTGTGATACACTTTAAAAAAAAAATCCAAGCTTTTTATGTATTGAGTATAATTTCAAAATGTAATGTTTAAGATGAGAAAGATCTGTTTAAAGCAAATTAAGTCCCCTAGCATTAATTACAGAGTAATTTCCCTTTTTTTACTATCTGCACCAAAACGTTTGCAAAATAAAGAAAACTTCCTTGCTAGCAAAAGAAGTTCCTGTTTGAACAAAAAATGATAATAATGACTGCTCTTGTTGTTGGGTCAGAATATCAGATCAAAGTGCCAAGTTTAGAGAATACAAAAAAATTAGATATAACAGTAAATGCAGTTTGCATATAATTTGGCTTCTTTTTTTTTTTTTTTCTTTTTTTTTGTGCCCATCCCAGAGGTGCAATATTGTTTTAAACAAGATGACTGGAAAGAACTGAATTTTTCCTATTTTTATGCCTAATTTGGTGTCAACTGACAAAGTATTTGCAGAGAAAATGTCAATGTTATAGTTTACCACGGACGCACACACACACACACAGACAACCAAACACCGGGTTAAAACATAGACTCACTTTGTTTACAAAAGTGAGTCAAAAAAGAGAACTGTAAGATCTATGGTTTCTCCACTGCAATAGGAATTCAATAACTGCCAAGTCTTTTTGTAAAGGACTATGACTCTTAAACTAGGAGGCAATCGTGTCCTCTCCTGTTTTGATGGTCAGTGTTGGACACAACTATCACAGAAGAAAGGATAGGGCAAAATGACATGGGAGAGAAGACACAAGACAGGGAGACAGGCAAAGCAGGGAACCTTACTCACCTGAACATGGTTTTGATGTCACCCTTGACCAGAGCCACTGCCACAGGTATCCCTATACAGGCTGGTACTAGGTACAGCAGTGCAGGCTGAAACATGGAAGGAAACTTAAAGTACAGTTCATGTGAAGAGGAAGATGGTAGTGAGATACCAGATGATGAAGCTGCATAAGGATGTGATTCTTGAACAGATTATGTCGTTCCATCACCACATCAATTTTGACCTGCAACACCATCATAATTTTTGACGCCTAACAGCATTCACAGAATCTGTGGACTCCACCAGCTTAGAATGAGTGTCTGTAAGTTCAAGAGTTTGCGCAGAAGATCAGTGAGAGTGAGAGCTGGGTTACTCAATCCTTTCTCACGAACTCTGCTTGACTTGCAACCTGATATAAGTTGTGACTTGATTTTGCTGTTGGCATCAGCAAAATTGCAAAGCTGCAGCAAGCTGTTTTAGTTCAGCATAGTATTCATAGGAAATTTTCTATCTAAAATTACGTTTAAATAACATACTTACCGTGACCCAACTAGTGCAGACTCCGGCAGGGGTCTGACATTCCTGTCCTGTGCAAACTACTATCCGCCTATGCGGAGCAGACGAAACTACGGCCGATAACCTCCCGGAAGTAGGTAACCTCCCCTTTGTCCCGCTGGTTATCGCCCTCTTTTGACGGCAATATGCCATCACCAGCGCAGCAAGCAGGGAGAACAGGAAGCGGGGAGGACGGGAGGGTCTTAAATTTGGGTCACGGTAAGTATGTTATTTAAACGTAATTTTAGATAGAAAATTTCCTTTTAATTACACATACTTAACCGTGACCCAACTAGTGCAGAATAGCGCGACAAGGTGGAGGGCTCACCTGTTCTACTGTCTGTGTGCTGTGATGGTCTGTTGTGCAGCTACCACAGAAGCGATGGCTCTTGCGCCATCAACCCGCAGGCGTGCGACATCTCTCTGGTAGAAGTCGATGAGTCATTATCCCTAAGGCGATAGGTGTCCCTCAAGTAGAATTTGACGAAAGTAGAGTGTACTGTGTCGCCTAAGGACATTAGTGCGGGTAAAGAAGACAGAGGTCCACAGCTGTATTGTGGGGGAGGTCTGTGGACCACAGCTGAGCGGATGAGCGCGGATGAGCGTCAATGCAAGGAGGTGCGCATGTGGTTTGATCTGATGATTCCACAACGGATTTGTGGGCCGATAGTGGAAGTGGTTTTTGTGTTTGAAGGAAACTGTGGCATGAGACAGAGGTAGGTCACCGTGTTGGGCCTGCCTCAGGCATGACAGCCAGATCTGTGGAGCTCCTCCATGCGAGCTGATAGGCGATGGGCACTCCCCCCCTTCTGCCCCTCCCCCCTTTTTTGACGTTGTCAAAAAATGACAGCACTGGTATGTTGCCTATGCATAGAACGGCAGACATTTGGCAACAAAAGACTTGATGTCCCTGGTGTCTCTGGGACAGGGTTGTGTAATTTCCCAGGTAGGTACCATCACGAAGGGACATACGGAAGGCTTGGTGGCTTCTCTGCCCGAGTGTGGCATGTTGGAGTAACCTGCAGAAAGTTGTCGGCAGTCAATGGCTGGGTTGGATCAGGCTGTGGAAGTGCATTTCATGTGCCCACAGGCCACTGAGTCTCATTCTGTGGTGGAATTCCCAAATGGAAGAGGGCTTCCATGGGGAAAATTTTTGCTGAAGGTTCTTTAGTGAGAAAGGGGACCGGATCCATGACAGGCCTCTGGCTGTGAGTGGTGCGCACTGAGTCTGGGATGGAGCAGGGCGGGGCAGGGAGGTAAGTGGCTCAAGATGTGTTGTACTGGCTATTGACATCAAGGCACTGATCTGACATACGTTTTTAGTATGGCCAACTGCAAGGTGAGAGCTGTATTATCAGTGGTTTCTTAATTGCAAAGGGAAATCATTTGCAGCTTAGTCTTTCATGAATGACTCTGTCTCTCAGACTAGAAGTCAAATTGCACTGGGACTTAGTGCTGTAGCCTTTGGCCTAGGTAGCCTTTTGGAACCGTCCCAATGATGAGTCCTAAGGCCCTCTTGATTGAGGGACCGGGGATGCAACTTGGGCAAAACACTCTCTACTATAAAATGTATAATCGAATTCCAGCCCGAATAGACTGGACAGCAGATGCCTCCTTTGCTGTTCTGATGGAGACTGTCGTACACGACTGATTATCATATACTGTTCCTAGAAGGACACCAATCAGCATGGGTAAATCAGGAAACAGCTGCTGTGTGCTTCAGGGACGAAGGTGTTCACCATGCAGATTATGTTGCAATGTAAGGAAGCCGGAAAGAGTTGACGGGGTCTTGTGGTGCAACCGTGTGTCAGAAAGACATGGTGCTTGCTTCCGAAGTGACAACAAAGTCATCCTCTGACAGGCCCTTGACCGAAGGCTGGGGCTCCATGATGGGATAGCCTGCCTAGGCTAGAAACCTCTGGAAGTGTCTCATTGGAAAGACAGTGCTTGAGGAGGAATGGCCATCTGTAACCACAGCAGTGGTTGTGTGTAGAGGCCGAAAGGATCGGGCAGGGGAGACTAAGTGCAGAAAGTGCTTTCAAATGCCAATTGTTTGAGACGTTGATGCTGGATTTGTGTTCAAGCAAGGTGATGGGGTGAACTGATGTGCTTGAATGCGGCATCTGCCGTGCTGGTATGAGTGGGCAGAAAGGTACACCCCTGTGGCTAATGGACGGTTCGTTGTGCTTTGTGGGACGCATCCGTCCTCGTCAATATGCCTTTCTCCCAAATGTAGAGTAAAACAATTATGACCCAGGCCTTCTGCTACTAGAGAGGAGTAGAAGAGATGGGCTGAGGGTGATTGTCTCCTGCCCAGTGGGCAGTTTTTGGGTCCACTAAAACTTGTAAGGCAGGATAGACACCTCTTCATGGGAAGGCTGGCTAGGATGTAGGGCCTGTGTGGAGCTTTTGTCACAATCACAGTGGTGCAACCAAGGGTTGTTTTAGGCAAGGGGAGAAAGAAGGGATGCCTTACAAACTTGGAAGGAATGAAAGGCATGTGTGTCCAGAGTGGCACCTCTAAGTTGGACTGCCTCATCCTTCCTTGTGCAACTCCAGCCTTATGGGTGATTGTTGCAGGCAAATGAGTTGGGTTGCCTTGTCCGTCCTTGCACCAAGAGAGGCATTCTTAGCCCTGTGGGTGTGAAGGGGGTGTGTGTGGATCCCAAAGGACCAACCCCTACTGAAATGTGAAGGAGCATACATTCAGGCGTGAATGAGGCTATTATTATTTTATTTTATTTTTGTGAGTGCAGTCGTCCTCCAAAAGCAAGGTAGGGATGAATTTATGACAATGAATACATATATGTGCCGAGGGAATAAAAACTTCCATCAGCTCAAGTGATGATGTCAGAAGTATGCCAATGACAAGAGATCGAAACACAAGAAATAAGCGGCTGTATAAGCATACATGTAGCGTGCACAGATATACCCAAGTAAGTGGGTAAGTGTGCATAATCATCAATGGAAAGGAATCTGTCCATGCACCTACATATGAGATGTACATACGCATATGAATAAAGTGCCAGTACGTAGAGGCAGAGAGTTCTGGGCATTGTGAACAGAAGGCCGCAAATGCAAGTGTGCCTATATTGCTATGTAGGGAATCTCAATGAATAGATGTCAATGAATAGAGATAGAAATATAATTGTACATGTTAATATGAAAGTCGTCTGAACTTATCCCATAAGCACATACACATGTGTATACTGATGGATAAGTACGCATCTATAAGTGAAAGCAGAATGTGTCTGAATGTAGCAATGTATCTCGTATATATGTATATATGTGTGTGTATATATATATATATATATATATATGTATATATATACATATATATAGATTTTTTTTTTTTTTTTTTTTTTTTTTTTTTTAATATGTATATATATATATATTTCGTGATTGTTGCTTGTGATAATAAATCAAATGGATAGAAGGGGAAATATTGTGATGCATTTCCTGTGGCCAAGAGCCTGAGAAACAGCAAGAAAAGTGCAGTTGCTATGCAAAGATGTGTAAAGTCCCTGACTGGGCATGAGGACCCAATGAGAAACCGAAAGAAAACATCGTTGGTGGACAGCACGGGGGGCAGGAGTGATGTGCTGTGTCGGCGAAACTAACCACAGCTTCAAGCGCCTAGGTTACAAATGTGGAGTTGCCTCCCTTGGCGCCGAAAATCGTCGAAAAGGAAGGTGTCTTTAGAGCACATATCCCCCTTGTGCGACGTGTCCTCGCTGGAGGAGTGTCATGTTGTGTGTGAGAGTCCGTGGTTCGATGCCACCGTAACCGACACAGGTGAAAAACGAGCGCAAGGGGAATAATTATAATGTCCCTTTGTGCCGTGGGCATCCCAACCCGAATCGGTCGCCATCGGACGCGAGACGGTCGGGGCATGTAGCATGACGGCGCCGTAATCCAGTGTTATGGGCGTCGTGGACGAGGGGGTGACAAGTCCGTCGGCTTGCCGTGGGATGTGCATCCCCCTGTTGCTGAACGGCGGTCCAATCTCGCGAATAGCTCCTGCGAGAGGACCGACGTTCGGTTGTCAGTTGTGTGTTGACGGATAAAGTGATAGACAAGATCGGCCCGAGCACTGCCGAGAGGCAGGATCGAGGTATTAATACGTTTAAGAATTATCTTGATATTCATTGTGAAAACTTAAAAACAAAACTCATTTACATATTTTCTGATTTTTCAGGCACTGCGCACTCAATGTTGAAAAATGCAACAGACATACGTGGGGACTCTCTTTTTCTTCCCCACTTCAAGCGGGTAAAAGGCCTTGTCAGGCTTGCACGCCTTGATATTGATATATGATATGATATAAGAGGTACTTCAACGTGGAAGTGCCAATATCAGTCTGGGAAACAGCAGAGTTAGGCAATGGGGCAGAAGAATCCAACACTGCCAAAGCTCCAATGGGCATGCACGTACCTGCTCTGTGGGCGCAAGGCGCCGCACCAGAAGGCAGAGTGGTGCATAATTGCTGCAGCAAGTTTAGCGATGAGTTGCTGATTGTTTAGTTGAGTAGCTTGCTGAGACACCATTAGTGGATGGGAAACAGCAGCACTCGGCGGTGTGGCAAATGGGGTCATCACCGCATAGCTTGGTAGGACCGTGCACACGCTCGCACTGAAGGCGAGGAGCAGTGCCGGTGCAAGGGAAATAACTGCGGCAGTCACCGGCAAGGGTGCCGAAGCAGGGGTTGCCTCCCTTGGATCGGGTGATCCGGACAAGGAGGGGGGTGCACGCGTATGGGCAAGCGTGTCCCCTAGTGGTCCACCTTCCTCCCTACACCAGGGGAGGGCATCCCTACACGCCTCGGTCGCTATTGGATCCGAGACGGTCGAGGCAAGCCGCGTGGGGGGTCGCGTGATCCGATGTCACGGCCGCCACCACGGACGCATCGCACATAGGGCCCAGTCTAACGTGCGGATCCAAGACAAGCTGCCTTTTTTTTTTTTTTTTTTTTTTTTTTGTCCCCAAGGGATTGTGGCCATTCCATTGGTGCAACTGTGGGTATGGTAAAGAGATAGAGGAGATCGACTCGTACACTGCCGACTGGCAGGGCCGAGAAAACGCGGATCGCGTCGAGTGAGTTCGCGGATCGATAAAAATGACATGAAAGGTAACACTGACCTGAGTGTGTGACCACAAACCTCTAGAAGTCACCAGAGGAGGAGGTGGCGGAGGTCTGGAGTCGACCGGAGGGAGCGGAGGAAGTGGAGAAGGCGGCGGGTTGGCGTTGTTTAGAGGGCCAGTAGTAGAGGGCCCAGAGTGTCAGCGAATCGATTGCGATCGCGCCTTAATTTTAGCACGATTCCCCAATCGAGCTACATAATTATGTGACCTGGTTGGAGACATAATTTGACCACAAACAAGAACGCCAGAGGATCGACAGACAGACAGAAAATACGAAAAAACTTAGCCGTATGAAGAGCACAGGTACAGGAGTCATGATGGCTGCCGGAAAAAGAGGGCGATAACCAGCGGGACAAAGGGGAGGTTACCTACTTCCGGGAGGTTATCGGCCGTAGTTTCGTCTGCTCCGCATAGGCGGATAGTAGTTTGCACAGGACAGGAATGTCAGACCCCTGCCGGAGTCTGCACTAGTTGGGTCACGGTTAAGTATGTGTAATTAAACAATATTATCAGTTATCTGGTATGAATGCCTGAATGAATATTTCTGAAACTGAAGGATGACTTCTGGGTTGAAATGCCCTGTGATTACATCTCCACACATTGTAAAAACCTCTTCATTTTCACTAGGTTGTAACTGTTGTTCTGGTAATGTCATTCAGTTCATCTCCCCCAAAAGAGAGCATCAAAGCCTTTTTTCTTGCTGTATTTTGCATGCTGTAGCCAACAAAAATGTTGTCCAGATTAGACACACATTTAGCCCATCTGTCTGCCTTACCTTCACTTTGGCAATTCAAAGAGAGCATAATGCGGTAAAGAATAGCCTTATCCCATCCTTGTCACCAATGTGATGTTTGTAATGTTAGTACTATAACCTGTTGATATGATAGCACTTGCAATGAATGACAGCTGATTAAAAAGAAACCAACAACGAAGCATTGGTTTGTAGGTTGTTTACTGGTTGCCAGACGCTGTTTTTTTTTTTTATGAGGGAATAATATTCCGATAATAACAACTATTTCAAGTTAAGTCCCATGCATTGTCCGTTGCAGGGCTCAATCATATTCTGAGTAGTACAGTACAGTACAGTACAGTACAGTATTACCATAAAGTTCGGTCTATCAAGCGCACTGGTGTATAAGCCGCACCGACTAAATTTTGGAAAAAATTAATTTTATACATACATAAGCTGCACCAGTTTATAAGCCGCACTTATTTCCGGTACCAGAACACATACTGATACTACAGAAAAGCTGTTGATACTGTAGTTTATGAAATAAACACAAGCGGGAACAACACAAAGAAAAGCAAGCGAAAATACTGCTAGTGCCACAAAAAACATAATAAATAAACACAACGAAAATAACATCCATAATTTAGGAAAAGTCACATTTATTCAACGTCATCCTGCTCACTGAATCCACTAAAATCTTCATCTTAGTGTCCGAGTTGAAGAGAACCAGCACAGCTTCCTCCACCATCTTGTCACTGACTTCAGCCTCGCTTTCACTTCATGAACATGAAGGTGGAGGTCACTGCTGGTTCGTCGCTTGCACTGTCATCTGCTAGGTCATCGCCTTCAATTTGAAGGCTGCATCATAGGTAAACGTCGCGTTTTCAGTATGATGAGGGTGTACGCTTGAGCAGAACAGAACTGAATGCTGATCTGAAGGCTTTAATGTGTGCGGATTTATTTATAAAACATGAACAGTTAGCACACTATCCTGAAGCTCATCCAAAAATTCATGGACAGAAACATGATTTTGGTGAGTTGAAGGGCAGCTAAGAATAGACGAGAACGTGACACTCCCGGGATCGTTAAAATCCGCAAATAAGCTGCATCATTGTATAAGCCGCAGAGGTTGAAGCTGGGGTAAAAAGTCGCGGCTTATAGACCGAACTTTACGGTACTCTTGTCTAGCCCAGTCTAGTCGGTCAAGTATGGCATTGTATTGCACTGTATCATGTGTATGATGTGTCTGTGACTGACCTGTGCATGCTTGAAGACATGCATGATGAGGATTGTGGTGAGGAGACCCAGGCAGTAGGCAACAAAGCCAGAGTAGAAGTAGGTCTTCTTGTTGTTCTTCAAACTGCCAACACAAAGCAAGGAACCCATTACAGAAGTTATCTACATAACATATTACAAACCAGAAAAACAAAATTAAAATCACTAAAATCTTAAGGAACAACATAAAAAAGGACAATGGATATATTCCAGTTACTTGTCAAGAGGAGCTGAAAAAGAAAAATGAGGTTTTTTTTGGTTTTGGTTTTGTTCTTGTTCTTTTTTGTACCATTTAAAAAAAAAAATCCATATTTACAGCCAGAAAAAACTTTCGTGCAAGATATCAAGAATAAAAATCTGAATACAATTTTTGTTTTTATGCTTTTGAAAGCACATTCACTTAACATGAATAATTCTGCACTGATTAAAAATATTCAAAACAAAGAAACAAACAAACAAAAGGAGGTGGGGAATGCTCCCACACATCAGAAGTGTGTGTGTTGTGTACAGAACACATTTCTGTCCTTTGCTTGACTTATGAAACACACTTTAAATGTTCTCTTACCCCCTCCCTACCCCCTGCCCCAAATGGATCAAGATTTATTTTTTCAGTGATGAGGCAATTTTCCTTGAAATCTGCAAAATTGCAGAGATGGAAGACCTCTTATTTCAAAAAATCTATGGAAAAAAAGGTTACATTCAGAATCTGTTCTGTACTCAGTGTTACTTGTTGTTTCTGTTTTTCTTTTGTGTGTGTGTGGATTTTAACCCCTTGTGTGCCACAGCACATATCATATATGTGCAGTGACGTCACTGATGACATCATCAGAAGAGAAATAGCTCTGGAAGGCTGAAAAAGGAAATTTTCTATCTAAAATTACATTTAAATAACATACTTACCGTGACCCAACTAGTGCAGACTCCGGCAGGGGTCTGACATTCCTGTCCTGTGCAAACTACTATCCGCCTACACTTTAGGGTGATTGCTTTGTATACTGTTTTATGACTTGGAACACCACTTTCTACTATTTCCCCCCGGCACTGAAGGGGTTAATTCTTCATTTTTTACAGGACAAATGGGAACATGTATATATCCATCACGTACAGACCATTACACAAGTAAATCTGTTGCTCTGTCCATTACATAAACAAACCAAACTGTTGCTGGATGTGGACGAACATTACAGTCCTGCACAGCTGCAAAGTCCAGTGACTGACTGACTGACCTGATGTCGAAGCGAAGCAGCAGGGCGATGAAGATTCCGGGGATGACAATGTCCCCCAGCCCCAGCATGGCAAAGTTGTTGGCGGCCAGCCCTTTCTCCAACAGGTCCTGAGGGAACACCACTGAAAACAACCAACATTCGCACCCAATAATCAATGACCAGCAACACACATACATGCACTCTAACTCAGTCACCCCCTCCTCACATAATGCAGCCTTCACCAAACCAACGTCCAACCCTGAACAACTTGACTGTCAGCCAATGTCCTCTAAAGAATTGATCATTCAACCCCCTGTCCTCTACCGATCTTTATTTTTCACAGGAGGATGGAGAAAAACGAAAGGAACAAAGAGTAAAACAACGGAGTGTTGTTTCTTTTATATTACTATTTTTCTTTTCCCCTTCGAATCAAGCAATATCTTTCTCCTTCATTTTTTAAGTCTGTATTAGTTATTCTCTTGTTCTATTTCTGATTCTCTTTTTTCAGTGAAACTGTTGCACAGCCATGGAAATTAAATCTGTGAACTCCAGAATATAACTTAACATCTGCCAGCACACACCATATCCAATATGTAATCAAATATTTGGGGTCAAAGCCCAACAAATGATAATCAAAATGACTCAAGTAAACTTTTTGAAAACTCAAAAAGGAAATGGAATGACTCAGATAAAGCAAGAAATCCACAGGATATGATACCAAACCATTATTTATAAATAGTCAACAAACAAACAAAAAACATTTTTGCCGGACAACACCATGTCTTTTTGCAAAAACCAAAAATCATCTAAAAATAAAGAAAAGAAAAACCAGACACACACAAACTTACGCTTGATTGGAGCTTCAAAGGACTTGGCCACCGTTACCATGACATCAGTACCAAACACCTGCAAATAAAAGGCCATGTATATGGTACCAATCACATTTAGAAATGACATCTTCACTACCTATATATTTAGTCATTTACACTCAAATTTCAGCAGTTTCCAAAAATAACCGTTTTTTTTTTGTTTTGTTTTGTTTTTTTCAACACAGGAAATCCTGAATAAATCTGTAAGTTTATGAGTACATACACAAACACATGGGCAGTGCATGTATATGCATGATCGTGTAAGAAATGCACACCCTTGCAACTGTCTGGACAATCATTTATATAGCAAAAACAATATCATATATCAGTCACAAGTGACTGCATCACAACCACAGCAAACAATTTCCACTTCAGTATCCAGCACAACATCTCTCTCACACACACGCACATACACACCCTCGCATGCACTCCAGCATGCACACACGCATCCACAAAATCACACTTGTTGGCACAGAAACAAACACAGAGAAGGGGGGTGGAGAGGAAGACAGAGAGAGAGAGAGAAGAGAGCAGGTTACCCAGAAGATGTCGTAGACAAAGAGGCCTCCCAGCAGAATGCACCCAGTGCTGATGCGGTTCAGTGACAGCAGTTCCACTCCATTGATGGCAAAGGCCAGGCCAAACAAGTTGTTGGCAATCCAGTGCTGGAGATAAAAAAATGTTTGCATGTCAAGTCTGTCAAGTCAAACTAATCTTTTGAGATAATTCATGAAAGCAAGTGGTTGAAATGCAAGCATTTTTTTAATTTTTTTATACCAGTTTATAAACAATGTTGTGCTTAACAAACATATGCATGTACTGACACACTTTATATCAGCAGTCAACAATGACAATGTTTCACTTGTCCAGTTTCTATTCTTGTCTCTATTCATGTTTAGAATCCCTTATTTCCAATTCTGATATCTGACATGGTCTTATTCTGCCAAAGGTAAAACACTCAACACTGAGTCCGAACAAAGTCAGCAAACCCCTCAGCCTAAACAAACAATCTTGAGCCATTTTACCTTCTTCCACAGGTACCAGACTCCAATAAGTGTTGACAAACCCAGGCTCACAAGGTTCTTCCGATCAAACTCATAGTTCATTATCTCTGAAAAAAAAGTAATTCATTGTACTAGATTAAGTCATTTAATCATAAATACAAACAAGTTTCTTTCCTTTTAAGGTCAATGGAAAAAACGTATTTTCATATTCAGGCACTGAAAATGGGAGAGGATGTACATTTCTCTTTAAGCTTTCCCATTCAGCTCTGTTATATATACAATAGAATCAGCTGTCGTGTCTGCTTGATTTTCAGCATGTGGATGGAAAATTTGCAGTATCATACTGAGGGAGCTAAAAGGCCTGAAATAATTTCTATTCTGGAAAATTGCTACCATTACTGACCTTGAGTATTCTGTAGTGTAGCAATAAAAATGAAAAAGCTCCTCTTCCACATGTAAATAACAAAAAAAGACCCATGAATTGTGTATAGAAGACATGCTAACAAAAATGAACCAAAGCACAAAATTTGTTTTGGAACACCCAAAGGACCAACAATGTACATTATGCTAATAGTACCAAGCACTCTCAAACTCTGAACAAACACAGACATTTTCTAATTTAAAAAAAACAGCATCATTCCATTTCTTTCCATGTGGTAATATTTGCCTAACTCTCTTCCACAAACCTTCTTTGTTCTCTCCCTTCCCCTGTGTGAAGATCAGATGGTAGTCCAAGTTCGGGAAGGAGGCAGGAAGGATTTTTTCAATGACTGGCCTGAAAGAAAAGCAATGACCAATATTACACATGCCACTATTATATAATCCCACCATGAGCTCACACCCTAAATCAAATGACTTTTAAGTACAACAACAGCAAGTAAAGAAGCATTTATGGAATGTTTGCCTTGTACACTGCAAAACCAAATCAACTGTCACAAGTACAAGTATGAAGTATTTACCTGGATGTATACATATCTTTAACCCCCAAAATGACTTACAAAAGCTATGACCATGAAACAAATGAGTGTATCGTCATCTGTATCACACATATATCAAGAAAGAAATATCTTCAGCATGGAAAATGCCACTCCAGTTTATAAATGGCACAAACAATCCATGTAGCTTTGAAAGAAAACAAGTGAACTCAGGCCTTAAAGACCCACTTGTGATACGCACTTTATCCAAAAAGGAATCATTAGAAAAAAAAAAAGAGGAAAAAATGTTATAAATTGTGTTTGTATTATTGATTAAGCTTGAAAAAACAAAAAGGGGGAGGTGTTCTGTCCAGAATTTGTATAAAAAAAGTTCTTTTCATTTAATTGCGAACAAGAAAAACAATCTCATGCCCTCTTCAAACCCAAACAAACGTTCAGGCTTCTGGGAAGAGCCCAATATAATTTTCTGGATCTGGAGACTAAATGAAATAAACCATTCATGATTTAGAAATACAGCTTAATTTGGAAGACTTACAACCTATTATTGTAAACTGTGAAGATTTTTTTCCACTATGTTTACTCCAAATCTGGTATTGGCAGACAAAGTATTTCCAGAGAAAATAAACACACACACACACACACACACATGGAAACACAGACAACCGAACACCAGATTAATACACAGGCTCATTTTCTTTACACAAGTCCATAAAACAATATTTGGAAGGAAATCTTCAAATAAAAGGTGAAATTGTCAATTTTTCTTTCAAAAAGGTTATTGCTTCAAATTAACAGTTGATGAACACAATGTTATAACATATTAGTGTAGGCAGGCCTCACTGCGAACGACCCAGTTGAAGTGAACAGCTAAACATGTGTTTTGTACAGATAACAGGTTGTACCATCATCAAATGCAGTTCCTCTGTTTTTGAAGGCTTTCTCCAATTGGTTGCACCAGGAAAAGTTCTTCTGCTAATTCTTTTGAACATTTTGTTGATGTTTGAAACAGCAGGGGTGCCTGAGGGTAAATGCGAACAGGTAAGTCTAACTGCGAACAATGTTTTTTTGTACATGTGGACGGTTAAAACAGTAGAGATCTTGAACTCATTTGAAAAAAACATTATTAGAACATCGTACCAGACTGTTGCAATGGTGGCATTGATCACACATGTGCGCACACACACACACAAACACACATTTAAACACACCCACCTCACACCACACACATACACACCCTTTTGAGAGTGCTCAGTAACTGTGCAGCACCATTCTGGTCAAAACTAATGTTCTGATCTGTCACCAACATGCTTTCTTAAATTTTCCCTGCACTGGTAATGCACAATCCATTCAACATATCCAGTGAAATCAGCAATTTTAAACTGTGTCTAAGTTCAAGTCCTACTGCAGGCTTCTCTTGATTTTAGGATTGTGAGAGCATGTTTGTGAACTTAGTCGACAGTGGTGCATGAAAGGAAGAAAGAGCACAGAAATAGTCGGAAATAGCTTATGTATGACAGGTTCTTGGAAATGAATATTCAGTAAGATATCAGAACGAGATTGAAGCAGACGTTCAGACTGTGAAATGTGTGTGTTGAGAACGCTTTCAAGCAGGGCAGTACATGAACCATTTGCAATTACATGCCATTCGCAATTAGGCATACCTACCCTATATATCGATCTGCATCAGTACATCATTACATGTGACTGTGACTTACCCCACAATGTGAGCCAGTGCCAATACACCCAGGAAGAAGAAGTAAAAGGCCAGCAGCAAATTAATATACTCTTTTGAGAAGATCTGAAACAAACATAACTGCATAAAGCATTTAAGGCAAAACTGTTGAACTTTGAGATGCAATGTCATACTTAGTTAAGTAAAAATGCAAGAAAATAACAAAATAAAATATACAAAATCAAATGTAACTTGACATTTTGACTGGCTAAACATTTGCTGATCTAGTTCAGTATTTATGAAAAGGAATCAGAATATTTGAATGAGGTATGGAAATAAAGTATATCAAAAAATGACAAAGCCACCAAGACTTGAAAGTTATATGTGAAGTGTAGGCCTAGTGATTATGCATCCACTTGTAAGAGAGAAAATCTGAATTCTGATTGCACTGATTTGAATCCTACAGTCACCAGTACTTTCTCATCCTCCACTAGACCTTGAGTGATAATCTGGACACAAGTCATTCAGATGAAATGATAAACACAGCACATGTAAATGAACCCACAGCAACAAAAGGGTTGTTCCTTGCAAAATTCTGTAGAAAAATCCACTTCTGATAGGAAAACAAATACACTTGCTTGAAGAGAAAAAAAAAGGGTGGCGCTCTCACTGTGGTGATACATTGTGCCTGGGGAGAACAGCCTGAATTTCACACAGAAAAACATGTTGTGACAAAAGAGTAATACAATACAATACAATACAAGCAGAAATTGACAAAGAAAAGAAGAGAGACTCAGAGAAAAAAAAATGATAGAAGGAAATTAAAATGGAGTAGGAGAGGGCTTGTATTTTACAAACAGCCACAGGAAATTAAAATGGAGTAGGAGAGGGCTTGTATTTTACAAACAGCCACTCCAGAACTTGGCTTTTTCTTCTTTTTTTAAAAATCATGACAGTAACCATGTTAAATTTACATTTCTCATTTTCTGACATACCGCAGTCACATCCTATTCAGAATAGTCAACTAATGAACGTTGGACAGCGTGGTCCTCTTTTTTTCCTTTTTTTTTTTTTTCGAATACTGGTTGGTATGTATGAACAAACAATAAAATATTCATAATATCAACAACTGTTTCGTACAATGTAACTAAGATGAGCACATGTACAATTTGCAAATTATAATTGCATGTCACAAACTCAGTTTAGTTTCCAATTGTTCTCAAGTAAATGCCAATTTGGATACAGCTGCTTGATTTGTTGAAACCTCATCAAAGCTGGTGTAAATTTACAAGACCTCAGGACATCTGCTAAAATCTGAAAACACCCAAATGACATTCCTTATTTCAGGAAAGAAATTACAGAGTATCAAAAAGAAATGTATCCAAAAAACAAAAACAAAATAACAGCAGCATAATCCAATGAATATGCATGTTTTTATGTTAATTAAAAGACCGACTGGAAACAACAGTCCCCACATTATTATCCACATGCATATATAATATACTGCATGGCAATTTCAAATGTCAAATACTGGAAAGCAAACATTCTCTCTTTTCTTTGTGATTTGATCCCCATTTGGACTCAACTCTCTGGTTCAATTCCCTTCTCCCAATAAGACATTGACACTGATGCTCTCCTTTGTGAGGATGCTCTTGGCTTCCAGTAAATGTGTCTGTGTGAATTTGTGCTCCCAGCTGTTACCAAGGAAAATGAAATCTCCAAAAACAGAATATGAGGTGCTAGAATGTGAATAATGTATTGTGCCTGCCCCTTTCTAATGTTACTTTGTTGTCAAAGCAAATTAACTAATAGTAGTGGCAGGCTACAATCACGGCCATAATAGTCATAGCAACGGAGAATCTGAATGGGTTTCATAGCCGAGGCCTCCCAAAGTACCTGATATCCCCTTCCCAATTTCAAAGATCAGCATAAACAAAGAAACAAAACAGATGTAAACTGCAGTAATGTCAACCAAATAATCTCTACCTTCTGTGTACACCCTCTAAAACTGTTCATCTTACTGCTCATCTGTTGTATAGTGTAAAATGGAATTTAAAATATTCAAACTGGAAAAAAAAGGTACGAGAGTATTATCATATTGCAAAGCAATCATAATCTTCAGCAACACCCCTCCATACCCATAACACATTACATATAATATATATACCTAATAATAATAATAGTTGGTTTTTTTTAATACCTAATGCAACATAACAGAATGACAGGCTGCAAAAACACAAAAAATGAAACACATACAGAAAGCAAGAAACAATTCTTATCATTCAATGGTAAATATTTTGTGATTTGGTCGAAGAAAGGATGCTTGTGGCTTCAACTTCACTTTGTTCTTCCAGTTGTTACCAAGCTAAACACTGTTTTATCCTGATGAAGATGGTCTTTTTCTTGTTGATAAGAACGTAATTTCATGGTTCAAGAATCTGCTGCACTGGAAAGAGGGTATGGATAGGAGTGGGTATGGTTGCAGGGTTTGCAGAGTAGGATTCTGTGAAAGTGGCTGTCCTTTTTTTTTTCTTCTTTTCTTATTCCTCTCTGCTTTTGTTTTTTTGTTTGTTTGTTTGTTTTACTTCAAAATGTGTAATGTCTTATGTAAAGAAGTGTTTAGAACACATTTTCCAAAGTTCAAATGGGAAAGATCCCAGGCAGTTTAACTTTCCATTTTTTGAAAACCCTCTGGCAACTCAGACAGGCTTTACTGATCAGAATATTTCCAATAAAAACATTTACATTAATAAGATTAAAATAAAAGATTACATTACACAAGACAAGATAGGATAACTTAAATATATCATTAAGAGAAATTACACCAGGAGCCGCAAAACATCAGCAGGTACTCAGCACTAAAACATTAAACATGATTTAATAAAAATCAGCAATAAACATATAAGACATTCACATAATATGATAAAGTAATGCACATATTTGCTTAAAACAATGCAAATAATAAATATACTAGTGTTCATTACAAAAAAATCCCAATATTTAACAGTACCTAAAGCAGCACCTTAAACTGTTGAAAAGTGTTCGGAACATAAATTCCCAATATTTCATTGTGTAATTTGTAAATATCATAGCTAAATGTCTATTCAATTATTAAATGCTGTACTATTGCCTGTGCTGTAGAATGTAATGAGATGTCCTATAATCATCATCATGCCAGTATTTGGGGAAAAAGAGGTGACAGTTCCAGAGAATATAGAAAAGCCAAAGTTTACAACATGCACACAATCATGAGTGCACACACAATGCAGAGACATAAATATACAACCAACCACAACAGGGTGATTAAGATGACCCAGACTTGTTTTGTTTGCACGTGTGAACCTATAAACAGTTCCCTCATCTAGAGCTCAAACATTCACCCCCTGCCACCCCTGACCCTCTCCAACCTGAAATTACTGAAAACTGATGTCCCTTTTTAGTCAGTCTAACCAGCCAGTGACTGGCTCAGTTGTTGTAACAGTACCTTGAACACAATGTAGATACCCAGCAGTGTTCCACTGGCAATCAGGGGAAACATGGCAGCATCTTTGGAGGACATGGTCTCTGGCTTTTCCCCGGAATTCTGTGATGCTATCTGGTGTACCATGCAACAATACTATAAATAGATTGTCAGAGATATTCTACAATGCTTATGTAATCCTGTTTTAATACAGTTGATACTTAATGTTATTGGGTGCACACACGTGTGTGTGTGTGTGTGTGTGTGTGTGTGTGTGTGTTTCATTATATATATATATATATATATATATATATATATATATATATATATATATATATATATATATCAATCTAAGCATTATTTACTTGATAACTTTAATTGTTTGATGGATATGTTTTTTGATTCTCGACTGTGAATGCATTAGATGTTTTATTGTTGACAAAGACTGAAAGAGCTGTTTATTTGTAACTGGATGATGTAACTGTAAGGTGCTTTGAGCAGCATTAGTACTGGATATCACGTCATAGAAAAATTATGTAAAAGTACTAGTAGCAGTAGTAGTATAGTAGCCTTGATGCTTGTGTTTTTCCGTGTTTTGTAAAGCAAACAGTTGTAAAGCGTGCCTAGAAATTTTTGATTTTCCACACAAGGTTGACAAAAGCATCTATGAAAACCTGAGTGACAGTAATTTAAGTAAACAAAAGTAATGTTGTTGATCAACTGTCTGAAGTGATTCTGGTTATCCCGAGGATGATTACATGCCACAAAAAAGTACACTGACAGGTAGGGGCGGGGCCGTATTGGAAGTGGGGGTAGAAAAACCCTGACATTTCAGCTTGAAACCTTCATTTGGGGGTTTAACTTACTATAAAACCCATGATATGAAAGCTTCAAACTAAAACATTGTTAACAATGAACTTTTAAGTTCAGATATTGTGTTATAGTGTTTGTATGTGTTTTGTTGGGAGGGTGCTTGTGTGTGTGTGTGTGTGTGTGTGTGTGTGTATGTGTGTGTGTATGTGGTGTGTGTGTGTGCGTGTATGTAGAAGAATACAACATAACTGCACTTGGCTATTGTGTCTTATACATTTTCAAACATTTTAGCACCGTTTTCCACCCATAAAATACACAGACCTGAATTTTCTTCCTTTATTTTCAAATATTTTTATATTCTTTTCTTTTTCTAATCTTGGTTATCTTCCCCTGAATGGTAAGTTTTCTTGTACTGTCAACATTGACCATATGTGAAGCAGAACGCAAAAACCCAGCTAAAACTGCAGCATGCTAAGCCATTATTAGCTATGCACAAAAACACCCCATTGGGTCAAAATAATAAAAATCAAGAATTTTACAAATTTCACATCTTTGAAGTCTTTATCGTTTTTTATGTTATCTGTTGGTAAGTATTTCATCATAAAACTGCCCGACACTGTGGAATTTTCATGTTTTCAGATACATGCCCTGCCCATATTGCTGCACACATTTATCACTTAAGTTGCAATTTTCAGTGTATATGACTCCAGGCTTTTCAGAAATTATGTTAGCTAATGATGTGGCAATTAACATGTAATGACTGCAGTAAGTAAACATTATTTTGATCATGGATCTAATTCTAAAACCTAAGTTCAAAACATTCATAAGCTTTAGGGAATTTTTTTTTTTTTTTTTTTTTGGTTCAAACAGAAATGTGAACTTTGTCTCTATTTCCACATTCACTGTCGCCCTGTGGCATAACATCACTTCCCCACCCACCATACTTGACTTCATTTGAGGACAGCGAGAAAACATCAAATATCCCTTGCTTTTTTCATACAAAAATTTATAATGCTGAATCTTTTGACATCACACACATGTTCAAGATTAATCTTGTTCAAATTTACAACAACATAAGCAGGCAGCAAATGTATGGGTTTTGTTTTGTTTTTTTCATGGGCCAATTTCTCCATTAAATTTGTACTTTTCAGGCTACCAACTCTGGAAAAAAAAATTTTGTTTTTTAACCCAAAAAACTATGATAGAAAGAAGAAAGATAAATTCTTTTTTTTCTTTTCTGTTTTTTAAATCTTAATTTCTGATTTTTCAGCTTTCTGAAAATACAAAAGTTAAAAATGATAAATTCCAACATAAGCAGGGTTTTCATGTGTTGCATCACATATATTTTCTGTTCGCTTCACTTCAAGAAAACACACTTTTACACAATTTTGTGTATCATTTTAAGTTTTGTGATAAATTTTGGGGATGTTGATTTTTTCTCGCTAAAAAATTACAAACAGTTCCAAAAGTCAATGGGTTAATTTGCCAGTTGCAGACTTGACAACTCCTGAGCAATACCTTCATGAAAACCACCTTTCATGAAAACCAAATTTAAACATTATCCAAGTGCAACCTTCACCAGATTGTAAATATGTCCTCAAAAATGTTACTGAACTAACTTACTAAGTATTATCATCATATCATTATTAGCTTAATATTATTAACATTATTGTTAACAAACATATTTATTCTTTTCAACTTATTTACACAAACATCTTTATTCTTTTCAACTTATTTCAAATAACAATTAAATTCCTGGTGTCTTCCCAAACTTAATGTTGATTATTGGATGTGACATTAACAACTTCCTAATTTCATTTCAATGCACAATACACTCATACACTCTACATAACACTTAACTGAAACTATGTCACTAGATTTTTGACCAGCCAATAATACAATATCACAGTTAAAACCACTTTGCATTTATTCAGTCAATTCTAATCTTATAAATCAATGATGGCAGGCATGAAAAACTTGTGGCAACACCCTTTGCTGAATCCAAATAACAGCTCAATTGCCATCTGGTCACCACGGAGACAAGAAATGACCCCCTCATCACTTTGACCTTATATTTCACCATGGAGATGCAATAATCAACACCCTAAGGATGTCAGTTTCCAACCCTTCTTCCAGACCATCAAGACAATCAGTAAATCACAAACTAATGCCTTATCAAGTAGTATATTGTTCAGATCTAGTACCAGCTTCCAGTTCCACTGTTCCTGAAAGAAACTGTCAACAGCAGTCAACACAGCAGTCTTCAAATTCCAATGAAGTCCTATTTTAGCGATCCAAAACATCGTCAGAATCTTTCAACATGAAGACAAAAGAAAAAGTTCAAGAACAAAGCGGATGATTGTCAGGAAGAAGACCCAGTGTAAAATGAATGTTCGGTATGAAACCGAAAGATACTTTGTACAATACTGACTCAAAATCTATAAGACACAGCAAGGTTAAACTGTTGATACAATGTCTGGTAACACAACAATGCAAGAAACTATTGATATTATGAGTACACAGCATTTCCGTGACCCAGTACTGTCTACCATCTGGCAGAAACTGAGAAAGGTTACAAACTCCCACCGGTTTTCTTCGTTACTTACCTTCTGCTCCTGATGGTATTTCACAGATCTGAAAGAACCAATGAAAATTGGGACAATTGCCATGATAAACAGACTCGTGTATGCAATTGACATTCCTTCAATAGTAGCAGGCACTTTGGTTGTGGCATTAGCAGCGGTTTCGTTCATGGTGGCATTAATAGCCGTATCAACCGTCACGTTGTCAGCCATGTTGTCGCCTTCGTGGATAAACCGGAAGTTGTCATCAACTCGCTGAGGTCACACGTCAGCTCTTAGCCCCTGTAACCCGACGGCTGAAATGGACTGATCCACATGTGTGCCATATGGAAACTGCTTTGGGTACCCACTGATATTGCGTGGAATTTCCGTACACGTTCAGTTTTGTGTATCTGTCTCTTCGTAAAGCACGCACACGCTAGTGCGCTCGCAGGCACACACACACTCACACACACACAGTGCCCGGCAGTCAGTGTGTGTGTGTGTGTGTGGGGGGGGGGGGGGGGGGGGGGGGGGGGGGATCAGAATCAAAATCAGAATCAATTTTAATGTCATTTAAACCTGAACAAGGTTTATAAGACACGCATGCAAAGTTACATGAAACCACGCTCGCACAAAAAAAGCAAAACAAAAATAGATAAATATTGAACAAGACATTGAATCACTCTTGCACGCTGTGGCGTTTTTGACAGCAGTTACTGACAAATTTCCCAGTCCCACAAGTTTGTCTTCCAGTATTAGCTGACTGGGTTTAATAATATTTGGAATGTATTTTTGAATTTTTTGCCAGTATGAATTCTATTCTAATTTCTTTGTATAATTCGCCGAGTCATCTCACTGTAAGAAATGAAATTCATCCTCTATTGTTTGACATTGTAAACATAGTCTCCTTTCTTTTGGAATGTTGAAATATCGGCCTTTTTCTATTGCTAAATCATGACAGGATATTCTTAATTTGCACAATGTGTGTGTGTGTGTGTGTGTGTGTGTGTGTGCGTCACACACACACACACACACACACACACACACACACACACACACCGTCACACACACACACTACACCGGTGAAACGGTACTGCATACAACCGTGGCACACACACACACACACACACACACACACACACACATACACCGTGGGGCACTGACTGAACGGCTTCAACCTGCATGAGTTCACGCAGCGCGCGCACCGGCTGACACACCGCGGTGACGTGCACACTCCGGCTTTGCCTGGGGGACTTTGTAGTCATTAAACTGAACCGTGCGTAGAGAAGTACTATCATATCGGTAAACTGAGGTTTTTCAATATTCACAGCGCAGAACTTATGGCTATATTAATGGGATTAAATCACTTTCTATATCTCCCCATACCATATTTCAAGTGTTATTTTGTGTCGATTCTAAATCTGTTTTACAAGCATTAAAATCTTTTATTTTGAAGACAAGAGGAGAACTCGTAACAGAAATACGTCATATAATTCATGTTTTTACCACTGATCCGTGGTACAAAAATGAATTTTTGTTGGATCCCTTCTCACAAAGGGATCGTGGGAACTTGAATGAGCAGGATGGATGGCTGTGCGAAAAACTGAGGTGCAATGAACATTTACGATGCCATAGAAATTCGTATTCCATATTCATTACAAGAAGGTTATTCTCTGCTGGAGAAAACTTGCTGGAACCATGTCAATAAAGTAAAACAGGAGTCTGATCCTGACAGAGAAATTACTGACAAAAGCTCGCGAAAAAAATGATCGCATGTTTCCTCAAGTTTAAAACAAAAGGATATCACAGTAGCAGGAGGCTCACTAGTCTAATATACAGACTACGACTGGATGCCATAAAAACAAAGTATGCTTCATATATGACTTGCATTTGCGACACTGATGAAATTAGTGCCCTCGTGCATATCATCTACTAAATGTGAACAGTTAAAATCATATTTACCTATGTCCTTTACAAAATCTGCACTGGTTCCGCATCTGCTTCCACTAGAAATGTCTTATATGATAAGTCAACATGCATTTGAAATAGTTCAGAGTTTAATTTGGAGCCGGCCAATTCATGGCTCTTTGTTGTGATCATAGTCTACTGGTTGACCGTAACTACGACGTTTATTTTATTTCGTTTATTTTTATTTATTTTTATTTTTTAAATATTTTTTAATGCTAATCAGTTGATGAGAGAGGAACAGGGAAAGTAGTGATAATTTAAGGCATGGGTGGACGGTGGGGGAAATAAAGGATTTTCGTCTAAAATCAGTCATAAATGTGGATAGACGTTAAGCAAAAGAACGAACGAACTCTTTGTTTTTTCTCTCTTTCTTTTTTTTTACGTACTGGCACATACCCTCGGGCGGATGCCGTACTCAGCAAGGCCACGGCGCTGCCGGCACCGGCTACCAGCCGAGCAATTACACTACTTGATAATTTCTCCCATCTGATGATGACGATACTGAACAATATATAACACTACTCAGTACTACGCACTACTAGTGCTTCCACTACTACTGTACACACTACTACTACCGACTAATAATAATAATAATAATAATAATAATAATAGAGAGAGTTTAATTCACTTAATTTCGTCAGTTTTACCGTAAAACGAAAATTAAAATTCATTTCTGTCACTTCAGTGTTTTTTTGGGTTTTTTTGTTGATTCACATGAAACTGAAGACACGGCGCACACACACACACACACACACACACACACACACACACACACACACACACACACACCGACTACAAGACTGGAAGCTGAGTTTAGTAATACTGACCTGTATGTACGGGCACTGAGTACATCCATCATCAGTGAAACTTTTTGCGGTTTTTCCAGGTACATATTTCTCATGCAAACCTGGACTCCAATCCCACTTTCAACTGTTTGTAGGAGGGCTATTTGCGGGCATTCTGACGTACTGATGACAGCCACATCTAGGAGAGCGTGTGACGTTGCTCAACCTAATCTCTCTCTCTCTCTCTCTCTTTTTTTGGGGGGGGGGGGGGGGGTGCATGGTTTGATCTTTTTCCTTCATGATATGATGATGTTTGTATCATGATTATGTAGATGTACATGTTTATTATGTAGATGTTTAAATGTGAATGTGAATGTCATGTCTTTATTTCTTCATCTCTTTGCTACTTTGTGGATGTTTTGATTCATTTTCATTTTCCATTTGCCCTGAGGGCTGGATGAAAAAAAGCACATGTATGCTTATTCCACTTACCTCAATAAAAAACTTCGCTCGTTCGTTCGTTCGTTCGTTCGTTCTCTCTCTCTCTCTCTCTCTCTCTCTCTCTCTCTCTCTCTCTCTCTCTCTCTCTCTCTCTCTACCTACACACACACACACACACACACACACACACACACACACATATATATATATATATATATATATCTTCAGGCGAGGATGCTAAGAAGCCTATACGGTGACTGATGTTATGATGACAATGATAATATGAAATACACCATATGCACATTGACAGACTCGAAAGCAAATAAATTGAAGTTGAGAGATTTTTTAAAGTCAAATATTTACCTCCGATACGAAACAAAGATCGGCACAGGTTGAGAACACATAGACAGTCAATCCACGCACAACGGTAAAGCTGATCCAGATGAATAAAAAGGCATTGGAAGCAAACATTTTCTGCAACTTTCGTTATCTGGAAGGGCGACAGTGATTGCCTCCCTTCACAAGCGTGTGTTGTGCAGCAGGTGAGAGAATGAAATGTTCAAGTCTGAAGAGAAAAAAAAAATCATGTTATGTTTCATTATCCGGTTGAAAATTGTGATCTGGTGCATTAACCCGCAACGCTAGAAACAAGGATATTCGTTTCGTGAAATGTTAACATGCCATTGGTGTTGAACTGAAAGTGATCACTGTCGGGTTGTTCGACTTCCCTCTCGCCTCTCTAAAAAAAGTGTCACTGTGCAAATATATTACCCTATTTTTGTAATAAGTGACAACGATTTTAAGTATATTATGGTGTCCTTGCCTAATGTAGTTGTTGAAAAGGAACAAAGCATTCCAGACTGATGTGGGATTAGAGAGAGAGAGAGAGAGTGAGAGATGGGACGGGGGTGGGGGGTTGATCATGGGTTGTTTCCCTTCTGTCTGGTGTTTGTCGCAAAATGGGAGAAAAACATCAACCTGTTTTATTCTTTCTAATAATCAAGATTATTCAGTGACTGAAATCATATTAAAGTGAGATAATGATCGATCTGGGGAAGAGTAATAAAACAAAACATGAATTTGTGTGTGTTCTTGTACGACTGGCGACATGTTGCTATGGGCAACCAGTTCCGCTTTCAGCGTTTTGAGGGAAGAAGTGTTTGTGATGTGTTTGATTCTTTGAAAAATATGTCTTAAATCAAAACCTGTTCCAAGATAAGTTCAAAATGACAGACATATTGTGTAGATGGCTCAACGACGAGCTCAGCATTTCCCAGAGAGTTGGTGTGTTGTTTATTTTTTAGTTGAATCATTTATTCGCAGCAATGTGCACTTGTATCACACATTGGGACTATCATTATGGCAGCGTGCAGGAATCATATTATGTGGATGAATTTGGAGTTTATGTCCGGACGTTGTGTGTGTGTGTGTGTGTGTGTGTGTGTGTGTGTGTGTGCGTGTGTTTTCCTTTCAGTTCATTTTCTTGATTCAGTACCATGACCAGATCATGATCTCAGCCTTGATGATGCTAGATGTTAAATGTGTTCACACACAATCATGTGCAGAATAATTTCTGTTTCTCTGACACTCACTGTCAGTCTGTCTGTATCCCCTCTTTCACACAGGCTTTCTATAATGCATAATTAAAGTTTCAAGAGCCCTGTACATTGTATGTGTGTGTGTGTGCTGAGTGCATGCTATACACAATGCCTGTTTATTGTCTCATCATCTCAGTGGCAAGCAATCAGACGCCACCTAAGGTCTTGTGGAGGGGGAGAAAATACTGGCGAATTTGGGGTTTGGTCTAGTGCATTCAGATTGTCTTGTTTCCTGGGCAGACACATTACCACTAAGCACCACTCAATAAAAAACAAAAACAAAAAACAACTTTATACACAGTTAAATGTCAATGAAATAACTATTCTTGGATATGTAACTTCTTGAGGGCCATTCAATAGGTGGACATCTTTTCTGTCAGTTTTATAAATGACATGAATGCTGTAGAATGATACAAACATAAAAGAGACAATTTCCATTTTACAGTATTGATGATGATCTTGTAAAGATGTTTTCTTTGACAAATGATATACGAAGTGTTTTCAGAATGATTTCATGAATATTTCTATGTTTCATATTAAGATACTGATGTGAATAACAAAATTGTTTATAAGCATCTGTAAGCATGAAAGAGATTTATAATCAGATGTAGATGATGTATACAGGCTTTTTTTTTTTCAGAACAAGCTACCTTTGCCAAGGAATTTTCCTCAGGTTACTTGATAGGTGAAGTTCTGAGCAAATATCAGCTTCAGGATGACTTTGACCAGTTTTCCACGAGCAGGTAATTATCAGTTTCTATCCCAAACAACCTTATGAAATAAGAACACAGCCTTTCAGTACATATTTCATTTATGAACATGTGTGGACATATGTGTGATATATTTATCCACATGACACTTACGTAAGTATGCAAAAGATACATACTTTGTGACTAAATGTGACATTTATACACAAACATACATACACATTCAAATAAAACACATACAACCACAATTATAGAAACATTTGGATAAACATGCTTGAATACATGCCCACACAAACACACATACATAAACACAAACATGCACAGACACATACAGACACACATACACACACATGCACACATGGACACATGCACACAGACATGCACACATGCATGCACACATTCATACATGTTTGCATATATATGCACACATTCATGCACATGCGCACAAGCACACACACATGCACACACACACACATATGCACACACACTTGCATATGCACACATTCATGCATATGCATACATTCATGTACACAGACACAGACATACACACACACACACACACACACACACACACACACACACACACACACACACATATTCATGTGTATGTGCCATCACATGATGGTATTTGTAAAAAAACAAATTGATTTTATTGACAAGTAACATACTTATCAAGACTGAAAGAAGGACTTGGAATCCACTAAAATCTATTAGCTTTGTGTTTATGCTTCTGTATTTTATATCTGTGTCAGTGAGCATCTGTGAATGTGTGTGCATGCATTTGTTTCTTTAAATATATATATGTGTGAATGTGTGTATATGTGTGTATGTATGTATGTGTGTGTGTGTTTTCTGTGTGTATGTGTGTGGATATGTGTGTGTCTCAGTGTTTGTGCGTGTGTGTGTGTGCATGAAAGTAAGTGTGTGTATGTGTCTGTGTGTGACCTGGCCATTGATTTTTTTTTTTTTAATTTTTTTTTATCAATAGAGCATGATTTTTTCCCAATGATTGAAACTGTCAGCAAACAATGAAACAGACAAACAGACAGACAGGGAGACTGACAGAAAGGAAAAAAATTGTTCCCCAGGACGGCAGACTCCAAGCTCAACAACTTCACCCGCCTGGAGCCTGTGCTTCACCTGCTGGGGATTCCCTTTGACACCAACGTCGCCCGTGATGTGATGACAGAGAAACATGGCATGGCCACTCGCCTGCTGTACCAAATGTACATCGCTCTCACCAACAAGAAGAAGGCCAACCTGACTGGCGTTGCCATGGAAACCCAGCGCCCAGCTGCCCCTGCCAAACTGAACGCCATTGAGAGTGGAATCTATAAGGAGGTAAAGAGGTGTCACCCGTGTCGACCCTTGGGAAAGGGATGTTTGTATATGGTATGTCCGTATTTTCATACTGATGCAATCTTTAAAAGGATGGTGATTCCTTTTTTAACAAAATGTGTGGAGTAATGAGTTATAAATACTGAGGTTTATTTTTTACTGACATTATTTCCAAACTTTTTTTTCTTGTATACAAGTGTGGAAGAACACACAGCAGCTAAATTCTGGTGTTTTTTTTTTAATGTTCTTCTTTTTTTTTTTTTTTTAGAATAAGGGATCGTTGCTGGAAAAGCAAAACAACAATTGGTATTGAAGTGTGTTTGCGTGTGCTATATTCATTAACTAAATGTATTAGCATAGTCAAAAGCCCAATGGCAAAACGTGAGAGTCTGTGTTGTGCTTTTTTTTTTCATTGGGGTTTTTCAGGCTTTTTACAGATCAGTACAATTTTGAGTGTCTGGTGCAATTGCAAGTGAGCTGTGCATAAAGTGATCCCAGTGTCTTTTGTATTGCTAATCAAACCATACAATTAAAAAAAACCAGTTTTCCTCTTCTGTTTGAACTGTCATATGTTTTCTTCTTGAATGCTGTGTTCAGCAAACTGAGGAGGAGGTAATCCTTGCTTTTGAGCTGCATGTATATATATGATTCAGTGTCACTGTTCAGCTATCATCATATCAGTTGTAGAACAGTCATGCACTATTGTTTTTCTTTTTCTTTTTATGTGGTAGTCCGATACACTTATGTTAAAAATGTATTGGTCATATTATGTTTGTAGGATAAAATTGCGATGGTTATGTAACAGAATCAAGACATGTTTGTTTTGCCTGCTCACATGTTTGTTTATTTGGTATAAAATATTAAGTGAATAGTAAAGCTTTTGTTTTTTATTCTTTTTATTTTGCTATTTGTCAGTCATATCTTTCATTCAATAGTCACAAGAGGAAATTGTTCACAAGCTTCATGCATGAGCACAGTCGTTTATGTTGCCAAATCTGTAATTTATGAATACAGCTTGCGCTTTCAAAAAGAAGAGACCTGTACAGTTTGTTGCCTTCCCCCCCTGACTGTTGTACACATTTGGCTTTAAATGATACTTTTGAAGATCCGAGAGACTTTAGATAACATTCAGTTCAGATTTCTATGCCCAATTTTTTACCAGTCAGTGAATGAGTGATGCCCTGTATTTTGTTAGCCAGCATGTTTGCCTGAGCTTGTATGCTGTGGCTTCCCATGAGTGTGGTCTCTGTCTGCCTGTCTGTCAATCTGATTTTGCGTACCTTTTCCAGCACCAAACGTTAGAGTTTATTTTTCCCTTCAAAGCAATGCACAAAACTGTATTTATTCCATTGTTAATGTTGTATTTTTTTTGTCTTCCTTTACACGTTCATAGGCTACAGCTCCCACATTCATTCCATGAGCAAGCTTTTACATGTATGACCATTTTTAACCCTGCCATACTCCCATACTTTGGAGATATGCATGCTGGGTATGTTTGTGTTTCCATAACCAACTGAACACTTGGTCTTTGACCTGCATATTTCATTTTCTGCATGTATATACACACGGAGGGAATAAAGGCACCATCAGGTCTGCATGTACGTTGTTGACCTGGGAGATCAGAAAAATCTCCATGCTTAACCCTCAAAAGGTCCTGGTACTGGAACAGAACCCAGGACACTCAGAAAGTCCAGTACTCAAAACTGCCTGGTTATTAGACCTGTCAGATTTCATTCTATTTTTACAAGAATTCAAAACAACAAAAAAAGAAAAGAAAAAAAAAAAGAAGACTTTCTTGGGTTTTCAGAGCATCATTTGCTTATGTTTCAATTTATAAAAAAAAACAACAACCAAAAAACAAACCCACCAATATCATCTTCAAGATGGCATTGTGTAGAATGCCATACAGGTATGAAATGTTTATTGTGGTTGCTGAACGGGGAGAAGCTTGACATAATGTCTCTTTTCTGTGTTTTAGCTATTTATTTGTTTCATGTTTTTTTGTCGGCCTCTTTTTTTCTTTTTGTAAACAATTTGTCATCTATTTTTGTTTTAAGAAGTTTTGGGGTTGACAAGGAATTTGTTAGATTCTTTATTGTGGAACTTAAATGTACCCAGCACAGGAGTGGTTAAACTTAGTTTTGGTAATGTGGTTATGTTGTTGCTAACCTCTAATTTCATAATTACTGGGGTATGTTATTAGAATTAGAAGATACAGGAAGCAGTTTCTTGACTTTGTTAGGTACATGAAAAATAGAAACTTAATGGCTTGCTCAGTCTGTTGCAGTAATTCTTACAGAGTATTAGCTTCATACTTTCATCTCGGACTCTTTTACAGCTAGCTCAAGTTAAGGAGTGAAAATGTGTGTGTGTGTGTGTCTGTGTGTCTGCGCACGCACGCAAGTGTGTGGTGTGTGTGTGCATGCAGATATTTGTGTGTGTGTGTGTGTGTGTGTGTGTGTGTGTGTGTGTGTGTACATGTTTGTGTGTCTGTGTGTTTTAATTATATACATGTTTGTGTGTGTGTTTTTTGATTATTTCAATGATTGTCATATCAATTGTGGTGGTGTTCTTGGCCCAGTCCATGTCAAAAACGGTATTGTTGAGCATTCACGCTTTCTGTCAAATATGTGATCATAATGATAATTCTGTTTTTGCAAAACATTTTTCTGTGATTAAAAAACAAAATTATCTGTTAATCCAAAATGAAATCTTTTCCGTTTGTTACACTTTCTGTTTATTGAATCCTGTAATCTCACCTCTCTGCACAATTTGTTTACATAAATTTCAGGCATGTTTTGTTAGCTCTTGGCACTCTTTAGTGATCAGATCTCGTTGACTCTGTGCACCTGCTGGTGACATCTCTGTCTGAACATCATTATTCCAGAGGCTCAAGCACATTACACCCCGTCAGACGGATCTGAACCTGGAGCAAGTGGCATCCCGTTTCCATGAGCACCAGATCAAGATGGAGCAAACAGCGTTCCGGGAAAGGCTTATGGAGACGGAAGCGCGACTGAACCAGCAACAGAACCATCGTCAGACGTTGCTGGAGAGACGCCGGATGTTGCATGATCAGCAGAGTGAGATGGTGGCCAAACTGAGGTGAGCATTTGTGTTCGTTTGATTGGTTGACAAGAATGTCTTGAAGTCAGGAGAAAGTGTTTATCTGGTTGCTGAGAATGTCCTGAAGACAGGAGATATTGTTTAACTGGTTGCTGAGAATGTCCTGAAGTCAGGAGATATTGTTTAACTGGTCGCTAGAATGTCCTGAAGTCACAAGATATTGTTTAACTGGTCACTGAGAATGTCCTGAAGTCATGAGATATTGTTTAACTGGTCACTAAGAATGTCCTGAAATCATGAGATACTGTTTAACGGGTCGCTAAGAATGTCCTGAAGTCATGAGATATTGTTTAACTGGTCGCTAAGAATGTTCTGGTCATGAGATACTGTTTAACTGGGCGCTAAGAATGCCCTGAAGTCATGAGATAACGTTAAACTGGTTGCTGAGAATGTCCTGAAGTCAGAAGAAACTGTTTAACTTGTTGCTACGAAGATCCTGAAATCAGGAGATTACGTTTATTCAACTGGTAGCAACAAATGTCTCAAAGTCAGGAGATTCTGTTTATCTGGTAGCTAAGAATGTCCTGAAGTCGTGAGAGAGAGAGAGAGAGAGAGAGAGAGAGAGAGAGAGAGAGAGAGAGACAAGACAAGACAAAAGACAAGACAAGACAAATTCTTTATTTCGAGGATAATAGATAAGCACTGGTGTGCTTTTTTTTTTTTTTTTTTTACAGAGAGAGACACAGAGAGAGAGAGAGAGAGAGAGAGAGAGAGAGAGGAAAAAAATATCTTGTATCAAAGATGTGCCAAACATTATTCTAGAGTGTGTGTGTGTGTGTGTGTGTGTGTGTGTGTGTGTGTGTGTGTGTGAATCTAGTATGTTTTTTTTTTTTCAATTAACTGGTCTTAAATATTTGTGTGTTTGTTAGTGTTTTTAAAAATGAATATCTTTCCCTTTCTCTTTCCTTTTTTTTTTTCTATTTCCTGTTTTGTGGTTGTTGTTGTTTTTCATTTTCTTTTATTGTTCTCTCTATTGTTCTTTCTCTTTTCTTTTTTTGTTCTTGAAATAAGGAACATGCTTTTCTTTCTTCCATTAAACAAATGTACTTGAACATGGACCAGAGGGTTAAATGTAATCTCTTTTTATAAAACTTTTTTTGTGATTCAAGGGCAGCGAAGGTGAACATACCCAAGGCACCGGCAAGACCAGGCAAAACTTTGGAAGAGTTGAGAACGCTGAGAATGAAAAAAGAGGCAGAGGTAAATCTGTTTTAAGAAGCAGCTTGTTCACCATTTTGCAAGTGTATTTCAAATAACTGTCTGGAACATCTTGATTGTACAGTTGGCACTGAATGAGTGCATGCATGAAGTGATGCCAAAAGGCTAAATTCTGTGAGTTTTGAGACAATGAAGTTGTGTCTTATGTCAAAGTGATATAAAATTGATATACTGAACAGATCTGAATTTGCATCACAGCTGTAAGGAGCCTATTGTTTAAGATAATATGACATGAACTGTGTTACTTTGCAGGTTGGTGATTTTTTGGTTGGTTGTTGTTATTATTGTTTTCCAGATGTAACAAGAGTTTTGTGTTGAATGTGATTGAAATTTTTATTTAGTAGGGCAGGCCTGATATGGCGCTGTGTAGTCAGCTAGACTATAAACAGAAATGTCAGTGTCAAGCTGTTGACGTTTTTATTTAGTTGGGGGTTGTCCTGATATGGCCCTGTTTTGTTTGTTTGTTTGTTTGTTTTTGTGTGTGTGCGTGCTTAGAGTTGACTTCATGAAGATTTTGCGCCTCATAAATATTATTATTAGTAGTAGTAGTAGTATTTTTATGCATTTATCAATTATTTTCTTTATTTTATTTCTTTATTTCTTTATTTCTTTATTAATAAAATTTTTCTTTCAAGGCCTAAGTGTAATGGGTTATGCTGCTGGTCAAGCATCTGCTTGGCAGATGTGGTGTACCATATATGGATTTGACCGAACACAGTGATGCCTCCTTGAGCTACTGATACTGATACTGGCCCTGTGTAGTCACCTAGACTATAAGCCATAGTGTCAGTGTCAAGCTAAGTGAATGGAACCCACAAACAGACCTACTGACTCTCACTGAATGACTTGATGACTCACACTCTCAAAGATGCGATGCCTACACAGTTTAAACACTCAACAATACAGCCAGTCAAGGCAAGGATCAATGAAACCTCTCATGCTGACAGTAAGAATCTGTGATGCCACTGGATATAGCCAACAAAACTTACAACAACCTGCCTCCCCTCTCTCTACTTTCCCCTGACTTCCCTCCAATCTTTCAGAAAGAAAATGCATTTCACACCCACACTTGCATTACAATGTGTTTTCCCATTTATAAGTATTTGATTGACATGTGAGTCCCTGAGTATGCATGGCAAAATAAGAATCCAATACCAATACAGTGCTTTTGTTTTATTTTGTAAAGCCTACATGTACATTTGAATTCATCTAATGGCAGAAATTATTTATTCATTCACTTGCGTCCAGATTTTGAAAATGTATTCTAGAAAGAGAAAAAAAAATGCTTGACAGATTTCATTAACACTGTGTCAGATTCCTACCTGTCTTCATTTAAAAAAACAACAACTGTTTATTATGCTCTTGTGGATGTTATAAGGCATGTTTGTGAACATGTCTTTTTTTTATTTCCTCTTTTCAGAGTACAATGAAAGCTATCACTGACTTCGAAAACAAGTTGAATATGATCAATCCTGCTGATGAATCAAGGTAATCTATATTTTCCCATGTATGTTGAATGCCTGAATAGTTTTCAGTTGCTTTTATGCATGTACATACACACACAGACACAGACACACAGACACACACACACACACACACACACACACACACACATATAAGTGTGTGTGTGTGTGTGTGTGTGTGTGTGTGTGTGTGTGTGTGAGCATGTATAAGTGTACCTGTGTCTGTGTGGGTGTGTTAATGTGTGTGTTCTTATTTTTGAAGTTTGGGTGTGTTCTTATTTTTGATCATGTTTATTACCAGTAAAAAGTGGAAGCAAAAGTTTCTAAGCTTTGACAAATTTCACCAATAAAAGTCTGTTAAGATGAAAAAAAAAGTCAGTGAAAGTGAAATTATCATAGATGAGACCAAGGGTCTAAATATCAAGAGGAAAAAGTAAATGACGAAAACAAATAAATTCTTCTTCGTCTTCTTTCTTAACTTGGTGAAGAGCTGCACAGAAGAACTGTTAGCTAGATTCTTCCACATGTAAAGAATTCCTGAATATATAAAGAAAAAAATCCCACAGCGAAATGAAAAAAAAAAGACTTTCTATCCCTTCCTTCCTGCTGCAGTGATCAGCTTGATGTTGCCTACATCCTGAAGAGAGAGGAGGACAGAGCTGACACCCTCAACTTCATCAAAGTGTCCTCCAATGATGAGTACATCGGCAAGATCCGCAAACGTCTCAACGATGATGCCTCTGCTCGAGAGATACGAGAAAAGCGCAGACGGAAAGTTCTGGGAGAGCAGATGGCAACCCATGAAGCACAGGAGGTCAGTATACAATTCCAGTGCTGCAGCCTGGAAGCAGGGCACGGAGGGTGTCAACAAAAGAGGGACAGCAGTAGCGACAGGAATGATGATCATGGCGATGATTGATGATGATTTAGAAATACCCCTTGACTTAATTAAAGAGATACAGAAAGTAACACAGAATTTTTTTGGTCCAAGTGTTGCATTCAAAACTCTGAAAATTCATAAGAAAATCCAGAAATTTTACAACTTGCTCGGAAAAATTACTTCATTGACCACACAGGGAATATAATAATTTCTCAATACAATTATCTATAGAAATGAAGCACACCCTTTTTGGATATACTCCCGAGACTTAAAAAAGAGTTAGCAACATAAATCTGTCTATCTATCTATCTATCTATATCTATCTATCTACCTCTCCATCTATCTCTCTATGTGTGTGTGTATGTGTGTGTGTGTGTGTGTGTGTGTGTGTGTGTGTGTATAACTTTCTCTCAAACTTTTTTTCCTCAGGAGGCTCGTCGGGAAGAGATGATGGTGAGCCGCCTGATGCGTCAGTCGCAGCAGGAACGCCGCATCTCTGTGCAGCTGCTGCAGACCCGACACGAGAAAGAGATCATCCGCAACAACCGCATCATGCGGGAGCAGCTGTACCAGGAGCGACGACTGCGCGACTATGAAGACGCTCTCAGCAGAGAAGCAGTCAGTTGTTTTTTTTCCAGTGCTGTAGTGAATTCTAAGTTTTGTGTAGCAACTTAGCCATTATCAGCGTTGATCGAGAATGCTATGTTTTTTGTAGCAACTCACCATCAAGCTGTGCAGTTCCAGTTTTCCAATACTTAGCTCATAGATCGCTTCAGTGTGGATATTGCCTGTCACCAGGTGTCCAATTCTTAGGGAAGGCAGTAATGAAAATGCCCAGGCTAAACATGTTGTCCAAGACAGTCCATCAAAAGTAGGAATTTATGGCAAGTGACTTGTGTCCGAGTCTAAATGCATTCTAAACGGGCTGAAATTTAGTCCAGCGATTTCACAAGACTGTACTTCCTATGCAACAGACTTTGTGAAAGAAAAACTGTGCTTTTTTTTCAGTACTGCTATTGATTAGAAAGAATATCTCATGACAGAAGGTACCCATTAGAAGTGTATAATAATGATTAAGCTCTGAAAAAAAATTCTGTTTCACTTGACAGATGATTTTAGATTTGACAGATTCAGTTAGAAGCGAGCTTGAATATGTGCTATTGCAAGTACTGCTGATATCACAATGCTTTAAGTCTGGTGCTTTTTAAAGATAGCAACTTGTTAGTTGTCAAGCAAATGCATGACACATGATTGCGCTTTTTTGTGATGCCCTCTGGATGCAAATAAACCAGTGAATCTTCTGCCCAAAATCAAGTAAGGACTACCACAACATAAACATGTCACCAGATTTCTTGACAATGTTTAGGCCTAGCAGATTGGACAGAAAAGAGATGAAGTGAGTGAAAAATGCTGAAAAGGCAGGTAAATGTCCTTGACATTTTTGTTTCCAATTGACCTCTGGCTGATTGTGGAATGTTTTGTATGATAACTATGATGATAAATTTGTGTTAAAAACATGTGTGATTTTTTGCCAGGCTCTCTAGGATTTAACCCCTTTCCTACCTTTCCTTTCCCTTGCCTTTGTTTAGCTTAGCTTGTCCTATCTGTCCTGTCTGTGTTTGATTGATTGCTCTGTACACTTGTTTAGCGTCAGTGACATGTAATTATTGTGTTGCATACTTTCATGAACGATTATGTTTTAAAAATGATTGTGCTTTATGTATTTAATGTTATATGTACTTGAGCCAAAAGACAAATTTCTGTACATTTACAACAATAAAATTGTATCTTATCATCTGGTCTGATCTGATCTGATCTTTATTTGATCTGATCTGATCTTTTATCTTATCTGATTCTGATCTTTTATTTCATTTTATTTGATCTGCTCTGATCTTTTATTTGATCTGATCTGATCTGATCTTGTCTTGCCATGCCTGGCCTTGCCTTGCCTTGCCTGGCCTTGCCTTGCCTTGCCTGGCCTTGCCTTGCCTTGCCTAACCTTACCTTATCCTATCCTATCCATTCTTACCTTACCCTATCCAGTCCTATCCTACCTTAACTTAATCTATCCTATCCTATCCTATCTTATACTTACCTTCCCTTACTTTACATTACCTTATGTTATCCTATCATGTCTATCTTTACCTCACCTCACCTCACCTCACCTCACCTCACCTCACCTTATCACGGCTGCTCTGTGCCCCCTCAGGAGCTGGCGCGGCTGAACAAGGAGGAGTACAGGAACCAGATCCAGCAGGAGGAAGAGCAGCACGCCAAGATTGCGGCCCAGCGAGCCGAGGAGCGCTACCGGCACCACTACAATTCCTGCAATGACATTATCAGTCAGATCGTTGACTTTGCTTGTAAAGTCGCAGAGTATCAGCAGCTGACAGAGAAGTGAGTGTGTTGTGTGTGTATCTGTGTGTGTGTGTGAGTAGGTGGTTGTGGGTGTGCAGGTGTTTGTTTGTGTGTGTGGGTGGGTGGGTAGGAGGGTGTGTTTGTGTGTGTGTGTGTGTGTTTGTGTGTTGTGGGTGGGAAGGGTAGGTTGGTTGATGGGTGTGTTTGTGTTTGTGTGTGTGTGTGTTGAGGATAGGTGAGGGTGGCTGGATGTGTTTGCGTGTGTGTGGATGGGTGTGGTGTGTGTATGTGGTGTGTGTGTGTGTGTACGTGGCATATGTGTGTGTGTGTGTGTGTGTGTGTGACATCGCATGACTGTGGGGTTTGTAGACAACACCAACATGACGCAGCAGAGTCATGCCTTTGAGAACCACAAACAAGTCATTCGCTCCCTTTGCTTTCTTTCCCTTCCCCTCACCGCCCGCCCCCTCCCCTCCCCCTCCCCTCCCCCCCCCCCCCCACACTACAGGCACCTGCCCAACAAGCTGATCCAGGACTGGACAGAGCTGTTTGTCAGTGGCTGCCCCCTGTATGAAACTGAACAGCAGGAGTCCATGGAACAGATCATCGATCAGAGCGAAGAAGAAGAACAACGCCAGGGGTTGCTAGACGAAGTGGACTTCAAGGAATACAAGGTATGGAGCGGTCGGTGATGGAGGAAGTCTGAGCCATAATGCAAAGTTATTTTGTTGAGCCCAGTTGAGCTTCAGTCGGTGAACCAGTTGTTGTGTTTGTTTGTTTGAGCCCAGGTGAGCTTCAGTCAGTAAACCAGTTGGCATGGGTTTGGTTGTTTTTTTTAATAGATTTTTTTTTAGCCCAGATGAGCTTCAGTCCGTAAACCAATTGATGTGGTTATTTGTTTTAGCATAGATGAGCTTCAGTCAGTAAAACCAATTGATGTGGTTATTTGTTTTAGCACAGATGAGCTTCAGTCAGTAAAGCAGTTCATGTGGTTATTTGTTTTAGCACAGATGAGCTTCAGCCAGTAAACCAATTGATGTGGTTATTTGTTTTAGCACAGGTGAGCTTCAGTCAGTAAACCAATTGATGTGGTTATTTGTTTTAGGCCAGATGAGCTTCAGTCAGTAAACCAATTGATGTGGTTATTTGTTTTAGCCCAGATGAGCCTCAGTCAGTAAACCAGTTGACAGGTTTGGTTGTTTTTTTTAGCCCACATAAGCTCCAATCAGTAAACCAGTTGATGAGGTTATTTTTAGTGGCAGTGAGCTTCTGGTAGTAAACCAGTTAAAATAATGAATTTACTTGTAGCTCAGCTGAGCTTTACTCAGTATATTGATCAGTAAGATTTTTTTTTAAAGTAGATGTGGTGTAGTGTATATATGGATAAGTATGCACACTTTGATACCCCCTTTGAAGCTGAAACTAAAAATGAAATAGAAACCCAGCCAAGCTTTTACCAGTTAACCAGTTATTTAGGTGGTTGTATTTTTTAGCCCAGTCAGCCTTCTGTCAGTAAACTGATCAGTGATGTTCTATTTTTAACCCAGTCAAGCTTCAAGAAGTAACTAATCAATGATGTTTTATTTGTGTTACGCAAGCTTCAATCAGTCAAGCACTTTTTTTTTGCTTTTTTTTTTTGCAAGCAAGATAAAGGCACCTAATTCAAACCATTGCTGCTTGCACAGGTAAATAAGTAGGTACTGAGAAATAAACCCAGTGATTTCCCTTAGGTATCTTCTTTTTTTTTTCTTTTTTTTTCATTTTTTAAAATTTCAATTTCTGGCACCAAGTAAGTTGAAGACTGATGATGATGAAAACGACTTTGTGCTCCTGTGTCCAGGCGATGACTGGGGAATGGCAGGTGCCAGAGGCATCCGACGTCACTGGCCCCCCTCGCAGCAACCCTGTGGTCGGCCACATCATCCACCGCCTCTACAACCTCGTCCATCCGCCCACAGTACAGTCCTTTGACTGTCGTTAGTTAGTTAGTTAGTTAGTTTTAACCCCTTGGTTGCTGGACCTTTAGTGAAATGACATCAGTGAGGCATGAGTTTGAAGCGCAGTCACTACTTTTTTTGTGTGTATGTACTTGCTTTTTTTTTTTTTTTTTTTTTTTTGTGCTGCCCCATCATTTGCACCGTTTTAGTGGCATTACTCCCACGCTGCTCATTCAGATTCCCCTATACACGGCCACAACCGGGTCTGTCCGTCACAGTTCCAGCGTCGGCAGTCCGCAGGGAATCATCGATGTTAGGTCTCCAGGAGGCCACACGCCAGAGGAGACCCTGCACTGCTGCTGAGTCACTTCGGTGGTGTTCAGTGGTGCCTGTTCTGATTTAATGTACTTTAGGACACCACCTACTAAGCCCCCTACTAGCAACAATAATGGCTTAGTTGCGGAGCCAGACTGAGTGAGCATCCCTCCCAGATTGGAGACCGCCACCACATCCCTCAAACAACAGCCCCCCCATGAATCTGCTGACACTGAAGACATTGACAGGACTCACCCCAAGCACAGAAGTGGAGGGGTATCAAAACTGAGGTCACCATGAGAGCAGGGCATGAAAGGCCACAGACTTTGAGACTGTTTTGTTTATATTGATGATGATGGAGGAGGGGGATGACGATGATGATGATGTTGCTATGGAGGTCCATTTTGGTTTGGGACTGCGTGACAAGGCTGTACTCTACGTTTCCTGTTATAATGATATCTCGGCGTTAACCAGGCCCGAGAGATACAGACACTTGCAGTGTTGGTCAGGTAATTAGAGCAACACACCCAAAGATGCATCCTTGAAGTGAATGACACTCAACTGTGTGGTCCCAGTCTCCCCATTTAAGCCCACAGCACACTCAACTCTGGGTAGGAGTCGGCCACGGGCTGAAAAACCCACCTCCACTGGGATTCGAACCGGCGTCCTCCCAGCCGTCAGACCACGACGCTAACCACTTCGCCACGGTGGCTGGTTACTTGCTACTTTTTGCTGAACGAAAAGAAATGCAGTCCCAAGTACCAAATAAAGAATGGTGACCAACATCCTGGCCTGTAAGCTCTGTCTTACCTCAAAAGCAAAGTGACAGCTGTATCATCAATGGTTTCTCCATTGCAATGGGAAATCATTTACAGCTTTGTCTTTTGTGAAGGACTATGACTCTCAGACCAGGAGGCAAAATTGCACTGGCTATTAGTGCTGCAGCCTTGGGGGCTAGTTGGCCTTTGGGAACCATCCATCCCAACACCGACTGCCCTAAAACCCTCTTGGCCAAGAGAGTGGGAATGTAACTGGGGCAAGACTTTCTCCACTGTCATCAAGTTCTGGCCCAGATAATCGGGACAACACTTGCCTCCTCTGCTGTTCTGATGGTCATAGTCGGACACGACCGACTATCATAAACATCTCAGTGAGATGACAGCTCTTCATTGATGGGCGTACACTTCAGCAGCACCTAAGGGGTTAACAGTAATGCGTCACTGGACGTGAACAATGTGTACGATGTGTTCCAGAAGTCTCGTCTTTTCGTTTATTTGTGTATTTTGTTTATGGATTATTTATCATATTTATTTTTCTTTTCTTTTTACTCAGCCGAATCATGCACTGCCTCTGCAGTATTGTCCGTCCATTCACAGTACAGTCTTTTGATTTGATTTCATGTGATCAGTGGACTAATTGACTGATTTCTAATGGTGATTCATCCGTGGAAATAAATAGCAGGTGTGTGATGTTCCAACAGTCTTTGCCATTCTTATTTTGCCATGTATTCATTTGTTCATTTGTTTGTTTGTTTGTTTGTTTATTTGTTTATCTGTCTGTTTATTCATATATTTATTTGTTTATTTGTTTGTTTGTTTGTTTGTTTGTTTATCTATCTATCTCTTTAATTATATATTTTTTATTTAGGTTTTTTTGTTGATAATTCTTCTTCAGTGAGAACAGCTGAAAATTCACACACAGAAATCTGTTGTGACAAAAAATCAACAAGACATGACATGACATGATATGAGAAAACAACACACCATAAAACATAACACAAGACAAGGCAATGCAATGTAATACAGTACAACACAACACATCGCAACACAACGCAACGCAACACAACACAACACAATGAATGTGTACATGTGACATGTTTCAGCCTCCACCCCCTCCCCCTCAGTATCCTCCCTTCCCCATCCGTGCCTGTGTGGTGGGTAAGCTGTTCAGTGGCAAGACCACCGTCATCAAGAAGCTGGCCGAAGGTGGGTACACATGTACTGATATCTGTTCTTTTGTCATGCTTGTGAAGGCCTGGTCAAGGTACACATGTACTTCTGATATCTGTTCTTTTGTCATGCATGTGAAGGCCTAGTAAAGGTACACATGTACTTCTGACATCTATTCTTTTGTCATGAGTGTGAAGGCCTGGTAAAGGTACACATGTACTTCTGATATCTGTTCTTTTGTCATGCATGTGAAGGCCTAGTAAAGGTACACATGTACTTCTGACATCTATTCTTTTGTCATGAGTGTGAAGGCCTGGTAAAGGTACACATGTACTACTGCATCTGTTCTTTTATCATGCTTGTGAAGGCCTGGTAAAGGTACACATGTACTTCTGCATCTGTTCTTGTCATGAGTGTGAAGGCCTGGTAAAGGTACACATGTAATTCTGCATCCTTTTGTCATGCTTGTGAAGGCCTGGTAAAGGTACACATGTACTTCTGCCATTGTTCTTGTCACATGTGTGAAGGCCTGGTAAATGTACACATGTACTACTGCATCTGGTCTTTTGTCATGCTTGTGAAGGCCTGATAAAGGTACACATGTACTTCTATACATCTGTTCTTGTCATGTGTGTGAATGCCTGCTGGAGGTAGACAGATACTTCTGTGTCTGTTCTTGCTGTATGTGTGAAAGCCTGGTAAAGGTACACATATACTTCTGCATTTGTTCTTGTGTCGTTCTTGTGAAAGCCTGGTAAAGGTACATATTTACTTCTGTGCCTGTTCTTGTCACTTGTGTGAAGGCCTTGTAAAGGTATGCATTATACTTCTGCATCTGTTCTTGTCACGTGTGTGAAGCCCTGATAAAGGTACACATTGAACTTCTGCATCTGTTCTTGTCACTTGTGTGAAGGCCTTGTAAAGTTACACATTGAACTTCTGCATCTGTTCTTGTCACATGAGTGAAGCCCTGATAAAGGTACACATGTAACTTCTGCATCTGTTCTTGTCATGAGTGAAGGCCTGATAAAGTTACACATTGAACTTCTGCATCTGTTCTTGTCATGAGTGAAGGCCTGATAAAGTTACACATTGAACTTCTGCATCTGTTCTTGTCATGAGTGAAGGCCTGATAAAGTTACACATTGAACTTCTGCATCTGTTCTTGTCATGAGTGAAGGCCTGATAAAGTTACACATTGAACTTCTGCATCTGTTCTTGTCATGAGTGAAGGCCTGATAAAGTTACACATTGAACTTCTGCATCTGTTCTTGTCATGAGTGAAGGTTTTATATATTTGAAAACACCAAGAGGAATATGAGACAGCTCTGAAACATTATTATCATTATGATGATGATGATTATCATTATCATTGAGAGAGCTTCAGGACAGTCGTTGTTGGGATGGTCCCCCAAAGATCAACCCAAGGCTGCAGTACTTAAAGAGCCAGTACAGTAGTGCCTCCTAGTTTGTTTTTTGAGAGTCATAGTCCTTTGCAAAAAGTTCAGAAAAAAGTTAAACATCACATAGCCTTTTACGGTCATAGAGGAAGTGAATACATATTCACATTGTCTAGGGCTCAGCATAGGAAGGTGCATGGGGCCCAGTCATCTCCTTCCGCCGTTTTCACCTTGTCCAAGCGAAGTCAGGTACCCATTCATACCTGGGTAGAGTCAGGAAAATCGCAGTAAAGTGCCTTTACCAAGGACACAGCACTTTGCCAAAACAGGGCCTCGAACCCTGAACACTAAGTGTACAACACTAGAAGTCCACTGCCTAACAGATTCTTCCTTGGCTAGATTGTAAATGAATTCCTTATCATTATCATTACTGCTATACCTGGCCTGACCCAATCCCAGCAGCCCGGAAGCTCTACTGATGACTGAGAGGATCAGCGACGTACTGCCACCTTTGTCGAGGAGACGGGGGATTAATGACGAACGAGACAACAATTACTGCTATTATTGTCATTGTGTTTGTGTGTGGTATGATTGTGGTGCGTGTGTGTGCTTGTGTGTGTGTGTGTGTGTGTGTGCATATGCATGAGTATG